>NW_024526377.1:5820799-6140255 GCF_017590135.1 Pyrgilauda ruficollis
AAGCAACCTGCAAAGGTTTTTTAATAACAAAATCAGTGCTTAGCCTCAGTCAGAGAGTAAAGCTCTCACTATGTTGCAAGTTGCTCAAATCTACAGGAAGCTGAACTCCTGCCCTAAGCAGCAGGGGACGACAGGTATGTGCTGAAGAAGGGGGAAGGGTTGGTTGCAAAGAGGAGCAAATGATGTAAAGACAGGAAAGAGATGCTTTGATTTTTAAAATAAATCTGGGTTGGCTTAAATCTTTTCAGGTGAACAGCACTACCCCAGTATAATGAAACAGAAAACTGCAGTGCTTAACCCTGGAAGATGAGAGATGTACTAACCAAATCCGTGGTGTGCACAGCAAGCAAGAAAAGGCAATAACTTCCTAGCTACGAGTCTAGGATGCTGCTGTCAAAAGCACTGATGACATTTGATGCAGCAAATGAGACTGGAAGGAAAATTCAGAGTCAACATTTGCCCTGGGGCTTCTGACAAGTAGATGTAAACTGATGGTCACCAGGATCCTCTGCCAGTGGAAGAACATGTCTCAGGACATGTTGAAATTGAGTTATCATTGGCTAAATTGAATTGCAAGAAATTTGTGTGTGTGTGTGTGCAGTCCTTTGAACTGAAAGAGCAGATACCCTGCAAGCAGAGAGGAATGAAAACCTGTGGTGTGTTTCTGTGCAGGCAGTGCCTGGTATCTGGGAGATGGGACCTATGATTTTCCTTACCAAGCTGAAGAGCTTGGTGTTAAAAGGCATAGCATGATCTGGTGAACATGGAGAGACATAAATACTCAAGAAAATTTCTGAGTGCTGTGAATAGTGTGAGTGCTTAGGAAGGAACTGCCTCCATTTGCCCAAGTATTTGTTCCTGTTCCAAAACTGAGTTCCTGTAAGAGCTGTGAATTAGAATAACAGGCAGCTGTGTCACTTCTCTTACAGAGCAGCCACTCAAGATTCTCCAGACTCCAAATTGTACAAAGGATTTAATTTCTAGTTGTAAAAAGCATATTTGATCTTTGTTTTTATGAAGTTTTCAAATCTTGTTTCAGAGCTTTGTCGAACTAGGATTTACTGGAGATACAACATCAGAAAACTTGCAAAGCTCCTTTATTTTTCTGAGCAATTGTTTAAGGGTAAAAGTCTGCAAAGGCAAATATCATTATTTTTGTGTCACTGTCTGTACATGAAATACAAATTTTCAATCAGATTTTGATCCCATATATATATATATACATGTATATACATACATACACACACATGTGTATGTTTACAGATTTATAGATTTAAAACTTATATCATTTGAAGACCTCATCCTCTACCTGATGAATGTTGTATTTACAAAAATAAATTTAGAACTGAATGAAAAAATATGACCTCTATTTTTCTCTTTATTTAGAGGAATACAACTGACTTCAATAGAAGATTTCTCTGATTAAAGCTAGTGAGTGTACCAGAACAGCCTTTATGTATCAGGGTATAGAACAGCAAGCTGAAATCACCCAAACAAGTTTACTGTTCAAGCTAGGATTTAAAAGTCCTGAAAATCCTATTTATGTAATTTTTGTTTCTCTTTAACCCCTTGGCAGTAGCTGGTAGGACTCCTGCCATAAGCACTAATGAATTTTGCATTGAATTCTGACTCTTGGCATTTAGGGCTTAATAAAATCTTCTTTTCCTTTATCTGGAAGATTCCTTTTCTGCTAATTGGTGTCAACATCAATCAAGATCAGAAGTGCAACAACACTAGTTTAAGGGCCTTTTGCTCATCTGCTTTATACCAAAGTAATATGGAGCTGTAGTCAGCTTACACATAAAAGTGGCAGTAAATATCCTTTCACTGTAAAATGCAAAAAATTCTTAGAAATTTTGAAAAATGGTCCTGTTGCTGTAAATGAAAGCTGTTTTCAGAGGTCTGTCAATTACATAAGTGGCATTTTGAGTGAGTGGGGCTGTGCTAAATACTTTGTGTGGCCTTAGAAGAGCTTCCTCTAGACCTCCAAAACTGTGGTTGACACTGGAGTTTTTCTTTAGAGGAAAATCCTCTGGAAGATGAGGGCTGGATCACATCTCCAAGAATGTACATGCCTAATATCAATAGCACCTTTGGGGGAACTTTCATTGTTTATGCAAGTTAAAGGCATTGTTAAACCCTGTGGCCAGGGTAGGGTTGGAAGTATGGTTGATGATGGGCAGCACCTTGTTTCCATGAGAGGTGACTGCCCCTTGCTCTGTGCAAGGCTGGAGACCTTGGGTCCTACTGAATTTGGGGTTTGCCCAGGTCAGAAGCAAGATCCAGGCAATCAAGGACTCTGGATAAGCCCCTGCAGACGATGCTTGGTGCTGCACAAAGTGTTGTGTGTGTTGGTGAGACAGTGACTGTGGGGCAGTCAGCTCCCCAGTCCCTCCAGGAACTGGGAGAAGGCGCAGCAGCCCACCAAATTCACCTGTGGGATTGCAATAACTTCTCCTTCTGTCTGTTGAGAGATTTGGAATACTGTTATCTGTCTAGACAAGCCATGAAAGGATGATATCTAAAATAAAGAAGTGTAATCCTTGCCGTGGCAAGGGACCACAGCCTCTGTTCCCATCAGTAACAGAGGGTAGGTGTGTTGAGCACAAAGATCAAACCAAGGACTGGAGAAATGACTGGGAAAGGTGGTTTCTGAGGAATGGCCTTTAGTAGTGACCAAAACTTGTGTGGGACCTCCAGCTCAGGGGTCCCCACCTCCATCACTCTTAGTGTGAGTATGGAGTTGAGAAGGCAAGTGGGATCCCAATGCCTCTGCAGGGCCAGAAAGCTCCATTGATGAGTCTGGTCGTGTCCTCTGAGAGACAATGTATTGACTAGTAAAATGTAAGTGAAGAAAAATATTTTTCTACACAGAGAATCAAATCACACAGTAAAAACTGTAATTATTTTCTTTAAAGCAAGGGTAAATTGCATGCAGGATATTTCCTGCCTTTCCTGTGGCTGAGCTGGGAAAAAGTACTTTCATACACAGAAGCAGTATGAGACTGAAGTCATTGCTGACAGAGGATCAGGCACAACAAACAGCAATTTCCAGTCCTCCCATGCATGGTACCTTGTGGCTCACACTGCTGCACAGCTCGTTGAGCTGCAGCATTAGGGTGGCTTCATCTTGTTGCCCAGTGAAGCCTAAATGAAAAATGGGGAGCTTCATGGCACTTCCTTTGTTAGGTGCTACAGTGCCCATAAAGTAAGAATATACAAGGGAAGGACAAGCATGTACCTGGAATCATAAGATTATTTAGGTTGGAAAAGATCCTTAAGGTCATCGAGTCCAACTGCTAACCCAGCACTGCCACCACTAAGCCATGTCCCCAAGTGCCACATCTATATGTCTTTCAAATATCTCCAGGGATGGTGACTCCAGGCTTTCCATAGTAGTCTATTCAATTGCTTGACAACCTATGGTGAAGAAAAGTTTCCTAATAGCCAGTCTAAACCACCCATGGCACAATTTGATGCCATTTCCTTCTGTCCTATCACTTGTTACTTGGTGAAAAAAGAAAGAGGCTGATACCATCTGGTCACCCTGTCCTGTCAAGAGTTGTAGAGCTTGATACATTCTCCCCAGATCATCCTTTTCTCCAGGCTAAACAGCCTCAGCTCCCTCCACTGCCCCTCACAAGAGCTGTGCTCCAGATCCTTCACCAGCTTCATTGCCCTTCTCTGGATGTGCTCCAGCCCCTCAATGTCCTTCCTGAGCTGAGTGCCCCAAAACTGGACAGAGCACTCAAGGTGTGGCTCACAGTGCCCAGCACAGAGGGACAATCACTGCCTTGGTCCTGCTGGCCACACTATTGCTGGCCACGATGCCACTGGGCTTCTTGGCCCTCTTGCCCCACCTGGGCTCACACCAGCTCACATTTGGCTGCTGTTGGCCAGCACCCCCAGGGCCTTTCCTGCTGGGAGCTTTCCTGCCATTTCCCCCCAGCTTGGAGCACTGCAGGGGCTTTTTGGGACAGGAGGGCAGGACCTGGCACTTGGCCTCATTGAACCTCATACAACTGCTCTCATTCCATTGATCCAATCTTTCCAGTTCCCTCTGCAGAGCCCTCCTAGCCTGGCAGATTGACATTCCCACCCAACTTGCTGTTGTCTGCAAATTTACTGAGAGTACCTTAGCTCCTCTCACCCAGATCATCAGTGAAGATATTGAACAGGACTGGGCCCAGTGCTGATCTCTGGGGACCAAGGGGATGCAGCACCCCCACTCTCTGGGCCCAGCCACCCTGGAGCTCTTGACTCAGCAAAGACTGCCCCTGCCCAAGCTGTGGCTTTCTGACTTCTCCAGTCTGGAATGCCAATTTGACACTACTTCATCACACAGTGCAGCACAAGGCTGTGTCTGTCTGGTCAATAGAGCAATGGCAAATCTCTTGGTGTCCTGCAGGCCATTGTGCATTTTGAGTAACAGCTGCCTGGGGAGCAGGTTAATGCCAGGCACAGGCTCTGTTTGCTGTAACTCACGTGAATAGCTCTGAACAGAAAGGCTGAACGTTGCGATGACAACACATCAATAAGCAAAGCCACTTTCTCCACATTTTGACATGAATTGCCTGTCTTGGATACTGCACTATAATCAGTGCTTGCATCACCAGGAGGAAAATAAAGGCCAGTGTGACCTTCTGGAGCAATAGGACCTGTTTTCCTGGACTGATGAGAGAGTCATTAGTCTGAAAAGTTACTTGGACTGTCAGTAACCTGCTCACTGTGTGATACAGTGCTTGGCTGAGCCACACCTCTGAGTTTAATTTATCCCTTTTGCACAGGGTGAGTTCTTTAGGGACTGTCAGAGTAAACGCAGGCATGATGGCTGGGCAGCCTGCAGCACTGCAAGGACAGCACGCAGACTTTGTGCAGAATCAAACACGAGTCCTTTGGGGTGGATCACTGGGGTACAGAGGGAGAGAAATGGGAGGAGTAGTTTTGCTGGGATTTCCAGCAGCCCTCCTGACCCACCTGGCTGTGTGTGCCCCTGGTACAGGGGAAGGAAGCAGCTACAAAAGCTGCTGTGGGACTGATTGTGCCTTAGAGGGGCTCTCCTATCAGCAACAAAACAGACTATTTTGTCTCCATTCACCTTCTAGGCAGATCAGGGCTGTTCTTAATGCTGGTCTTAGCTCTTTCCCTCTTCATTTCACACATATTTCAAACAAACAGGGATGACAAAAGCATGCAATTTATTGCAACACACAGTGCTGGTAATTTTGCAGGATCTGAGGCCAGCTGAACAATATGCTGCTGACCTTAAATTGCTCATTCCCCTTTGCTGTTAAGTAAAAAAAATAAATCAATGGGTAATTCCTTTCTCTCACCATACCTCCTCTCCTTCCTCCATTTTTAAAGCCAGACATCAGTCCTTTTTATTTAGTCATGATAATGCAACTAGAGCAAAAAGAAAATCTTAGTACCCAACCAATATGTTTAGTTTCTTTTATAGTGTTAATTAGGTGTGCTTAGTGCCTTTCTGAGAAAGGCAGGATGCTAACCTTAGAAACTCAGATAATTCTATTGTCAAATATATTTGTTTAATAAAATAGGTTTGTTTCCTTTTTCTTAGGAGGACTTAGCTTAGAGGATTTAGCTTCTCCTCTAAAATCCAGACTAACCAGGGGATTGCTGGATCCCAGCGTATGTTGTGGGCCAATGATTGCAGAATTACCTGCTGCTATATCTTGTCTGAGCAATGTGTGCAGCTGCAGCATAGCACAGCTGCTTGAGGAGCTGGCAGAGATGTAAAACCATTTTAATCCTCTGTATTCTTACCTGAAGTTATTGAATAGCATGTTATTAGAACAAAATGGGGATGGCTCCTTTTTAATACACACAAAATATGAACAAGGTGCTCCTGCTGCTGTTGAACATATTCTTTGGTAAGTGCAACTTAATTTAGATTTGGAAGTAGCTCAGAGCAACTAGTTCCTTCTTTCATTTATACATATACTTGCTGAACTGGGGAGTCTGGATTGCAGTGCACCTTCAGTGCTTCAAAGAAGTGAAATGACACACAGGGAAAGGCACTGGATAATAGCAAAAAGCCACATCATGTAAGTCTGAAGTTTCCCATGAGCTAATGGTTGCAGTATTCCTTGTGAATTTGGGTAGGCATGTCTGTTTAAATCTGTTTTTTTACAGCATCCTGACCACACTGAGCCTGGCAGCACCTGTGAAGTGGGAGCCTGAGGTGTGTTTGTTTCCTTCCTTCTCTTGCCTGACTTGCTGTGCACAGGACAAAAGGAGGACAAGCAGGCAGGAATTTTATCTGAGCTGTCCATATGGGACCAGAATTAGGATTTCCTGCCAGCACAGAGAACCATCCTAATAGTAAGAAATAAGCCATAGGAATTAAATTATAAGTGTATGTGCTGCCCTTAGGGGATATCAGTTTGTATCACAGCATGTCCATAACCATCCCCTTTTGTGCTGTTGGGCAGAGGAGGCCAGTTAAGCTGCTCTGTGGCAAATGAACTGTTAATATCTGAGGCACCCTCAAAGAGAAAGAGGCATGAGGGCACTATGTCAATTTATTGTACTGTGATGAAATATGAACTGCAGGAAAAATAGGGGAAAAAAATCTGTTTCAGTGAACAACCACATTTGGAATGTTTTTGTCGTCAGTGCTAGAAATTTAATAAAACAACTGGAAGTCATCAGGAAATAAATTACTTTCTGACTAAGGAAAAAGGTTTTGGGGCTTGTTCAGAAAAGTTGAATATCATTCTCATTTCTGTTTCAGATGAGCCATGTCACAGAGACTGGCCATGATTTGTTTCCTCAACAGGCTGTTTCCTTCAGGGCTAGTTAGGCCTTTGATTCCACTTGATATGGAAGTACCTGTGGTCTTCTGAGCCTGTTTTCTTACAAGATGAACAATCAACAGTAAAAATGAATTTAAAAAAATAAAATATGTGCCAACAGACCAGTTTCATGAAGTACAGAGCCACAAGGTCAGTAGTCCTTGATAAGCAGCTGGCTGTGAATCACCACTGCTGATTAACCCAAAGCATTGCAGTGACAATGTTTGCTGTCACAGAATCATAGAATGACTTGGGTTAGAAGCACCTTAAAGATCAACTGGTTCCAATGCCCCTGCCATGGGCAGGGACACCTTGGCCAGGTTACTCAAAGCCCCATCCAGCCTGGCCTTGAACTTCCAGGGATAGGGAGTCCACAACTCCTCTGGGCAACCTGTGCCAGTGCCTCACCACCCTCACAGGAAAGAATTTCTGTCTAATATCAGTCACTTAATTCTCCTACATGGTCTTCTGCAGAAGTTAATTTTACAGAACCAACATCCAGCATTTTATTTATTTTAAATTTATCTGCCATGAAGTTCCCCTTCACTCCTCTTCTTAGTGGTTTCCCCCCTCCTACTATGAGTAGGAGTAACAAGAAACCATTCAGTTTGTGCTGCTTTAAGACTTGTCATCCTGTGCTTTATGACTTAGAATTGGTCTTGTTAGGAAAAGAAGCCACTGGGAACAGAGACTTATTCTCTGTTCAGAATGACAGCAGGATAGACAGGTGTCATCTCATGATGACATTTAAAGGTGGACGAGCCCCATGAGTGAGGGAGTTCAGTCTGATGTAATCAGTGTCAACCCTTATGAAGACTATTTTTGTCAACTTTATTTATTCCTTTGAGACAGTGCTTTATAATAACAGTGAGACTGTAATTTAAATGGTTATGGGGCGTGGGTGGTTGAATTGTTCATTCTTTACAGGAGGCAGACTCCATCGAAATCCAAAAGTGACTGACCTGCAATATCCTCTCCCTTCCCTTCCCTTCCCTTCCCTTCCCTTCCCTTCCCTTCCCTTCCCTTCCCACCTGCTCTTCCCTGAAACACAAAAAGATTACTATGGCTCCTTCAATTAATCTGCAGGGATAGAAAATTAGCATGTTTCCCTTTTATTTAAGGAAGATGTTTAATCCCTGAGATGTTTACAGAAACACCTTAACTGGTCATCCCTCTGAAGTTTCAGTTTATTAGGAAACAATGGACAGCATTTTGAAGACAGTCTATGTAAAAATGCTGAAGTTTATTGTAATGTGGATCTCTAAACCACTGAAACAAAAATTTGTGGGGGAAATTTCCAATAGCTTCTACTATTTAAATGCAAATGTGCATTCAGAGCTTTGTTCTAGATATCAGTCATCTGATACACCTTGGATTTTGTCCCTGCCCTTAAATACTTGAGATGCACATTCTTAAAAAAAAACCAAACAAGAAAACCAAACCAAAACCAAAACAACAAAAACCCCCAACAGCAACAACAAAAAACCACAACTGAAAAAACCTAAGAACCAACCCACCAATTTTTCCCCCAGCTTGTGCATCTAATGTCAGTATTCCCTGTGCAGCGTCTGTAAAATTTTGTTTCATCCAAGCTAGTCCCTCATCTTATCCAAATGGCCCTTAGGCCACCAGCTGCTGCTGGAGCAGAGAGGCACACAGAGGGGAATATACTGGCCATGGCATGCCAAATGCATTTGCCACAGCAGCAGTCCTCTTTATTTCTCTGTCTCTTCCTCTAGAAATCTTGAATGTGTTTAAATATTAAAACTGGACACCTAGCGGTGTATCCCCTGTGGAGTCTTTCATTGAAAATATCCAAAACCCAATAAAATCAGCTGGTCCTTTTGATGTTTGTGAAGAGGTTGCTAAATGAAGTGGCTGGGCTGGGAGTACAATATCAGACTCCCATAAAGATATCTACAGAGTATTTCCAATAATGCTGATAATTGTAATCTCCTTGCTGGGTATTCCATTTTGCTCACTAGCATATCCTTTTTTTTTTTTTTTTTTTCTTAAAGGCTATTTAGAAGGATTTGTTTGCTTTATTTCTAGCTCAATGTAGCATTGATTTTCTTTGTGTCTTAAAGAAATCCCTTAACCAAAATATACACTAAGGTTACAGAAATCTATTCATTTCCTAGGCAAAACTGTTGCTGGTACTGTCTAAACCACAATTGTTTCATCTGTACTAAGAAGGGAAAGTGGCTGCTGTGTCAACAGGGTGAAAAGTCAGCAATTCTAGCATTTAGGGTTTGGGGTTTTTTTTTGCCTTAATAATGCTGCTCCACTTGCATCTGCCCATAAAAATAAATGGAGAATGACAACAGACTTCCAGGTGCTTTTCATGATCTCAGAGCCAAGGACAGCTGGGAAGAACAGCAACTTCCCAGCCCTTTAGGATTAAGTTAACATGCAAAATAAAATTCCGTGCTTTGCTTAACAAAGCAAACCCTTTCCATGCTCTCAAATAAAGACTGGTAAAATACAAGGACAAACGTCCAGCTCCTGCAGAAATATTTATACTTCCATTTAATTTTCACATCAGGCACCAATGCTTTTCATGAAGATTAAAAATGGAAGTCAGAAGACAATAGAGGTTTTCAGCCAAATTAGTATTGTCTGTCTGGAAGAACAAACTCTTTCAGCAGCTGCCACATTAACCATTGGCCTCAGTCAGTTTTCCAGTGAGTAGCAGGCACTTTTCCAATTTTCTAATACATACTATTGCCTTGGCAAGGAGTAAATGTGATCTTATGCCAGGACACTTGTATCTAGAGCATACTTTGACTCCTTGCTGTGTTTGCAGAAATTCCAGGTACACATCATTAATCACAAAGCCTGTCTGATTCTTGAATTATTTAATACAATATTGGAGCAGTTTTGAATTATTTAAAGCAATATGCGAAAGGTTCTCTGTGATACACATGCAGAGATTATTAAGAACCTTGCTAAACAGACTTAAATTGCCAGAACCTAATATCAGCTCCCCATGTCCCATAGCCCTAACTTGAGGAGGGAATGAAACAAAATACTGCTGTCCAACAGCCTCCTGCTTTACCCTAAAATTTACTGCAACTGTTATAAATAAATGAAAAGGTTTTAATCTACCTCATTCGAAACTGCTCAAAACATGACAGGGAAAACCAGCCAGCCCATTGTAATTTGGTATTAGTGGAGAATGGAAAAGCCAAGAGGTTTATCTGATCCTCCTGATCCTGTGAACAGGCAGATAGAATGTGGGGACAGATTTTCTTCCAAAGTGCTTTGATCTTTTTTTTTTTTTTTTTTTCTTGTAGAGACCAGGAATGAAAGAGCAACTTCTGTAATGAATCTGGTAGCTCTTCAAGATGCATTAAGACTGAAAAACATTTCTTGGGTCTACTTGAGAAGTTCCTTCAGCTCCTTAGTCAAACTCAGAACAAGAGGACCACAGCCAGATCAGTACAAAGGGTGCTCCAGGAACCAAATAGCAGAGCTGGACATCAAGATGTGACTTCAGCTTAACCTCATAAGCAGTTCAGCCCACATTTAAAGAATGACTTTGTGGCCATGAGATTATTTTTGCACTATGATTATGCTTTCCCACTGAAATGGTCCTAACACTCATTATAAAGATGGGCTGGGAGAAACATCCTGAACCCTAGAAAAGGCAGAAGTGGCAGCTCAGTAATTCTCATTGTCAAGAGAATCAGCTCCTGCATCCTTCCTCTTCCTCCTCCTCCTCCTTTCTTACATAGCCATTTGCTAGGGAAGATGGGGACCAGCTCCTTAAAGGCCCTTGAGGACAGATGCTTATATTTAGGATCCTACAGAAGTGAACATGCCAGGTGACCCTAATCTAAACTGCTGTCTCATTTTGATGATGCCTTCAGGCACATTAGCAGATACACTCTGGTTATTTTCTTGAAACTTTTCATCCCAGCCAAGCAGGTGAACTGAATTTTCCTACGCAGTTTCCCCTTTAGCTTCTCACAGAGAAGCTGAGATTCTCCTTCAGCCACAGCCTTGCAGAGCTGCAATTCTTTGTGCAAGTGTGCCTATACATCCTTTATCCTGGCCCTTTAACAGAGACATGGACCTTAAGGAGTAATTTTCAATAGAATATTATTTCCCACCTGTTTCTAAGTAATTTATCTCTGAAAAAAACCCCAGTCAGTTTCCCCTCAAAAGTACATAGCATTTTCCCATTGTTAACCTTAAACTACTACAATTAAATGGTGAAGGGCAGAAGAGGGATTACTGACATGTATTTTTTAGCCATGTAATCACAATGGAAGCATTCACCTTTCCAGTCATTTTGAGATGGCCATGAACCCATTATAAAGCCAACTCTAACACACCAGGGTAATATATGATGGTGAAACAACTCAGTTTATCCATTCAGCTTGCCCTGTGAGTTTACAAGGGCTGAAAATCCATTTGCTTTTCACCTCGTTTAGCCTTGATTTAAAGGTATGGCAGGAGGTAAGTGGATGCCATAGTTCAGTGTCTCTCTGTGTGAAGTAAAGCCTGTCACACATTGTCACTGGGGTTTCTGCTGCAGTATGGGCATGGGGGTGTGACCCCACGTGCATAAGGGACAAAGGAAAGCACACTGCTCTGTGCCTGACAACAAGGCAGGCACAAGACATTCAGGATTTTGCCCACTCCTTTGTCCAGTGGTTTGATTATTGGAGAAATGAAAGGCAGTCCTGCACCTCCACATGGAGTGCTCCTGGGGCTGTGCAAAGCATCAGGAGGCCCTGACTCACCAGGAACTCAAATTTCTACATCTGTGAAAGGTTTTGAATATTCTGGGAGAGAAAAGAGCATCTGGGGGCAGCTCTTCTGCCTGGTGTGTCGTGCTTCCACTGGTGTAGGGCATGCCTATTTTGTGATTTGTTTTATAATGCAATGTAGAGTAAGGTCTCTCTCCCTTCCCTCCCCACAAGTCCCTAGGCTTTGCTGACATTGTACTAGGTGGATTTTGCCCTGTACACTTTTTGGTCATTCATCCAGCACCACACTCTCTTTACTTCATGTACATCCAAAATTACAACATAGATGTTGACCAACCAAAGCCTTGTCTATCCTGAAGGTAACATTATCACACCACAGGTACAGCTGGCTCATATTTCTTTCTTTCCTTTTTCAGTGTTGCCCATAAGCTTTAATTTAATTTTAAAAGCAGGTGACAAGTCCAGTTTTTGTCACTTTATGTCTTGACTGGTGAAAAAGGCCTTTATGAATACATTATTTTTGTTTCATAGACATCCATTCTGATAACTTGATTCCTTTGAAATCAGTTTTGTGTTTGTAGAACTTAAGAGCTGTGTACTTAATCTTAACATCCTTACAAAGATTTTCAATCAGACATTTATGTTAATCCAGGGCCTGCAATATCCACCATAAAATTGTTTTAAGGGTAATATAGACTTTCAAAGGCAAAATATTTTTAGTTCATATTTTTCTTAACTTCTGGATAATTTTAATGGTCTGATTTTCTTAAAAGGAATGTGTTTAGGGTTTTTTAATGCAACATTATTTTTTCCCACAGAGCCTTCTTTGATGTACACAAAACCAATAATACAGAGATAACCATCTTGTGCCATTATCGTGGCACTTCAAGACTTCTTTGAATTATTTGTGGTGCTGTAGGGATTAGAAGATTTTTGGTTTGTATATGAACATCTTTTATTTAATTCACACAGAACTGTTTATTAAACACTTTCAATAGGAGGCCACCATCACAAAGAAGAAAAAGCCTTCCCAGCTTTTATTGCAACTGCAAATTTTGAATCCTGCTGCAGCTCAGGGTGTGTTTTCTTCTGCACCATGGCTTCCTTTGTAAAGTGAAATATTTTGGGTGAAATTCTGACATCTTATTCACATTCTGCAATAACAAATTCTTCTATTGAAATCAATAAGACTACTCAAAGATTGAAAAGTTACATAATATGTTAGAGGTGGGTAGAACTTGATCCCTCAGAATTCAGCTGCATTTCTCTTTCTTTTAACCTGCTCGACCAAGTTGGATGAAAACAGCCATAAGAGCTTCAGCCCATGTGAAAATGCTGCTGGTGCCAGGAGAGCAGGATTCAAAACCAAACTACAGCCCCTGTAAAGTGAAAGATGGAGAAATAGAAGGGGAAATTATTGCAGTAAAAAAGCCAATTTAGTTATCAAAAATCTGCAAAATCCAAATGGAGCAATTGTTTTTGGAAAAGCAAGTAAGCAAATTGAAATTTTTGAAAAGCAAGGAAGCCCTGTGCAGCCAATGGCACAGTGAAATTCAAAATGGAAACAGATTATTAGTGTGAGAAGTCTGATAAAGTTATGGTAACCTGCAGCTTTTACTTGATTGTTTATTAATAACAGAAGTATTTTAGGATAGATTCGTTAACAGGCACACTTACCTACTTCAGCTGATGAATTATTATTATAGTTTTGCCCAAAGCAAATGTGCTGAGAAAAGAGGCTACACACTGAACACACAGATGCTGGCAGTGCTGATGCCCCTCAAGGATCTTGCTTTAACTTTTACAACTTCTTTCTCTCCTCTTATGCCTGAATGATTTTTTTTAAACATATCACAGCACTTCCTCTACAAGGTGTTGTATCCTGAATGCAGTCAGCCTCTCAGACCACATGTCTCAGAGACCAGAAATCCACAGCAGAGCAGCAGACTTCTCACAGGCCACTCTCAGTGTATAAATTCACAGGCAGTTGTAAGAATGTTTTGTCCTCCTGTTCTTTTCCCAGATGAGCTGGAAGGATGAAAAAAGTGGTTAAGAGACCTTAACAGAAAGGAGGTTGTGACAGCCCAGCCTGGGAAGCCAGGAATTCTGTGCACTTGAAGATATGCTGAAATAAATAAGCCATGGCTCCCTTCATTTAAATTTCGTTATTTATCTTATTATTTTAATGGGGACATGCCACATTATTAATGTAGTGGGAGAGAAAACTTGCAAATTCCAGCAGACCACTGGGTAGAGAGTTGCATGGTACTGTGCTTGATTTTGCAATTTGGATGTGACAGATGGAAGAGCTCATGCAAGCCTTGTATGTATTCCTTTGGTAGAGAGTATTGGAATGTTTGAAACATTCGTAGGCACATAAGATTTAGCCATCTCTCCTAACATTAATCAGGCAGGGTTTAGTCTGCAGAAGGGCATTGGAGGAGCTCTGGTTCCTTCTGACCAGGCTGATTGCCCTGATAAACTCATACTTCCCACTTAACTGCCCGTTCATCTCCGTGGTCTCATCTTCACACCTGGATTTAGAAGTTTTGTTTCCTGGTAGCAAAGCCCCTGATACAGCTGTGGTTGATGACTCTGTCTGTTTAGGTAGGTTACAATATAAATAAATAATGCTGAGCTGTAAAATTGTGGCTGACACCAAGAAAGCTGACAAAATGGGAATGTTTTTGTCTTTAGGAATTAGCATAAGAAAGTTGAGGATGTGCATCAAGTTGATGCTGCTAAACTTCCACAAACAGCTTGACTTCCATGTGGCAGGATCCTGGGGATTGTAATTAAGATCAATGACTTGTCATTTTAATGAATATGGATCCAAATCACACTGGGAAATTTAGCTTGTTGTGTCTCAATGCTGCAGTTTCCTTTACAGAAAGCAGGGAAGGCAAAACTTCATTTTTCCAATTCTTTGCTTCTTCTTTTCCAGTGAGCATGTCAGGGCAGGAGTGTGTTTGTTCAGCACCTGCCTCAGTAATGACCTGGACTAGGAGACAGAGTTTAGATGAAGCTGCAAAGAGAGCCATGACAACAGACTTGCTTTTCAGTTTCTTGATTATGTATTGATACAAATTTATTACAACCAAGCAGTGTTATAGAAGTGGGGCTTCTGCTTGTGATCAGAATCCAGAAACACAGAGCTGTGATAGGAAGTTAATAACAAAGGACAGATTAATTGTACTCTGGAAGTGTTTTGATTAGCACTTGTTGAAATTCTGAACAAGGGTTTAGTCAGTACTTTTTTAATCCTGGACTAATTCTTCCATCCCTCTCTGGAAAATTCAGTCTATTGTGTCATTCAGCATAAGGGAACAGAAGTGTTTTCCATGATCTATGTAACAATCAGTCTTTTCAGCAGTTTGTTTTGCCTTTCACACAGCAGAGATGTGCACTCCCAAGGTGCCAGATGTTTACACCACTGAGCAGGTGAAAGGTAGTAGAAAAGGATGTCATTTTGATGACTCTCTTTATAGCACATTGCTACCAGTGCTCATTGGAGAATCTGGGATGACAGTAGTAAATAATGCTGAGTACTCCTATAGCACAGAACACATTCAAAATTAAATTTTAGTAGTAGTAGGTTGAGAGATGTCTGAAAAAGTGAATGTGTACCAAAGGGAGAAAGTTAAAACTTGACTGTGATAAAACCATGTCAAGCCAAGAAGTTTTCCCTGGGGAATGACTCTTTCTCATCTAGAAAAATAATGAAAAATGCTTCTGTGAGTAGGTAAAATGTGGTGCCTAAATGGACTCCAGGGAAATTATTGTGTGGGAAAAGGTAATTGTTTATTTTCTCACTACAGATCAAACTTAACTTCTAATTTGGGTAAACACTGAAATTCAAGAGAGACCTTGGAAAAATTTAATAGTTATTATACTTATCTGTGAAAATTAAGATCCTTGCTATCCAACTTGACATTACAGAGCTGTTGAGGTACTACAGAGAGGTGGAGCAAGTTTTCTCTTCCTGATATTTCAGAACAGACTGAGATTTCAGATTGGAGGTGCCTTGGTCTGAAGGCTGTATTCATAAGAGCTCCAGCATTGTAGTTTTGAGGAAATACAGATAATATTTGAGCCAAAGTCATTGCATGTCACTTAAAGTAAACATTCAAAGAAAGAAACATCATATCCTCAATATTTTTGTTGTTTATATTGTGCTACAGTAAAGATCATTTACTTGTGTTCCCTAACCTACTCTTCCTGGCATATGACACTGAATGCCAGAGGCAAAACTTTTCTCCCCTCACCATGCAGACCAAAACTCTGTTGTATGACCTACCAACATAGAGAAAAATGAGCTGTAAACCGGTGGAATTAAACACAAAATGTTAAATATACATTTTGGAACATAAGGGATGAAAAGATAAATATTAAAAGACATCCCAATAATAGCAATACATAAAATTTCTGATTATTCTCTGAGTATTTTTAGAAAGCAGTGCATTGCTGTGGTATGCAACTGAAATATCACCCAGTGAGACTTCAGCATAATTAAGCAATGATTAATCAATACTTAACTAAAGAAATTAAGCTCAGGAGAAACAATTAATTGAAGCTAAGTGAACTTTGACAGCTCATATTAAACTAAGGCTCTAATTAACAAAAGCATTGTGCATCCTCTAAATGAAGGGATGTGCAGGCTTCAGGTGCCAGGGATGGGGTGAGTGTTACTCTGCAAATTCCTTGATGATGAGGAGTCACTGATGGAGAGCTTCATTTCAAGGCTTTGAAAAGAGAAGGTGATCTTTCTTTTGTTGCTGTTTGGTGACTTGATCCTTAGTTCCAGCAGCTCAGGTGGCTCTCTGGAGGAACACATGTAGTCTCCTGCTAGGGTTTGCAGCCTAGCCCCATGTCCTTCAGGCTCTTATCATTTAGAACCAAGCTGCTGGATGAGGTGGGGGGCACTGCTGTAATGTCCATGACTCTGCCAGACTCCACAGAGCCAGGGAACTCTGGCCCTTTGCATCACTGGGAGCTCCACAGCCCAATTTCCTGCAGGATTTGTGGCTGTGGAGAGCCCCAGCAGGAGCAGCTGTCCCCAAAGAGCTGCAGCCCAAGGAGGGGCTCAGACAGGGAGATGGGGGAGGAACAGTCAGAGGGACCTGGGAGGGCCTGACTGTGACAGAATTTTCTCCTTCTCATGTCTCTCTCCTCCCTGTTCCTGTGTTTTTACATTCCCCCAAAGTAAATTTCATTTTAGTGTTGGTGAATGCCATCATCTATGGACTCAGTTTATCAACCCTTGTGCATGAGACTGTCCCAATATTTTTCTGCAAAACCTTCTCATGAAACCACAGAGTCTGGATACCTGATCTGATACTTCTGAAAAGATAGATTTATTACCTGGAGAACAAGCCTGGGGGAAGGAAGGAGCAGAATACAGGGAAGAGCTCTAAGTGATCACTGTTGTCTCTTGGCTCTCAGGAAGGGAAATGGCCACTGGTTCTGTTTGCAGTAGCCAAGATATGTCCCACAAGCACTGGCTGATGGTGATAAGGGTCAGGAATGCGTTTTAGAGCCTAATCTCAGCCCCAGCCCACCTGAGGGAATTATCCCTCTAGAGAGTGGGACCTTTCCTTGCTTGTTTTTAGAGGCACTGGAGAGTTGCACAAATCTGAGATGAGGGAAAATAAAAGAGATATGATTGGCTAGTGGCTTAATTGCTCTGTTAATTGCTTTGCCTCTGGTACTCCCATCCCTGTAGAGAAAGTGCCTGAGGGTTATCTCAGCTGTGTGAGTTCCCCTCAGTGATGAGCAATTATCTCCCAGGCAGAGAGTACCAAATGTGGCTGTCACAAGATAGCTCCATTCAAAATGATGGATGGGCAAGAAGGAAGACAAACTTCATTCCCAGAGCTCAAATTAGGAGCTGGCATATCCTCATTTGTGTGGATTTGGCCTGACTTTGTAACAGCACAAATGTCAAGATGTACCTCAACAAAGGTTGAGGTTCTGAGCCCAACTCCACAGCTGGAGCCCATCTGAAAATCCTTGTTGGACATTGGCAGGTCTGATTTTCCTTTTGTTGAGGCCTCTACAATATTGGTGTGGCCATGGAAATGTTCTTTGTGGAGGAAAAAGCATTCCTCTGCTTCCATTGACCAAACCTGGGCTAACCTGATTCAGTGAGCCCCCTGCTCTGGGAGGATGGGGGAGCATTTGGAGTCAGGTTAGACAGGGCTGCTGGAGGTAAGGTAGTGCTCTGCTGCTTTAAAGTCACCAAGCAGGAAGAGCAAGCTGAGAACTTGTGCTGTTTTGCTCTTTGAGCAGCTGCACATCAATCCCACAGAGCTCCAGGTGTGCCACCGTCCTGTGCTGTGGAGAAAGGAAGAGATTTACTCTGCAGGAAATTCCAAACCCTAATGGGACAGAGGAAGGAAGCAAAGCAAAACAAAACACATCACCAAAAATGCAGAGGTGAAGTGACCTGCCTTATGTGGTCACTCATAAGGCAGTAGCAGGGTGAGGGAGCACACTCTGTGCTGTTCCCATTAAAGCCTCTCCAGTGAGAATTCCTGACCTGGCACTTGTGTGGGAGAGTGTTCCCAAGCAGCTCCATAAATGTGCATTATTGCCATGCTCCTGCCTGCCATATTTCCTCTTCTTTATTCACCAAGTGGTGGGAGCTGTCTCTGGCTCATCAATTAAACCCAGAAGTGATGATTTCCAAAGGTATTGCTGCTTAGTGAAAGAAATTCATCCTTAGGCTAAGGGACGAAGCACAAGACCTAAGTGTTATTTAAATGGCTCGTAAAACATGTGCTGGCTCTTTAGTCTGAATGAAAATCACCCTTAGCTAACATAGGAAATATCCTGCTTTCCTCTGCCTTCCAAAGTCTTTTCATGATGATGAATCTCTTTCCTGTTGCTCCCCATTATTTCTGTAAATGAGAATATGCTGTAACATTGCTGAGGTTGGGCTAATTAAATCAGCTCTTTCTTATCTCATTGATCTGCCTTTTAAAGCTGAGCTGATTAAGGATGAGAAACTATATTTGATTAGAAATATGTTTTTGCCAGTTAGTTACATCAAAGGGTGGATTACGGGAGAGCAGAGGAGCTGAACTCACATGGCTACTCTTCCTCCTGGATGTTAAAAGGGAAGAGAAATAACATGAAATAAAAAACAAACCCCAAGACACATTTCTAACCTATATTTTTTCACAGCAAATGATTATACCTTTGTTTTATCTTCTGGAAAAAAAAATTAATAATAGATAAGTGATACAGAGAAAAGATTTCCATAAGCTGTGCAATGCTGTGGACGGTGCTTTGCCAAACATCCAGCAGAAATCTCACTAAAACTGCAATCCCTTCCTGAATTTATGGTGGCATCAGCAGAGTCATCCTGCACTCAGGACCAAACTCACCTGGGCTGGCAGCCAAAGCAAAGGCTCAGAGCAGGGCCCCTGGCTGCTCCTCTAGCTGGGCAAACTGCACAGCTCCTCTGCAGTTTTTGTGGCATTCCCAACCACCAAGTCTGTTAACAAAAATACTATGCCTGGTGTGGCTACCTGACAAAGTCCTTTGTTAAAGTCCTTCATTTAGCAAAACTTTCTGATGGCTCCAAGGATGCTGCATCCGCAGCTCAGAAAGGGCTCTTTCAAGGAAGGGGGAGTTAGGAAAATTGACAGGAGACAGAAGTTTAATTTTTCTTCCTCTTCTTTTTTTTCCTCAAGAAAACTCATATGCCATATTTAGTGCCACAAAGGGCTCTTTCAAGGAAGGGAGAGTTAGGAAAATTGATAGGAGGCAGAAGTTTAATTTTTCTTCTTCTTCTTTTTTTCCTCAAGAAAACTCAGTGCCATATTTAGTGCCACAAATTTGAAGATGGCAAAGAAACCACCTGGCAAATGATCTCCTGTATTGAGCCACCATGAACAGCTCCTAATTTCTCCTCAGTAGAGTTGGGACTGCCACAGTGACTTTGTCCCGTGTGCCACTGCTGAACCATGCAGGGAAATGCAGCAGAGCCTCTCAGACCTCCCTCCTCCAGACCACTCTGGGGGGGCTGTGCTGCACTTCTCAGGGTGCAGGGAGGATCTGTGCTGCACTTCTCCTGCAGGGAGGATCCTCCTCTGTCACTTGGTGCCTGCACAGAGCCAGGCTGCTCAGCTGCTCCTCTCCCCAGCGTCACCCCAGGCTTCCCCCATGGCCCTGACCTGAAATGGAATTCAAACCAGGGCCAGCATTTTGTTGCATTCGTTGCCCACAGCCATCCTGCTGATGGTCCAGTGACTCACATTGTCAGGGGCCTAAACAGCTCCTTGGAAGAGCCTGTTGTAGGTGGGTGTCAGGACACAGCCTTCGTCACTCAGCTCTGAGGTCAGGAATTAGAGCCAGCAGAGAGAATCCCAGAGATCTGGCATGTTCATTTGGGAAAGCAGCACAGCTGCAGCAAAGCATGGGGCTAGGAGAAGGGAAACAGGAGTTTTACCCCTGGGGTAATATGGTGCAATATTATGTTTTATTAGTGATATGGAGGAGTTAAGTAGGAAGGAGCAGAAGATGAAAGAAAATTTTAGTTTCCTTTTCTTAAACAAAGAGTGCATGATTAGTAATTAGACACAGACAACAATAGTAACCATCATCCCTGTATCAGCCCAGTGCACTTTTCTGAGTACCACAAAGCAAAAATGAGTTCCTCTCTCTAGCTGCACTCATCCCCTCTACCTTTTTGCTTGAAACATTCATTTGAGGGGACTGCAAGTAGGAATGCAAGCAAACATCATGCTTTCTACTCAAAAGCAGTAATAGATGAGGATGGCAGGCTACTTGCAGGAAAATATTTATTAAAAAACACATCCCAGCTATCAAGACCTGTATGCACATAAACATAGTGCATAAAAATGTGATCAAAAAACCATAGTCCTTAAGATGTGATCAAAAGCCATTGAAAACTAATCTGTACATAAATTTAACCATCAAACAAAAATACAGAGTGAGAAGAATGGTCAGCTCATCTGAACTGGGATCTGTAGAGGAACAAAACTAACTGTTATCAATTCATGGCTTATTTGTAATTTCTGTCACAAGTGAGGTGGTGCAAAAGCGTATTTATTTACTATGAAGAAATGTAGATATTTATCCTTAAATGAGAATTAAAAAAAACTCTCTGCAAGAGATTAATCACAGCATGCCACGATGGGATTTAACAAGCATGAGGTGCATGTAGGAATTATTTTTCTATTTTTGCAGGGGCTGTATTTGCTTGTATTACTTCTCAGAGAGATAATAGCAGCTCTAGTGGCATTACTATTGAAATCCATGAAATTTCTCTTGAATTAAAAGAATCCTTTAAGGAACAACAAGGATGAGGAAGGTGACTCCAAACTAGTTTCCTTCCAGAAGACTGATTGGTGTAAATAGTAGCTCAAATTAGAAGGGATTGAATATGCTTAGTCCTTCAACAAGTTGGACTTCATGCATTTCATTTTAGTTTTATGTGTTAGGCAATGGGATTTACAAGGAAAGTGCTCAGGATTCAGGTTTCAGATTTTACCCTCCTATGTGAATTTACTTGCTCCATGTACAGTGACCAAGACTGCAATTCTGGATTAGCCATCCACCACTGGCAGTTCATCAATTAAAGCATTTATTAAAATCCCAATTCATCTTTGAATGGAACTTCCAATCACCTTGTTATGTGCCAATTCCCCACAAAATTTATTTGATAAATAAATAATTATTCATTTTTATTAACTACGTGACAGCAGAATTGATCCAGTTTAAAATCTCCATAAGTTTCTCTTTAATAGTTGAATGCAACAGCCCAAAATGATGGCCTCCACTAAATCCAAATTAAAAGCTTATTTATGATATTCAGTTTTTTATATTTTTCCAAACAAGAGTTAACTTCTAGGACAAACAAGTCCACAAGTACCTTCTGAGCTAAGATTTCTTTTAAAAGATCTGTTTCAAGGACATTCATACTTTGATTCATTAGTTTCCTCCATGAGGCAATAAGAAGATGCCTCTTTAAGAGACACTGCAATGATAAAATAATAATGTCTGAGTAATACTGGGGGTGGTTTGGCCAGTGAGTATTGAGGAGGCATTTGGGTGAAACTGTGCTGCCAGGTTTGCAGGTTTTTTATTACAGTGATTAATAGAAATAGTTGTTCTCCTGAATTCAAGGTTGTTATTCTGTCTGGGTTTAAAAGCCTGTTCAACAGGAGCTGTGTACACATGTTTAGGTGTAAGTGAGGAGGCCACTGCCTGATTTCCTGTTCTTAAATGTGATTGAATATAGTGTGGCTTTTCTGAGGAACACTTTTTTTTCCTATCTCATCTATAAGAAAGCTCAAAAGTATATTCCTTCCATTTTTTTGTTTGTTTTAGAATAGTATCAATTGCTTTAAAAATCACAAGCAGTTGTATCAGAGAGGCCAGCACTGTCCTCCTGTGTAAATATGGGATTCCCCCTTGTCTCCCCTCCATGAGCAGTTGTATCAGAGAGGCCAGCATTGTCCTCCTGTGTGTAAATATGGGATTCCCCCTTGTCTCCCCTCCATCTAGATAACACCCAGAATCAGCATGGGAAACTCTTAACAGATTTTCAGCCCAAAATTTTCTGCAGAATAGAGCTCAGCAGCAGCAATGTGTTTATTTGAAGGCAGCTCCCTTGCAGAAGCATGGGATTGAGCAGAGAAGAATTTTCTCTCTCACAGCCTCTCCTGAGGTCTCGGTCTCACTGAGGACAGGGATGATTGGATTCCTGACAAGGTCTGTGCAGAGACAAGTATTGCACAGAGAAGCTGAGACTTCACTCCATCCCTGGCTGCTGGGCAGACCCTTCCATGTGCCCACACATCTGTGCTTGCAAATTTCACCTGGATGAATGCAGTCATTTTCAGGAATGAGATGTCAGTCAAAAGCTTAGGAAATGGGGGCAATGCTTCCCTGGCTCCAAAGGTCTCAGTGATTGTCATGGTTTGACCAGGGAGTGAGGTTCTGGGAAAGTTATGGTATTCCCAAGTTGGAGCCTGCTTTGTTCTGTTCCCGGGTCACATCTCACAGTAACCATTTTGGAAATACACCTTTCATGGGGGCACTGGCACTGTGCCAGGGTCAATCCATGACAGTGATCAATGGAAAAGGCAACTAACTTGGGGAGCTTGTAATCTTTGCCTTGAATAAGGCTCTTGTTGGGAAAGCTTCTCACACTTGGGTGAGCTGATTGAGCTGGTCTGAGAGACAGAACATACAGAGTAGTGTCTCAGAGTCTCTTCTGAGGCTACAAAATGAATGAGCTGTGGTAGCAAGCAAGGAATAAACCATCATGCATGTTCCCCTAATCTAAACCCCTCCTGAATGTTCATCTCAGGGCCAGTGTCTGTAAGGAGCAGCTGGTAATGGCAAAGAGTGATGGGAAACTGGAACTTGCAGTCTGATCCTTTAGCACATCTAATTATTAAATTGATTTCAAAAGAGAAGGAATATTTAATATGTGTAATTGAAGCAAGAGATGGTGCTTTCAGTTTAGCAGAGCTTCCTCAAAGGGTTGCATGAAGTCTAAAATTAATACTCATCTTTTTAAATTTACGGTCTCCTTATTACCACCCCTACCATAGCTGAAATATCACACATTTTACATTTTCTGGGATAACATGCAGCACAACATTTTGTGGCTGCTTTAACAAGCTTAGAAACTCATATTGCAAAAAAAAAAAAAAAAAAAAAAAAAAAAATAATAAAGCCCAAAACAAACCTCGTCTGCAGACCAGATAAAATAAGCAATAAATCCAGAGTGAAAACATTTAAATGGCAGGCAAAGCCCACTGTAAAATAAACCTCCATGGGAATAAAAGCAAAGTCTTTGAACTCCCGTGAGTGATAACAGTTTTAAAATCTTAGTGCCAGTACCCTGCCTGGTAGGGCAAAAGCCTCTGCAAGCAGGGGTCAGTGTTCCAGCTGCTGACATCGTGTGTCCAGGAAATTCTTGTCCTTTATTTCCCTGGTGCTGTAAAGCTGATGAGGGACAGAAGCAGACTGAAGACTGTAGAGCCCAATTTTTCAAAGAGCAAGTGTTATTTAATGTTCAGCTGGAAATCTGTATGTGGATTTAAGTCTGGGTTGATACTTTAATAATTACTCTGGCTGTTATGTTTCCCTAGAAAGAGGTCAATCCAAGGGCTGTGTAGGACTCTGAAGGCAATTAAAGTAGCTTCAGAGCAGATTTTGTTTATCATTGTAGTTATAACAAGTATTTTTTTTTTATTTTTTTTTCCCCTGGCTTGTTGGGTTATCTGAAGTGTAACAAGGGATATTACTTAACAACAGCTGGAGGTCTTTGAGGGAGCAAAGACTGACTGATTAGACTTGACTTATCATTTTCTGATTAATTCTTTTGAACAAAAAGTAATGCAGGCATGTGGTTAATGATAGTTTTGAAGGACACAAAGGGAAAATATAGATAAAGTTAGAAGTTTATTAGTGTTATAGATTAAAAATAGATTAGAAACCAACTGGAAAGGTAAGTAGAGGGTACTTAAAAGATAATGCAAATGCTATAAAAGAAGCCACAGTTGCTTCAGTTTTTATAAGGTATCTTTATATGTACTGTTATGAAAAATCCTGCTTCAGCTTGTTCAGGAAGTATTAAAATCAGGTGTGAAATTAGTTTTGTAGTCTATGAAAATCTGAGGTTCCAAAAATTGACCTTTGCTAAGACAAAATTAGCAAAGCATAAAGTTTCAAACAAAAAATACAGAGGAAAAACCAGACAAAAACAGAACTTCCATCTGACTTAGGAAGTCTAGGTTACAAATACCAGCTTTATTTTCAGGAGAATGACTGGGACTCCCCAGATCAGAGCAATTCTACTATATTCTTCAAGGAAACCTGAATGCTGCCATCACAGGCTTTTGTTTTTGGCAAATTGTAAATTTGCCACAAAACACAGTTTTGGCTGTTGGCTGTGTTGAGTCTGAGGGTGGCAGGGGTGTGAGTGATGGTGACACTCCATCCCCACAGTACCCCGTGAGGATGCTGCCACAGGGTCGTACAAATTAACAAACATCTGATCACACAGGGTGGCAAGTGTTCAAAGCAGGTGGAAATATCACACAGGGAAATCAAAGTGATCACAAGTGTTGGAGAAGCAGCAGTGGGATGAAGTTCAACTGTTCAAAATGCAAACTCACCTGGTTTTGGCCATTCTGCAATAGCTGGGGACATGATGGGAGAAAGAGGGCATAGACATGGCAGCGGATCAGGGAACTCATGAGTCAAACATAAGCCTGTGTTGTGTCAGGGAAGATATTTCCATTGGGGAAGAGTGAAGAATTTAATAGTACTAGACTTTCTGAAAACTCACCTGGAATACTGACTGCCATGCTGGTTAAACTCCTGCAAGAGTAATGCACTCAGACTGGGAGAGATTCAGTAAAAAACTATTAGTTAAGATAAGAAAAGCCATAAGGAATCAGACTAAAGGCATTTGCAGTGCATTAGAGTGTTTCTGATGGTGAGCAAGAGTAAAAGCTTAACAAAGAGTGTGAGATAGTATAAGCATGAGTAACAGTTCCCCAAAACACTGTCAATCTTCAGCAAATTTCAGTTTAAAACTTCCTGAGCAAGAGGCATTATCTCTACTTTTGCTTTCTTCCAGCAACTGTTTCCTCTGCTGGATTTCCTGCCATACCTTCTTCTACTCACTGTGCTTTCAGCTGCCTTTCAGCATGTCTGCAGCAGCAGGGATTTCTGCAGACTCAAGATGTGGGAGAAACATCAGCTTTTTCTTCTTTGGAAACCAATCCTTTTTAATACCTCTAATGTCACCAATGCTTATTTTTAAAAAGCCAATAAGCAATCATTTCTTGCTCATTGCTTTCTCCCTAGCAGTGGTCTGGGAAATGGAAGTGCCTGTCACACCAAGACAGCTTGGCTTGTTAATTTTAACACAATTAAGGATGAGGGAACATGGCTGTGATCTATAAATGGGCACTAGGCTACACACCAGTGAAGAGTAAGAGCAGTCTGAAGACAATTTTTGTCCAAAGAACAAAAGAATACTGAGAATGAATAAATTTAAATTGAAAAGTAGAAGAAAGGTTTTAGCCATGAAGAGAGTGAGACCCTGGGATAGTCTACCAATCATGGGTTGGCTTTGACTGAGCTATATTTGTACAAATAGATCTATTAATTTTGAAGAAAATATCCTCACATTTTCCTCATAGTCCAGGAGATCAGTTGCATCAGGTGTGTTAAATGTTCACATGTTTTGGTTAGCATCTCTTCAGGTTGCCTTTGAAAGTCTTGTCTGAATAGTCATGACCCTTTTACAGGAGGATGAAGCATGGCCTTCTACTCATGTCTGGAGAGGTACTTGAATGAATGACCCAGATGCTTTAATCACTCAGATATCCCCCTTCTTGGAGGGTGGGGGGAGAATCCTGAGTGATTTAAAGATAGAGCATACACTCTAATTAATGAAAAATGTCATATAGCACAATGGCAAAGGAACCCACCTGATGAGTGGGGAAGATTTTCCCCATGTTCTGCCCTATTTTTGGGAATGAAAAGTAGTTTTAAGAACCTGCTCAACTCTTGCCACTGCAGGACCATAACACTACACCTCTCTCCATAATGTTTTATCCCCTCCAAAACCTCCTCTGATGGAGTTTTGCTCCAGCACTTCCCCAGAGGACTTGGCTCTCTTGTCTAATAAATTTCACAGTTAGGAAGCTTTCTCTGATGCTTTGTCACTCGCAGCCACATAAGAATGGATAAAGAGCTGCCTTCAGACGTCAGAGATGAAGAGTACTTATGTGCATGGGAACAGTCCCAACAGGAGTGAGATGAAGGACTGCTGCAAATATCAGCAGTGTGGTTACCTTTGCTCACCTTCTATAGCGGGGATCTAGCAGGAAATGCAAAGGTGTGAATTTCAGCACTTGTGAAAATGCCAGATTTACAGCCTTAAATAGCAAATTCTTCTGCCTCTCTGCAAAACAAATATAGCAGGATGTCCACTGTGAGAGTTTTCTCACAAGTAGGCATCAGCCCAAAGGTGAGAAATGGTAAATAGGCACCCAAGGTGGGGAAGAAGTGGTCCTTCGTCCTCTGAGTGACAGAAATTGAAGCAGGGTCACCAGTTTATTGCACTGTTGACGTTTGACACGGACCAAATGAAAACACTTGGCTGTTATGAATATGGGTTCATTTTAACGTGGCAATGGAAGCCTTCTTTTCCAATGACCAGCCACTGAAATCACCCTATCACCTGCCAGTGGATTTAAAAACAATGTCATGGAAGGTGATTTGGGCTGAGATGTCGTCTATAAAATATTTATTATAATGAGATATATGGTTTTCAGTCACTTAGTGCATCCTGCAGTAGCTGCTAGATGGGTTAAAGACCAAATTACTCAAACCTAATGTCATACACTGCTCTTGCACAGTATTTTTATTGCTAATTACTTGGTGGCATTATATTCACATAAAATAAGACCAATATGGACATGGCTGTTTGGGCAGCCAGGTTGGACCTTTCCTGTGTAGCTCTTTACCTTGTCAGAGGAGGTGAATCACTAGTTGAAGCAAGATCCAGTCTGAAGCTGGAGTGTTTAATTACCCTTGAAAAATGGAAAGGTCAAAATAGGACAGGAACAACAAAGTCAATTGAGCATCTGGACAGAGTCCAAGCTTCAGTCCTCACTGACATCTCCTTGTTTCTTCTTTTGGAGGAGTCTGCATTTAATTGTAGTTGTAAGAAGGTATTTGCACTGTATTCTGTAGTTCTTTCTCTATTTTTCTCCTTTTTTCCCCCCCTCTCATTTCCTTTTCCTCCTCTTCCTGCTTTCTTTTGCCTTCTCTCTCTTTTCCTTCCTCCCCTCTCTTGCTTCCTTCTTACATGTGAAAACTCAGAATCCCCTCCCCTCCCCTGGCCACATCCAGGCTGGGATGCCGCCTGTGGGTGGGGATGAGGATCAGTGAGGGGATCCAGGATGACATGGCCTGAGACATCCATGATGGTCCCTTGAGCCAGCAGCCAGACCCCCGTGTGGGGACTCATGTAGCCCTGCCACATGTTCCTCTCACAGATTTTATCTGTGGTCACACGTGGGATCTGCACATCAAAACATTTTGCATATGCGCATCTGGTGCATAAATATGCAGGCAGAGAGGAACATTAACAGAATCAATTAAAAGCTCTCTCTACAACACTCAAGTTTTGCTGATCGTTAATCACAGATGTCTGATATCTTTTTATCTCAAGTCAAAGATTCTCTGTCTCCTTTATGGCAATCAATACACTGGGGTTGCCTCACAAAGCCCACGGATTTTGTTTCAGTGATCTGACAGGACAATAACCGTATGACTCTGACCCACGTAAGAGGCTGTGGGTGACGCATGTGAAAGGCTGCTTGTGTTACATCTATAATTCATTTGCAGCTTGGTCTCTTGGGGGAGCACGGGGAATCATGGCAGCTGTTTAACAACGCTCAATTACAACTGAAAATAAAGGGAGCCACAATTCAGCTGAAACATTATGTAAAGATTGTGCTCACTGGGCCAGAGAACCTGAACTAACATGTCTATTTTCGTGAGGAGTGTTGGGGGTTTTTTAATGACTGTAAGATCCTTGATTTTACAGCTCAGTCAGAAATACAATAGCCGTAATAACATATTGTAGTGATAGTATTCTTACAACTACCAAGTTTTAGGGATGTGTGAAAGGAAAATTTACTGGAGAGAATTAATATCAGTTATTAGACCAACAGAGACACCTGGAAAAAAGCAGATGAGTTTCCATGCACATAGTCCTTTCTACAATTCTCAAGCAGGGAAAATAGATGAGAAACTAGGCAGAGCAAGGTGTAACTGCTCTCAGTTTAACAGTATCACATTAATTTTTTCAGAAAAAGTGTCTGATGAAAATGAGGTCCCATGGGACAGAGGGATAGGTTATTACTGCCCCAAAAACCATGTGAGCAGAAGGATGTGATACATGTGAAAATGGCAGTGCTGAGCCAAACCTAGCATGTCACAGCACCATGGAATGGTTTGGATTGGAAGGGACCTTAAAGATTGTTCCAATCCCTCTGACATGGGCAGGGAGATCTTCTACTAGACTTGTTTTGACTCCATCCAACCTGGCCTTGAGCACTCCAAGGGATGGGGCAGGCACAGCTCCTCTGGGCAGTGACAGTGGGCATAGCTGACCCTGCTCTCACTGCAAGGTAACTGCTTTGGCACTAAGAGTGGATTAAACCTCTGTGTTTCACCTTTTTGATGATTTCGTTCTGCACACAGCCTGGGGAGTTTAGCTGATGCACCAAAATCCATTGAAAACCTGAAAAGCAGATTAAATGCTTCTATTCAAAGAGTGAGAAAATGAAACACTTAAGCTCAGCCCTCTGTAACAGGAAAGAAAATACAGGAAAGAACAGTGAAAAATGCAGAGCACATTGCTAAGCAGCTGCAGAAGGACCACAAGCTCACAGATCTCAGATGCTGCATGTGGGGTTTTTTATCCTCATAGAGGAAGCAGTAAACGTAAAAAATGTAACACATGTGAACTAAATCATTAAATAGCTTTCACAGGGGAAGAGATGACCCAGGCTATGAATCACTGTCTTGGGGAAGAGGTGTTTGCAGGGGTGGTGAGAGAGAAGATGAATGGGGTTGGGTGGGCTGGATGGACCTCTGACCCTGGGCACCAGGGCTGTTTGGATGGACTCACTGGCCACGCTGAACACTGCTCTGCTCTGGTTCTTGCTGGTTCACAGCCATGAACCCAGAGCAGAGTCAAGGCACCTCTGCTTCCTGGCACTTGTCTGAGCTCTGCCTTGAGTCCTTTACTAGTCTTCCACCTGCCTTTGCTCGACTCCAGGGAAACCAATGGCTCTCTGCCAGATTTTGTAAACAGCATGTGCAAGGACAATGTTTGCAAGACAAAACAACTGGTGTTAAGATTTCTCAGTAAAGAAGAAGAGGTTGCTTTATTAAAAGGTCAGTTCTGCATCTAAGAGGTTAATAAGTATTTGCTGCAACTCATCAATGTCAAGACTAAAACCAAACAGGAAAATGGCAATCTCTTTGTCTTTTGTAAAGGAACTTGTTGAAATAACTGCCTAAGTCTGTCCTCTGTTTACTAAAACAGCTTCGGAAATCTCTAAATCCATTTATCCTGAGGATTATCATCATCTGGTTTCCAGACAACATTCTCATTTCCTCCAGTGAGGCTTTCTGATACCTTAGGCCATTAGCTGTGTTATTGATCTTTCCTTAATACGTGAGAATTCCTACAGCAAAGGCAGCTCTCCATCTAAAAGACCCCAAGCCAAACCTGTTTCTATCTGAATAGCCAGAACAGCATTTTGTTAGTGACAATATTTAACATTCTGTAGCTTTTGTTTATAATAAATGTATCAGGGCAGGCTCTAAAGACATCCTTCACAGAATAGACTGAGCCTGTTATCAGCCACTTGGGGAAATTCTGTTCCAGAAACAAAAGCCTGTGACACACCAGTGTCACACCACCTCCAGCTCCTAGTCCTATGGCTCAGCCCCGGGGAAAGAGATAATGGCCAGTGCTTAGGACTGAAGCCTCTGAGATTTCACCTGGCTCTTCCTACCCCAAAATCCACCCCCCTGACAAATCCTGTGCATCAGTACATAGAAAAGTAGTAACCAAGACTCTCATTACTCATCCTAAATCATCTGACAGGGATTGTCAGGCTGGTGCCTCTGTAATAGAAATGGAGGGAAGAAACCTTAAGAAGAGTCTGATAAAGAAAACACCATACATTTATTTATTTTATCCTGCTTTACAGGCCTGTTTCCCCCTTTGTGTCCCACTTACAATGTTGAAATCCCACAGTTACTCCTCCACTAAAGGAAAACAATCCAGTAACCTTAGGAAGAGGGAGATGATGACAGATGGGAAAGGAGATAAGAGTGTTTGGACCATTTGGACAGGTGGGAATCTATTGCTACTTCTAAACTAATGGGAGCTTGTTGAAAAGCTTAAGTTTCTCAGAGAAAAATTTTTCTGTACCTGTAATCCACGAGGCACAGAACAAAGAGTTAAATTCATTCACCTTAGCTATTAGAACAAACGTGTTTTCCCAATAGTTCAGCCAGAATCTCTGTATAGACAGCTCTTATTCCCCCCATCTCCAGTGCCATGACCTTCACTAAGTTAACATACGTTAAACAAATGAGTCACCCAGCCCTATACAGAGTACATGAGAGGAGAGAGGTTCCCCCAAACACTGCAAAAAGAAGATTGACTAAAAACGCCTGTCATGGAATAGGAAAAAGATTGCTAGAATTTGCTTCTTGCCACTTTGGGGTTCTTTTGGTGCTTGAAGCATAATTTTCAGCAGTTACAGAGAAGTGTGATTTAAAATTCCTTAATCAGAAGAACCCTTCAATGTATGAAAGTCTTCATTAACACCTAGAAGCAGTCATTATGGTCAAAAAATTCAAATTTGGATGCCTTAAGTAAGAATAAGTATACACTTTATCAATTTTTCAGTATGTCTGAGCACCTGCAGATAACATTTAAGACGAGTTAATTACAGGATCCTAAATATGGATTAAAGGATTAGTTTTAGACATCAAATTGTGAAAAGTTTAGCTTATGTAACTTACCAGGGCCACATGGAAAGTTCTTGGATTTAGATGTAGAATCACAAATCTTCTTTAACAGGAAGAAGGATGCAGCATAGGATTCAGGTTTGTCTTCCTTGTTTGCCACAAATTACTTCTTCCTAAAACCCAATGGGGAATTAAAAACCATAGGACTTAGTGTTCTTTTTTTCTGAAGTTTCTTTCTTAATTGTATTAGCAGATAGGAGTGATCCTGCAGTGTAACAAACCAGAACTCCAACCAACAAAGAAACAAATCCCTGAACAAAACAGTCATTTCAGGCTATAGACAGATGCTCAGTGTGCAGTCACCTCTGCCAGCTGATGATATTATCATGTTCAGCTGCTATTTTGCAGCTCTGAGTTTGTATCCCTTTCCCTTTTCCCTTTCTGCAAGCATTTCAGCTCTTCTGGCAAAATGAGTCCTGTGAACACTCCCTAACTCGAACAGTAAAAATAGGTGATTAGAGTTGTTTCAGCTAGTTGTGGTTGAAGAGCATGGATATAACAGTGCTGAAATGGGGGTGGAGAACAAGTAATTTTTGGCTACAAACAGTAACAGCTTCAACATAAAGAAGAGAAAATTTGGAAAAGGACACTAGTTTTACAAGCTGAACATACTGAGTTCAACCTCACAGCCCTCAAACCAATTTCCCTGAGATAAAACAAGTGGATTTTAGCTTTTCCTTAAATAGTGAAGATAATCTGGTAGTGATTTAACAGTAAATGTCACAGCAAACAGATTCAGGACTAGAAATCAGCCAAACAAGCAATGTTCTTTCCCATGCAGTATTTTTAAACAAATACCTTTCCTTTTCTTTATTAAAAGTTTCTTTCTGTCTTGCCTCTTCCTCTCCCATATCATGCCAGTGAAAACTTTGCATTTTCAGAAGAGTATCTAGTTATATGCAATATCAGCCAGGGTCAAAGATCTTCCTTTGCTGGTATTTCAAGCCTGGCTGCCAAACAGGATCTGCACAAAATGTCAGCCTGCTCGTGGCCTGTGAGGGCTGTGCTGGAGCAGCACTTCAAAGAGGCAGCTCAGGGGGAAATTCGTTCTCTGCTCGCTGTGGGGGCCCCTGTGATTCACAGAGCCCCCACCGGCGCTGGCAACAGCGACGTGGCCAGAGCTGCGCAAGGCTCCGTGTGGGGAACAAGGCTCCAAGAATTCACACAAATTAAACCTTCCTACTTCAAGCAAAGTTTGGATACCTGTTGGAAATCCAAGCAGCTCGTATCCCCCCTATTATGCAAATAACGCATGAGGAGGCTGGAGTGGCAAATGTGGTCAGTGAGGCATTTCCCATCGTACTTACCTGCGGCTGGCATGACGTGGTCCATGAAAATGTTATAGAAAAATCCAACAAAGTTCTCAAAGCAGCCTGGAATAACCATCTTTAACTAGTACAGTGAAAATCAGAGGACATGGGGTAGAACCGTGTTCCTTTTGAAATATATGATTCCATTAAGATAAAATATTTATAGAAATTAGATCAGCTAATGAGGATTTAGTTTTGGAGAAAACTCATAAAATGCCAGTCACATCAGGGCACATTTTTCTCTCTCTTTGGAACAAAAATTTCTAAAGGGACAGTTTATGAAACAAAGAAAAGTGAATGAAAGTAATTCGTGGCATATAATAAAGATGTTGAAAACAAAATGTTGATTTTCTGGCTCAAATGGAGTTTGTGGATCATCCCAATAAAGGTATTTTAGGGAGGAAAGGAAAATTTACTTTCAGCGAGAAATCTACATTATATTGTATCAATCTGAAATAAATTTTATTAGTGAATTTCCTCACAGAGGAGAAATAATCGCATAACAGAGCCCCCTGTTACATGGACATGGGCAGCAGTGCTGTGCCAGCTGCAAAGGAAAGGTTATTTCTGGTGAAGAAGTTTTGCATTTCCTTTGGTGCTCCTCTGTGATTAGAGACCCTGAGTGATGAGAGGAGGCGACTTATCCTGAGCAGCTGAGGAGGTTATCGCTGCCAGTTCACTTCCCCCTTCCTCCCTCCCCAAACTGCCCTACTTTACTCTCATCCCACTCACCAATATCTAAACTGCTTTTCAAACAGCACCAGGACCACAGGGCAGAATTTTAAGGAAAGCAGACTTGGCGGTGAGTTTCCATAAAGTGTGATGCTGATGGCTGCAGTGATGAGGAGCCTAATGGATGAACAGCTCAGATGTCTTGCTGTGAAGGGCAAAGGGGCTGCCAGAGGCAGGACTTTGTCTGTTGGCATCTTAATTGCCAGATTTCAGAACTGCACATAAAAATGCAAACCCTGATGCTGCCTCTGGCAGCGTCTTGAAGTTGGTCTGATTCACACCAGCCCAGAACACAGTGTAGAAAAGCTTTGAAAAACAGGGAGTGATGGTCTTGTGGAGAACAGAATCAAAATTAGGAACAAGATCTATGAATTAACTGTAAATTTAAATAGATACAGTAAAAAAGGTGAGGCAATAAAAGCAAGTGGCAGCTAAGGAGTTGACTGTGGATCCCATATGGGATAAATCCACTGTGTTAAGAGCAGACTTGGGCTGAAGTTTGCACAGACAGCCAGAGAGGTGATGTAGAGAATGGCAGTGAGGGCAGTGAATGGAAATTCCCATCTTTTTAAGTGACTTTACACTGCCAGCCTGTACATCACAAACTTCTCTACACGTGGGTTTTCCTGACTGAAATAGGCAGCAAATCTGAGCCAAGTGTGCCTGCAGACTTACAGCAGGACCTGAGGCAGGACCTTGCACACATCAGGGAGTGGGGGCTGCCCAGGGCTTGGAGTAGGACAGCTTTTGGAAACCCAGCACTGCAAGTCAATGGCAGCTTGTAGACTGCAAGTTGCTTAAGGTCCTCAACTAGAAAATGTTATTTGACTATTTGGAGCTTCCAGGAGCTGAAAAAAAAAAAAAGAAAAAAGGAAAAAAAAAAAGGTTTCTGCAGATATACCAGATGCAAGAGTGCAAGCAAAGGTGAGATTTTGGAAGCAGAAGCTGTCCAGAGAGGTTGTGCATTCTCCATCCCTTGAGGTTTTTAAGGCCTGACTCAATAAATTCCCAAACATCCTCCCCTGATTCCAGAGCTGACCCTGCTTTGAGTAGGAGGCTGGGTTACAGAATTCCTGAGGTCTTTTCTAGGCTGAAATATCTTATGTTTCCCTTTTTATCTTCTAGTACCAATTAAAGCGAAACAGTACCAAAATATGAGCAAGAGAATTTATGCAATTACTTCCTGGTCCCTTGGTATTGCTAATGAGTGCAGAAACATAAAAGATCCCACACCCCCAGAGGATCTTGGAGATGGATCTAAGGAGAGGATGGCTCATTTGCAGGGCATGATTCTTCAGGGGTTTAGCAGCATCAGTCCCCACTCAGTGCCCCAGTCAAAGATTCAAGGCTTTCTGCTGTGCTTTTCACACCCACCCCACACACTCCCTTCTGCCATTGTAACTTTTGCTGTGAGATGCAGTGAAGTCTTCCTTCCACCTCTCTGTCAATATTTATTGTGCATCTATAATTTGAATACTTTAAGATAATGAAACAAAATTCCTGTCTGCATTCATCAAGCCAAATATATCTGCAGCATAAAATCTGAATACAGAACAACTTAAAACTACCAGAGAAGACAGTGAAATAGATGAACCTCTGTGTAATAAATGAACAACTTAGTCATAGCAGTGATGCCAGTGGGGAAAAGGGATTGTGGCATCCCAGGTGCCCCAGAGAAACCCTTTTCTGGCAATTACACAGCTTCAGGATTGGCAAACACCACAGATTCATCAGCAAACAATCTTTGTTTTCATACTACTACATTGAACATGTGGAAGCACACCTGTAGAAAGTGTCATTTCAAGGGATTGTATTCTTTTAAAGGGGCAGTTTTATAAGTGAAGATCATTTTAGGTTTAAGGATTAGAAATGGTCTGCTAGGCTTCAGCTGCAGGAAGTTACTTATGGTTACTGCCTGGAAAATGCAGTTCACCTGAAAATAATTATCTTAAGATTGTTTAAGTTTCACTGGCTAACATGAGCAGTCTTGATTAAGGCAGTTTTTAGGTGGTGCATTGCAAGATATAGAAATTTAAAGAAAAACTGTTTTCCCTGAGCTGTCCACATATTTTGCATGATCAGTCAGACCCTCCTTCTCCCTTCAATATAATTTTGATACTGATGAATTAATTTACATAAATTATTAGACATTGAGTGGGGAGACAGAGTGTGAGAAAGAAAGGAGGGGATGTGTCCCAGGAAATTCCTCTGGGATCACTGGGGGAGGCTACCAGGAGGGAGTTGAAAACTGGGACGATTTAAATTAGTCATTGGCAACTGAGAAAGTAGAACAATACCCGAGACACACAGTGAAATGTGGAGGGAAAGGAAAAGAAACCTCTGGGTACAGATACAGAAGTGTTCCTGGGCCTGTGTTAGCAGAGAATTCTCAAGTCCATAAGAGCTCAAAGCACGTAGAAAATTTAAGGAGAAAGAGAAACAAAAGTGAAAGTTTTATTGTTATTTTCTTGTAATAGCGAAAACAGGGAAAGGTATCTCACCTACCACAGATTAGAATAAATGAATTCCCATGGGGATGAAGGGAACCATTTTAAACCATTCAGTTTGATTGCAGATGTCAACATCCCAAGTGAATTTGTAGTCTTGAGGCTGGAATCTTACTCATGCTCTACAGAAGTGGGAGAGAAGCCAAACACATCAGTGTCACATTGAAAACCAGGGCCCTGGGGAAGCAATCCCTCCCAAGAAACTCCCACTGGATGCTGAACTGTGAATCATGTGCGATTTTTACTTGTGCTTTGATTACAGCTAGTTGGGAATTATTTTTAGCTGTCCATTCAGAAATTAAAATTCATCAGAAAATACTTTTTATTTTTTTTCTGCTCCCCTAGAACTTAGGTGTTTGAGTGGAGCAGATCCTAAGGTAATATTTCTGAGCAAAATCAGAGAAACATAGAAAGGTGCAGAAAAGCCAAGAAAGTAATGACACCAGCTGGAAAATAAGTTTAGAGACAGATCTTAATCCAGTGCTGTAAGCAAGCAAGAGAAAATGTGAATCAAGATCACTCCTACATCAAGTGTGGCCTATTGTTTATTCTGGTTAATGCAATATTGTCTTGTGAGTGTCTCTGTGGGCTGCTAACTGATTCTCATCAGGTCATGAAGGGCTCTGAAAGACCTGCAGTGCTGTACATGATCACTTATCTGGAGAGTCTCTCCTAGCCATTACTCAGCTGGAATCTTTTGATTTGCTTATATCTATTTTTGTTTGGTGTTTGACTTCAAACAATGACACACATCCTTCAAAAAAAAAATTTAAAAAAGAGAATAAAAGGAAGGAGGTGCTTGAATAGTCTAAGTCAACATGGCCTCGGTAATTAATGGATTTATATTTTCTCCCTCCAGCAATTCCTTTCCAAACACCCAAGAGGACGTGAAAATTACAAAGTGCCTACAGTCCCTTCCTTGTATTTACGATCCCTCTAGCAAGGCTCTACATTTGCATTTTTTTATCCTCTTCTGTCTGTTGTCTGATTGTGGTTGCAAAAGAGAAGACTGAGGGCTTGTGTTTGACTTCTAACGTCCTCTGCAGTGTGCAATCAGAAGTGTTTTTCAGGCAGAAAGAACACGGGTGAAGTCTCATGTTTGCCTTTTGTTCCACATGAAAGAACAGCACACATCCTGTTGTTCATCGGTCAAGGTTATTCCTCTTGGCTGACTGCTTGCTTCTCCCCTTACTTGTGCCTTAAACTCCACTTTATTCACTTCCCTGGAGTTTAACGTGTCCAGGATTTCCTAGGCGGCAATGAGGAGTTATTGGTGGGCATGGTGCTTTCCAGCTACCCTGACTTCTGACATGCTCTATCTTACCTGATTTTGGCATTACAGAAATCTCATATCTGTACCCACACCCCCTTAGTTTAGCCCATGAAATATTCAGGGGTTGCACAAGAATTAAAATTAACATTCTGACACAGAAGGTGAGACCAAGACATAAAAGTAGAGTCAGCAACTGTGCTCTTGGCAGTGCCATCCTCCTGAGCCCACGCTGGTTTGGCACTGCAGGAAGACACCATGAGAACTTTGTTTCAGGGAGGAACATGGTTTTGAAGTCCAAGCTTTTTCCAAGCCAGAATGAAACCCAACAAAAATATTGGTAAGTTCCATGAATGAAAAGATCAGAGAGAAATTAAATACTTTTTTTCAGAACATAACATCTTAGTTCAGGCTTTCCATTTGTAATACACTGCAATTCTTTTTATTTTTTTTTTTTTTTGGTCAGGACTAAGCACAGAATAGGAAATGAAAATCCCTTGTTTTTAAATGTCAGAAATGGGACAGACTGACACTGCTATCACACCTCTCCCCTTCTACACCTCCTCATCCCTTCCCAGAACATCCACATGAAATTTTGGCAAAAATAGATGAGATTTTCCATATGTGAAGTAAGTGACAAAAGCACCCACGCCAGGTTCTGATGAAATCCACTGTCATCCCAATCTGACATGACATTGCCAAGCAAGGTGATTGATCTGTAGGGTCTATCTTACTGTGACAATGACAAAGTTGTGAGATCTGGCTACCAACCAGAAAATGTACTGGTAGACTTAAAGCAGTGTGTCAGCAAGTCCTAAAGTTCTGCTCAGACCTGACAGCCTGTTATCAACTAAATCTTCGTATCATTGCTGCTTTGCTTCACAGGGACAGTGTCAGGGTGTGTCTGTGCTGGATTTTGATGCTTGAGAAAGTGCTTGGGCAGAACCACGAGAGTAGCAATTGTGCTGATGGAGTGAATTGCTGTTCCAGAGCCAAGTGTCAGCTGGGAAAACTGCCACAGTTCTGCACTGCTGATGTCCAAGTTTCTATATATGAAGACTCAAAGACTTTATTTTCTATACTTACTTTATAAGTCCACAAGCACTTTTTAATGTAGAGCATTATCAAATACCACAGCAGCTCTCTGAGTGCTTGGTCTTGACACAGGACTGCCATTTTTTCCATCAGGGTTTGTCAGAAGTGAGCACATTCAGGCTGTGCAGTGTATGGGCAGCCAGCCCATCTGTTGCATCCTGCAAGTGTCAGCCTGCAGTGCAAATGCCCAAGACTGCCATACTTATTCTTGGGTTTTCCTGGATGTAAATCTGTGCAAAGGCAGTTTGGGTGCCCTGCAAACACATGTGGAGCAAAAGCTGGCCCTTCTAGGAAGCATTTGGCATGCTAGGCACATGCTGTAGGGGCGTTCAGCACATGCCCTGAGTTTATACTCATTCTGCTCTGGGTCTACCCAGACAGCAGCACCTTTTCTGATACAGTGACCAGACACAGACCCTTGCAGATGTCCTTCAGAGACATGGTCAGCTGGGCTGCTGAGGTGACTTCCACCAGCCAAGGTGAAGGAACCACAAACAGGGATGGAACATGAGGAGCAGGGCAGACACACAAGAGTGCAGGAGGGCTGAAGCTCATGAGCTATGGTACAACAAATACAACAATCCAGTGGGCTCCCTTAAGTTAAATTCTCTCCTGAGACCTCCAGTATTGTATTTTGCCATTATCTCCTATTCCTGTTATTGCCTGCCTATCCCATCCTCTTCTCCCAGATTTCTTCTCCCTTCCATCTTACTGTCCCTTCATGTGTGCCTTTGCTTGTCCCTTCTTAGATCGCTTGTGCCTGCTTTCTCTTCCTTTTCTGGGCAGGAAACCAGGCAGTGCATTGATTTCTGCCAGATAACCCCATCCAGAACAGTTTTGGGCACTTGACATCCAGGGATGTGTTGCAAGGCCACCTTGAGGACAGCATGTCATTGAGCTTTCTCCCAATAACAAGCACTTTGCTGGTTAGAAAACACTGTTCTGTCTCTCTGTGAGGGACAATCTGTGCCCCTCTCTGTTGAGGGAATAAGTTTGGGAATGGACTGTCTCCCTGTCTAATGCAAGCTCATCTTGGCTGTCCCAGACTCCCTGCTGAGGTCAGCAGCTCTTTGCCAGTGGGAACAGTTTCTTCATGGACATTTTGGGAGACAGTAATTGAGAAAAAAGGTCTGCTGATCTGTCCCACCGGACACTTGTGAAGGTCCTGGGAGATGGACTTGTCTTCCAAAGGAGAAAGTCTCATCTTACACAAAGCTGTTCTCAAAGCCTTTCAGAGCAGGTTTTCCCATTGAATCATAACAGGATCCAGGGACAGATCTGCCACTGAACTGTCACTGCCACTGTACTACCAGTCCATGGAGTTTCTCCACACGTGTGTCCATGTGTCACTTGCTTTTCTCCCTTGCTTTCACGGCTGTGTGGGTTGATGTATACGAATTATGTGTTTCAAGAGGCACCACTTAAAAATTACAAGGACATCTATTTTCCAGGGGAAAGAGTAGAACTGCCCCGAGTGTTTGCTGTGACCTTTTGGTTTTTGACAAATCTGTCAGTCATCTGTCTAGAGGCTAAATTCCTTCAACGTTCCTTTCATCTTTTGTTCAAAAGTAACTTTCTGAAAGAATTGCTTCATTATCTGTGAACATTTACATGATCAGTGTCAGACAATGGAATTTGTAGAAAAAAAAAATGGAAAATGTGACTTTTTAAAACTTTATTTTGAAGGATGTTGGTCTCTCCCAAGGAGTTTGGGTTGGGTTCTCTGATGCCAGAGGGCCAAGTTCAATTTCTACATCTACAATCAGAAAAAACAAGGACAAATCTATCAAAGGGTGTTTGGTGTGAGCTTGAGGAAATAAAAAAACACACATGAAAGCCATGGAGCCAAACCACAATAGCTTGTGGGACAACTTCACTAGAGATTTTTCATGTGTTGGGGCACAGGAATAGAAAATTTGGATTCTGGAATTCTTCTGACTTCCAGAAAATCACACTGAGATGCCAGGAGAAAAAACTTCAACTCAGTAGCAAAAGAGCTCTGTCTCATATAGTTGATTTTTTTTCTTGTGTTTTTCTTCCAAGCAACTGTTACTGTGATGTACTAACATGATTGCTGCATTCAGTGTGACTCCAGCTCCAACAGCTTCTCTTGTGAGTAAGCATGAGTAGGAGCAATGTTTAATTTCTCTGTGACCATACAACATTTAACAACCTTCTAGCACAGTGAGCAGGAAGAGTGAGCTGCACTTGGTGTTCTGAAGTATTCTGCTGTGCTATGCAGGTAGGTAGATCGTGTGCAACCTTTCTAAGAATTTAGGTATTGAATTAAAAAAACACGCATTAAAAATAGCAGGCAGGCACTCTAATGTCAGACTCTTATCATTTCTAGTACCTGTCATTGTTAATTGAATGGTAAAACTTATTTCAAGAGTCCTAGCAGCCACTGGAGCCCATCCCTCCCTTTCCTTCCCTCCATTCCTCTCACGTTGGCAATGCAAAGAAGTTTGGTGACATGAGAGCAGGTATGAAGGAAGGGTGAGACTGGCAGCTCTCAGCAGTGAAGTACTTCCATCAGTAGGGAATAAAGGAGAGTGGGGACAGCAGGAAAGGGAAAGATGAAGTGATCCTATTTATAAATGTATTCCCCCACTCCCTGTCTGTACTATGCAGATATCTCAGCAGCGCAGATGGATCTGCATACTGATGAAGGCATGGGGCATCTATGAAAAATGCTGGATCTGGCTGAGCTTCCTGCAGGCACAGGGTCTGCCTTCTCTTCTATTAGAGCCCAACACACTTGCATTTTTCCAAGCTTGGACCTGCATGCCAGGATTTGGTGCTGCTTTGTGACTTGGCTTCTGCCTAAGAGCGAGGCCCAGTTTCCACTTCAGCAATCAGATAAAAGAGTGCAAAGGGACTGAACAAAAGACTGAACCTATGAGCAAGAGGTAACTTCAAATCATCTCATCAGTAGGCAGTGTGAATAGGGGAAAATGAGTATCACTACAAAAAAGGCCACGTAAATCACCAGCCAGGATGCCTGGAGAAAGCCAGCTCTGTCAAATATGAGAGATCAGCGTGCTGAGGTGCCTGGAGGCTTGTAGAGAAAAAATCAGGCCAATTTCTCAAAGCCAAGGCTTTGTGCTACACCAGCACTGAGAGGAACATAAAGGGGTTATTGTAGCTTCTTTCACAGTGTTTACATCTGACAGTGCCATATGAATATCAGTAAAGTGGCACAATACCCCGTGGAGGTAGGTATGAGAAATCACATCTTTTCATTACAGACATCAAAGAATTTAGACAGTCAAGGATTTTTGGTTCCAAGGTACCAAACAATGTACCAAACAAGGTACCAAACTCTGGGGCCGGTGGTAGATGTGGCAGTCAGCAACTGGCCTGAGACCACACCACAAACCAGAGACAGATCTGCTCAGAGCTCAGGACCTGTGACTCTCAGACCACCTGCTCTTCCTGTAAAATAATCCTACCCTGTAGTCTTGTGCCAAAGTATTTGGAAAAGGAAAATTACTGGGAAGGGCAAGGTCTGTGCCACTTAAAGTTTTGAGAGACTGGGATGATAAATCTTAGCATCTGAAAACCCCTCCAAAGTGCCTCTTTAATATGCTGGCACAGATGGAATTATCTCCTAGAGGGAAGGGCAACTGTAATTCTTGATGAGCTCCTTGGACATTTAAGCTTCCCTTAATTCTTTCTTATCCATGACAGACTTAGCACCCTTTCCAAAATGGGTCTTATGCCAGCTCCTGGTAAACAGATTGCTGTGCACAAGAAACATTGTTACAGCTGCAGTAAACCAGACAGAATCCAAAGAGCTGAAGACTCAGAAACCTCTCAGGAGATCCTTCTGGAAAGGAGGGAAGGTTGCCCCACGGTAAGCCCAAGCAGAAGCACTGGGGCAGGCAGGATCTGCAGCTGTCAGGGCAGCAAAGCTGCTTTCAGCTCCCCGGGAGAGGGAGGCCCCCTGCCAGAGCAGGGGAGCACCATGAACCCAGGGTCCCTCCTTTCTATCCCTGATGCTGGCCTGTTCCAAGGCCTTTCAGAGCAGACACATGGCTAACGCAGCTGCATTCCTGCCTTGAGCAGTGCCCAAGCACCACAGGACCAATTCTACCTTTGTAGAGCCACTTGAAATAACACCCAGGAAATCCTGAGAAAGGTTTTGATCTTCCCTTCCTGTCATGGACCAGACATTGCTGCCAGTACAGACTGTTCAGCCCTATCAGCATGATAGATGATCCTGCAAAGAACACAGTTTTAGCTGCTTTAGTACATATCTGCCATCACCATCTGCTATTTGTTGGCATGAATATGTACTGTAAGGAAACTAGGTTCAAGGGTAAAAAAACCCAAAAACCCTCACCAACCTTTCAGAGTCTTAAGTTCATTCAAAGGTTTCAATTTTGTTTTGTTTCAAATATTGGATATGTTCACACAAAGCACAGTATGTCTTCTGTTCTTGAGTTCTTATGATCCCTTCTTTCTTTTGTTGAGGACTGTTATTGCTAGATATCTTCAGACAAGGGTTCTGTCCTTACAATAAGCACTCGGAACTCAGTTAACTTGGCGGGATAGTCCTTGCAAAGTGTAGGAGGCCTTCTGAAGATGAGCACGAGATTTTTCAGATGATGTGCTTGAAAGAGTCTCACTGTATTCTTGACCAGAACTTTAGTCTTTTTTCTTCTCTCTCTGGGGTTTTCTGTCCCAGTTAACCTGAGGCAGCTAAAGAAGGCCCTGAACAGAAGACCATCCACAGGAATATGAGAGACATCAAATAGACTCATCCCTCCTTGAAAGTAATAACACAGAAGTTTTGTGTGCAGTATTAGTGAGCAGTATTTGTAGAGTGCTTTGAAGTTAGAAAGCACTATATAAATGCTAAGTATTATTAACTACATGAATCAGTCTTCTTCAGAGAAATATTACACTGCTAAAGATGGGAGAGACGTCTCTTCCTTTCTTAATGATAACCAACCCCCAAAGTTATTCATAAAAATTACTTTTAAAAATAGATCAAATGATTTCCCCATCCCGTGATAATCCCTCTGATTGCCCCCATGTTTCAGTTCACTGTATCATCTCAGAGATCAAAGGATGTGTCTGAGACTGGCAAACCAATCCCACAAAGAAGAAAACATTCTGCTGTAGATAAACAAAATACAATTTCCAGATAACATCATGGTGCTGATCAAAATAGCTGCTTTTCCAATTAGATTTCAAAGAATTCTTAATTGTTATTGATTTAATCTGGAGATGTGCAGATTTTTCCACTTAGGAGCCTGTTTCACAGGGAGCTTATTACCCTGGGGATTTCAGTTACAGACAGGTTTTAGTAAGCAGCAACAGCCTGGCTGTCAGGCAGGTGACAATAAAAAGGGAATCTGTCCAGATCCAGGAGACAGTGCTATTTGTGCTTCTGTTTCCTGCAGTAATTTGGAGTACATAGCCTTATCCATTCTGAAATGGCAGCAGACCTCACATCTGCATAAAGGCACTTGCCTTTAAGATGTAATAGGCAGAGCTCTTAAATAAAAACTACCTTATCTATCTACCTAGTCAACACCTCAGTGTTTCCTTCTGCTTCTATACTTATAATTCAAACCATGGGGGTCTTCCCTGAAACTTCTTCTTTCTATTCCCATGTCAGATGCTATTTTTTGGCATATATATGAATATATATATTTCATTTTTTTTTATTTTGCTATGCAGAAATATAAATAAATAAATAAAGGATTCTATAATGTCTGCTGGGATGCCATTTTAAAGTCAGGCAAAACAGCAGGGTGTGGGAAGAAGGGAGGCAAATTGGGACTGCAGTTCCACAGACAGGTGACATTTTGGAGCAGAACAACAGGAGATGGCTTCCTGTCAAACAGCAATAAAAGAAGGAAGAATGAAAAATAGCCCCCCAAAGAAAATTGTTCTGTCCCAGGCAAATGACGGTGGAAGGATTTGGTAAAGTGACAGTGGGGGACTTAATGCTGTCAGGTAGGTATGACAGTGTCAGGAAGAGTGACTCAGGAAAGGTGAGTCACAGCCAGCTGCCATCAGGGAAAATCAGTGCCCGAGCCATGAGCAAGATCTGTCACTTGGTGCCTTCTTGCAAGGCAGCTGTGCCACAGTTTGACCTCAAAGCCTGGCTCCTTGCACCCCGCATCCTGCGTGGATCGTGACGGGATGTGCTGCCAGGTGGGGACTCTGCTATCAGGAGGAGCAGAGAGGGCTTGGGTGAGAATCACCAGTAGACCAGGATAAAAGGTTAAAACTGGTGCCATCAGGGGAAAAAAATGAAGAAGGGCTTACAGAAGCCTGGAAAACAATGAATGTTGTGGAGAGTGATGAGAAATGCACCTTCCTGTTGTTTTAAAGCCTGCATTGGGCTCAGCACTCCAGGGTGCTCGCCGACACCATGAGGGCACGGAGCTGATCAGTTCATCCTAACAAAAAGACTGAAAGGGATAAAAAACTTCCCCATCAGGGCAAAAGCCAACATTTAACTTTATGAGTTATTTCTCATGATGCTGCATCTCTAGGGCCCACACAGGAAAATGTGCCTTGATATGTATACAAACCATCTGTACTCTAAAATAGTATGAAAGGTGAATTTTATGTATGGACTGATTAAAAAAAACCTTGGAGGAAGGGAGAGTCCCATTTTTCTAAGAGGCTGAAGGCACCAGAAACCCCCAGGAGATCCTGTCCACTTTGGAATTCAATTTCTCAGAGGCTCTGAGAAGCATCAAAATATTTGGAAAGCTGTGAGCAAGATCTAACTGCTCCTGATGTGGACATTCAGGCTCATTTGGTTCACCAAAAAGAGATGTTTATGACCTAATTCCCAGCTGTGCTTTCCAAGCAACTTTATCTAACCACATCATTCTTTTTCTCAAAAAAAAAGCCCAACAAAAACAAACAAACAAACAAAAAACCAAAAACAAAACAAAAAAAACCCCCAGAAAACTAACCGGTTTCTAAAAGTCTTTGTAAACCTCAGCTATTTCATGATGTAGAAAATAACTGACTTTGTAGGCAGCCAAGCCAAAACAACATCTGTTAATGTCAGTGTTACATTTATGTTAAATTTAGCCTAATCTCAAAACGATTTTTTTTTCTCTACTGTCCTACATGATACTGGTGTTTTATTAATAAAAGATATTGTAAAGGACATTTCCATGAAATGATAACATTAGGGGGCAGTCCTCAGCTAGCAGCCAGTCCTGTGAGTTCATTGAACAGCTGTGTTTATATGGGGTTGTTTGCAAAATTTATGTTTGAGTTTGTTTTAACCTTGCTTTATTGCTACTGGAGAAACAATGGATCTTTTCCATTACAAGTCATCGAGTGCCACATTAAAATACAGCAGGGGGGTGAAACTTTCCATGCCCCTTCTCCCCATAAATCTCTGGTTATATATATATATATATATATATATATATATGTATATTTTTGTTATAAACAGAAAAGCCCTGCATGGTCTGAGATGCTGCCTTCTCAATGAGCTGCCAGAAGAGTATTGTATCCATCCAGGTTCTTATTTTGCTTTTTTGCTGGGACTACATGCCTGAACTTTTCACAGAAGGTGTGATGTCTTGTTTCTCAGTTGCCTGGACAGGTCAGGCACATCATGACCCATTCACAGCAGGCAAACAAATCCATACAAGTGTCTGTAGGTTGAGCCCCTTTGGCCTCCCCTGTATTCCCTCAGTGGATAGGTAGACTAAAGATGTTATTTCAAGCACATTCTTCCTCATCTGGTTTTTGTCTCACACCATTTCACTGTTTAGGAATTCTTATTTTTGCCACATCAGCTTCTCCTCTACCTTTTTTTAATCTGCCCCACTCCTGAGTCCACTGCAGAAACCAGATCTGCAGCTCAGGAGGAGAGCCTTTTGTGACTTTTCCCAGTTTTGGAAGCTTAACACCTTTTCCTTCTGAGACAGATCTGCACTCCAGCTCTTTCAAATGCTCCCAGTTATCCACGCATTTCCTTCTTTGGTTGCCTTCTTCTTGCCAGAGATATCTTTGCAGCACCCAGGTCGCTGGGTATGGCACTGAGGCAGTGGTGGCCTGTCCTCCTTGTGAACTCACTGCTCTGACTGAGCTCCCCTGGACCCCAGGCCACCAACAGCCATTGCAGCTGTGCCTCAGCATCCCCAGCATTACCCCTCTGGTGTGCCTAGACTCCCTGCTGTGGTGCTCCATGTTCAGCCTACCCTGAGAATCAAGAGTCCCAGCACAATTCAGATGCCCTGGATTGCTGTCAGCTGCTTCACTGGTACTACACATCATCTCCTGGATCAATGCCCTCCTAAGAATTACAGCCATTCTTGGCATCCTCTCCTACAGGCTGAATGCCAATGTATAACACTTTCAGTCCTGCCACTGTGTCATCCTTGTTTCTCCCTGGCCCTGTCCTGCATCTCTAGAAAACAGTCATCTTCATGGATGCACTCTGTGTGCCCTTTGGATCCTGCTGGTTTCCCTCTGTATACCACCATCCCAAATTGAGATTCCTTAGTTCTACTTGTCTCTCTTGATATTCCAGTTCACAAAATATTGCTGCTAAAAAAAGGGAGAAAAAGCCCACAGAAATGGACTGTTTTCCCTTGACTCATGGGCAGATGACATGTTGTTTCCACGATCCCATTTGTGACTGTTTGCATTTGCTAGTCCATTTACACACATGGGCAGGAATTTTCATTTACAAACAGAGAAACAGAGGCCAAAAATCTGACTTGAGTTACCAAACATCCAAAGCAGGTGTGGAAATAGGAGCAATTCCTCAAATATCCTGTCCAGTTCATCCACACTCTGTCTTGGAGCTGGCCACTTTAATGAGTAGCTATGCAGATTTGCAGCCACTGATGCCAGCTATTTCCACACACAGAGTGCAATCAGCCTCCATCTGCCACAAGAGGTCAGAGAGTCATGTGTCAGAGATGGATTTTAAATACAATTCTGAATAAAGCTGCTGGCCCCAAACCAGCTGTGGTTTTGCTAAAGTTGCCTCAAGCCTCTGGATGTGAATGTAGCAGCAATGGGCTGAGGAAAAGCCATCCTGTCCCTCCTCAGCATTGCTTCCTGCAGCTATTTAGTGCCATGGGAAGGACACCAGGCATGATGGACTGAGGCTGGAAGCCTTTACAGCAAATTCTGTCTCCCAAATGCTTCCTCAGCTCATTGCATCTCTGTGACCACGGCAGGTGCATCAATCTGGCTGACAGACTAAGGTCCTATAGCTCAGTTTTATATAGATGAACTGTAATTTTAGTAATAGGATGTTTAAATAATATTGTGTCACTTTTACATTTCACCTCCCTTTCCCTTGAATGAAAGGGCCTGTCTCCTTTTGACAGGTGAACATTTTTTTTTCCTCTTCCTTTTCCCCACAAAGACTTTGCCTGAAGGACATCAGGAATCATAATAATGGTTGATGCTTTCATGAGATCCTTACAGATTATGGCTAAATGGAATGGTGCTATAATGTGATTGCCTCCCCAGTCTTACTCCTGCTGTGCCATGTAATGGCATGGCAGGGCTCTCCACTGGGATTAAAGCCAGTCAGACTGAAAATTGACTTGCCTTGGGGGCCATCAAGCAAATTTAAATGGCTGCTTCAAGATTCTGCCTGCCAGTAAGCCATTTCTCCAGTGGAATAGCAAAATGAATGAAATGTGGAGACAGTAGGGCAGTAGAAACCATGCCATTAGGTCTACATGCTCTCTCTCTTTCTTTCTGATTTTACTCTAAATACTAATTCTAGTTCCTTGTAATTTGTCTCTCTGTTCTGCCTCATCCACCAAGTGGGAAGTGTGGGATAACAACTTCCTAGGATGAGTAGTAGTTTAACTTCACTGGTACATACAGGAGGCATCAACCTGACACCATGGGAAGTGGGATACTGAAAGGGAGATATCAGGTCAGGTTATGGTGAGAAGAGTGTGGTCAATGTTAATGGAATTATTCTATAATAGGTCATGTTTCTGGTTCTTGCTCTCAGTTGGTTTGGGGCCTGTCACATATAAGGTCATGTTCTCAGTTTACATTTGTGATTGGAGCCCTGCCCCTCAGAACAACCTATATATTGTTACATTCACCATGCCCCCTGCCTTTGGATCTTGCCCCTCAAATTGTGTGGTTTCTGTGTTTGCTGTTTTGCTATTAAAGTTCTATATTTTTCAGACAATTCCATCATTCCTCTCCCTGTATTTTTGCCACGCTCCCCCTGGCTGGACTGGACTGGATTGGGGGCCTCAGTGAGCCAGACTGCAACAGGGAAGGGAGCTCAAAACAGAAAGAAAAGCTGTGACCTACCCTTGCCTGGCTTTAGGTAGGGTGAGGACAGGGAGGAGGGGAAGAGAACTTGCTCTTCTCTTTCATGTATTTTTCCTGAGGATAGAGGCTCTTCCAGAGAGAATTCAGAATATATAAACATGTTTTCTGCTTCGAGTAACCCTCAAGGGTAATTCCTTCTGCAAGGCTAAACCAGAGTGGTAGAGAGGAAAGAGTCTCCCCCATTGCTCTTGTGATCAGGCTGCTCTTTTCTGTCACAGCCACAGGGAACCTCTGCTGCCTCGCTCCTGTCCTTACACTGTGCTGAGATGGAGGCTGTGTTCCCTTTGCTCCATAACCTCCTGCTTGTCATGAGGAAGTCTCAGCTGTATGGTGACTCTCTGGGCAGGAGCAGATAGTCTGGCCCTACAAGCATCCATCTGAGGTGAAGGCTCATTGTAGCAGATACTCACCAGTCCTCCTGTACTGGGAAATATATTGGTGCCTGAGGAGAATTCACATCTACTCCCTTGTCATCCAGTGCCCTTCAATAGCTGCAGTTCTACCTAAATTCTTTGCCTTTTCAGATAATGTCAATGGGATTTAAGCATGTTTAGCTACTCCCGTGAACAGAGATGTTTTCCCATCCGAGCCCCCAAGAATGCTGAGTTGGGCATAGTGTGTTCGTAGCCTCTTTAGAGAAAGGCATTCATGAAATGTGACTTTGAATACTGGAGTGACAGCACCACTTTCCTTGGCAGCACAGACGTGCCTTTTTTTCAGCTGTTTTCTCTAATATTCTTTCTAAAATTTTCCCTGATTCAGCTGACGTTTAATTACTTCTTTCTCTATCATTGCTGACTAATGATAATAATTGCTTCCTGTCCTCTGGTGCAACATTCTTTTCTCTATCTGCAGATAGTTATTGTGCCTCCCCTTGGTATTATTTCCTCTGCTTTGAAATGGCCCACAAGCACAGTCCCATTTCTTGTCTAACTGCTAAATAACCCCCAGAAATGTAGCAGTGAGAGTGGAACCTGGGTGGAGGCAGGGGACAGGCAGCTGGGATGACCCAGGAAACTGGCACTGGCAGAGAGTTTTGCTCTGCAGTAGGTCGCCTTGACAGCTTTTTGACAGCTAACACAAAAGGAACTGGTGGTCTCAGCTCAGGTGGTAATGGTCTAAATTCTACATTACGGGTACTGGAAGTTATTACAGGTGGTTTTATAACAGAAGTTCAGGCCTGAGTGGCTATGGAGATTGACACACCATTTTTCCTTTAGAAAGGCTCTTTCCAGAGAAGGAAGGAAGGGCTCACTTGTTCCATTTTCTGAGGTGCAAAGCCAAGAGATGCAGTGAGTGGACTGAGGTCATAAAGTCAGGAGGAAGAAATACATCCGATTCCCAAGTCGTAGGCAGCATCCCTAAATCATGTTTAAGTATTCTCAATTTCCTTCAGCATAATACAGCTCCAATTATCTTCAGAAGTGCAGGATGACGACAACTCCAAGGCTTAGAGGAGACTATTCACATGATTAAAGCTCCAAATGTGGCTCTAAGTATTTTACTGGCTTCATGTCTTTCTTTTTTTTTCAGGTAAATCTGCAGTTCAAACCAGCATCCACAGACAAACTCAGCCAATGTGCTACACTTCTACTGAAAAAACTATACACACAGTTTTCCCCATTTCATTATTATGAATCAACTTTTTCTCAAGTTTTTCTCAAGGGTTTTTCCTGCTTCAGGGAAAAATAAATAATCACATTTCCATGGGAAGAAAGAGACAAAATTTGTTACCTGCTAGTAGAGTTCATGGGACTTCTTGAAAATATTTGTACATAGGTCTTCATTTAGATGGCAAGGCTGCCTATAAATAGAACTCCTCAAAGATTCTTTCAAACAGTGTCTTATTTTCTCTTAGGGGAAGCACCTGACATTTAAATGCCTCTCAAGCAGAGTTCTTCATTCTGGTGACTTCTATAGAAACAGTTTTCAAACCCTATCTCCAGATAACAAAGACCTTTGGAAAATAAGTGTGAAAACTGGCATCTTTTGGGAAAGACAGAGGTTACCTCATGGCTCAAAGCAGAGGCAGCATGGATCACTGAGTAAGGCAATGAACTGAGACTGCAGAGCTTCTGCAGAATGACTTGCTGTGTTCACCTTTCTCCTGTTGTGTACTTAGATTAAAATTGCATAGAGGCATAGACTTTTCCTTAGTAAGCATTTCCATATCACCTAATACAACATTGTTCCTCATCTTAACAGGCATTTCAGCATGCACTAAAAACAAAATACAATAAAACAAAAAAAAAAAAAAGGAGAGTAAGTCATGGCTCTCCTAACTACTTTTTAAAAAATATTTTTTCTGCCACTGTCAGCTTTTTGTACTGTGTGCCTCATCTGCAGGTAAATATCAGATAAAGACAGACCTTGTCCAAAACAGCAGAGATACAAAATTGAGATGAAACAGGCAGAATAGGAAAACAGGAAAGGAAACAAATACAAACATGGTTCTTGGACTGGTTCTGGCTGGGATGTCAGCCCTAGTTTTTATTTGTCACCAAAACAGTGTTGGTAACACAGGGTTGTTTTCATTACTGCTCAGCAGAGCTCGCACAGAACCAAGTTCTTTTCTGCTCCTTATTCCACCCCACCAACGAGAAGGCTGGAGGGGATCAAGGAGTAAGGAAGGGACACAGCCAGGACAGCTGACCAGCTGACCCTGACTGATACAAGGGTTATTCCAGACCATATGGCATCATGATCGTCAACAAAACTGGGGGAAATAAGAAGCAAGATGGGAACATTCATGGTTATGACATTTGTCTTCTTAAGTATCCTTTACATGTGATGAGACTCTGCTTTCTAGTAACATCTAGTTGAACATCTGCCATTCCATGGAAGCAGTGAATGCTTTGTTTGTTTTGCTTTTCTTGAGCACAGCTCTGTTTCACTTATCAAACTGTCTGATTCCTTAAGTTTTCAGCTTTTGTACTTCAGATTCTCTCCTTTGTGTTCTGCTGGAGGAGAAGGAAGTGAGTGAGTGACTGGATTGCTGGCTAGGGTCAACTCACCACAGTAGTAAACACCAGACATCCAACCAGCTAACAACTGTCAAGCATCTTAAAGACCTCATGGCAAATGATTTCCACCACCACTCAATGACCAGCTCAAGATGGTGCAGCTCCTGTGGATTTTTGCAAGGCTAAAAGCAGAAGACAGCGAGAATAGCAGGTTAACCTTGTGATTTTGTACACCAACCATGAAGGGCAATTGCTTGGTGAAACAGAGTGCAGTTTTGTCTGCATAGGATGGGGTAGGGGGAAGAAACAGAAAAAAAAGAAAATCAGTTTCTGCTCAGTGCACAAATCTAAGTTGTTCCATCACCTACCAGCAGGTCAGTTGCAGCTCATTATTGCTGTGAGGATAGAGGCGGTTGTGCAAATGAATGGGATGAGACAGCAGTAGCTTACTCAGGCTAAAATTATGAAGTCACTGCCTTTGGGAAGAAAGTCTCTCTAGCAGGTGTTCTTGTCTGCATTGTGGATAAAAGAAAAAAAAGCCCAACAAATCCACCACCACTAAATATATGGAGGAGTTATAGTTGTTGTTTGGAGTTTTGTTTGATTATTTTTTGGATTTTTTTTTTTTGTGTGTGAAAGATGGCAGTGCATTTCAGTCAAGGTAAACTGACCTCTATCTTTTTTACTATAAAAAACTGACATATATTTTGATTTTTTCTGGTTTTTGTCCTTTATCTCTGCTTTGGAAGTTTATATCCCCTGCTTCTCTAAAGACAAACCAAAGGATCAACAACCTTCGAAGAGTGTAGACATTGACCTTGGAAATACTGAGATGGCTTGGCTAAGCACATAGGTGCAATGAGGCAGCACTAATTCTTGTCCGGGTGTCTGGGAGACAAAATATAATATAATTCAATAGAAGGAAGCCATGGGAGGTGTGGTGGTGGGAGAAAGGAGAGCATTTTCACAACACTCTGTGTTTAGCTGAGTGATGATGGAGACAGCGCCACTTCCTCTGTTGTCCTTCTGTGTGCCTGTCCTGTTCTGTGTGTCTGTTCTGTCACCTGGCTCTAGTCCATGAGGGGTGCTCAAGTACAGTTTTGCTTCCCTTAGGTTTGGTGCTCATAATAATTTTGGAGGTAAAGGGTAATTAAAAAAAAACACGTAGAAAAATTCTCTCCCAGGGAATTAGTCCCACTGCTTTAAGTAACCTTTTAATAAGCATTGTGCCTCTCATGTTTTAGGCTGTATCATGTTATGCTGCTGTTGTTAGATCAATATAACTCAGATGCTTGGAACACATGAGAATGTATCCATGTACAGTTCTTTTTAATTATGTCTGTATGAACCCCAGTGTAGGTGTCTATTCTGATTTAATAATGTCTTATTTCAATATAGTTTAAATCTGTTCCGTGCTGATTTAACCTAAACCAAAATAAACCCTTTCCTAAGCCACAAAAAGACTGTTCATTATTTTATAATTAACTTCACTAAAGATACCTTGTCTTGAATTAAAAATGATTAAGGTGGTTTGGAAAAAAAATCTTTACAACCAAGCAGTTAATGGAAAGCATATTGAAGTGTAACCAGGGCTGGGCTGAAAGCATTTCAGTAAGTTTATATTTAACGTGTTTCTGAAATCTAAGACACATCCAAAGCTAGCTGTTAAAATTTGTCTTTCACATGCTGCCTTCTACCCTGTTGCTGTCTTCATGTGCACAAATCCAGTGTTTATACTTGACTCTGTAGGAGCCATCTTTTTCCCGTGCTTGCTTAGGATCCAGCAAAGAAGCAGATGCAATCTCATCTGTTACTGAAATTACAGTAGAAAGGCTTGTTACTCCAATTGCTCCCTCATCCGTCCTCCTTCCTTTTTCTCCTCCTGGGCTTGATTGTTATTCAGAGGGCAAAATAACCCTGGATTTTTTTTTTAGGAGTAAATTGCAAGCAATGCTGTAGTAGAAGTTCATATATCACTCTATATATAGTGTATTCTGATTTTTAAAAATTACAGGTTTATGTCAGCATTGCAGGGAACACAAAAGTTTTGATCACATGTATGCACAAAAATGAAACTCAGATTAATCTTCCATTGTTTGGAAACACTGAGGTAAATCAAAATAAAAATCTGGTTTTACTTTATATAGTTCGTGTTTACATAGCAATCTTGGGTTATATCCATTACTCCTGTGGCACTTGACGGACAGTTCTGGATGGTTTCCCAAACTAAACTCAGGAAAGGAATGCTGAGAAATGGCACTTCACAGTCTACAGCTGGCAGGGAGGAGTTTCTGCATCATGTCTGCATGTTATTTACAAGAGGCTGGCAGGGAGCCCTGCCAGCCTGTGACCACACTGGGTGGAGGTGGGGTGTTCAGCCATCCTTGTGTGGAGGCTGTTCTGACTCAGAGTAAGAGGCACTGGAGAGGTCAAATACCGGGCAAACTTGTTCACAAGGATCACCTCTAGGCTTCCAGTCCCCTTTCTTCCTTTAATGCTAGACATAGAGTGTGGAAAGCTCTGTCTGTGTTAGGCAAGGATTGATTCATTCCCCAACTTGGCCTTTAGTTTCATGAGCATCTCTCCTAAAACACTGTCCATGCCATGAGATGTGTGGAGAGTTGCTGACACATCAGTCATAACACTCTGAATGTGGGAGTCCTCATTTTTAGTGGTGTTGTGTTCAGAGACAGGTTCTTTCTAGGAGGTCTTCCTGGCAGATGTTTTCCTGACTTTAGATCATGAGTGAGTATAAGCTCCACAACAAATGGGCAAGTCGGTAGGGATGCCACTGGAGTAGAATGGGCAAAGTGAAGCTTGTTGATGGTGAGTTAAAGAGGTGGAACACATGAGGTGTTTGCAAATGAGATGTTGGGAAAAGGTGATGCAATTAGGACCTATTAAAACAAGATACTTCTAATTCATTACACATGGTTAATGTAGTTGTGGGTGCTGAATCCCTCCGCCACTGTCTGTATGCAATACATCCTCCCTTTAGAGGAACTTGAATTACTTCCCCAGTGGTTTGTCCACTTTCAGGTGAAAATTGTGTTTCAGACAACAGCACAGCAGTGTCTCTGAGATGAGAGTTGTACTCTTCTGTGCAGAAAATTGATGGCTTGTTTTGTTCAAACACTCTCTGTCTTCTCCCTGTGATGATAATTTATTTAGAATTATATTTAATGGTAAAAAGTTGCAGCAGCTGAAGCCAGGATCAAGGTGAACTATCTTCCCATTTAGAAAATGGAACAGCTGTCTTTCAGTTGAAACACAAAATGAGAGGCCCTGGCCACTCGTGGTTATTTGAAGACTTGCTTGCAGAGGTTCCTAGAAAACAATGGTCCGTTTCTTGCCTTTGGCCTGAAAATCCTCTTGCAGTTACAAACTGCCCTTTTCTTCTTTTTCAGAGCTTCTGTGTACTGTTTGCAGCCTTGTTAAAACAGCTGCTTTCTGTTGCAAAGACAACTGCATTTTGGTGGTGGATGGAGACGAACCCAGAATGACAAGATGTGGAAGAACTGTGTGGTCAGAAAGAGACCCAGTGTCGTTGTTTTACCAGATGTCAGAAGTGTTAAATATTAAACCAGAAAAGCAGCACCAAACTTTCCAGGTGGAGAAAGAGGCAGACATGGGAATTGTTCAAGGAACAAGATGAATCTCCAGGAGAGGAGACCTTTTATAGTTACAGGGAAAAACCAGGTTTTCTAGCTTTGGAGATCCCATACATGCTGTTACCCTGATCATTTGGAAAGCTGAGGAAGGCAAAATTATTATATAGACTTCTGAGGCATCCCATCTTCAAAATGCCTACCAAAATCAGATTTGCAGAACTCCTTCTTACTAGCTATTTTCAAAAGTGGATAGATTTCCGGGGAAATTGGAACTCTCCATGAGCTGAATGCTATTGAACATGTACACAAAGCACCTTTGAAAACTGCAAAATATAAATGACATCTTTTTAAAATACTATATTCCTGGGGGAGACAAAGAACTCGGCAAATAAAGAGCTCAAAGCATTACGATTCTCCTTGTGCACAAGGCTATCCATTCCTCCCCGAGGAAAGGGAGGGAGGGAGGGACTAAATGTGAACTCAGCCATCTCTGAGGTACTTGAGATAATTGTGGTACAACTGGTTTGATTTGGAAATGGAATTAGAGTGTTCTTCTTTGCTCTTCTAATTAATCAGGGTTGAATGTCTGTATTTGCAGCTCCTTCAATTAGTTCTCTGCAGATCGAACCCCACCCAATCTATTAAATACTGAGATTTCTGTTTGGAGTAAAAGAGCTCTACAGATCTAAAGCTCTCAGCTAAATTATTTCTCTCGGAAGTTACATTTAAACACAAAACTTGCCAGAGTTTGGTAATTGCAGTCCAACTGTTCCCTTCCTCCCTTCAAACCAAACCATGCAAGGAGTCAAGCAAGCCAAACAATGCCTGCAGTGTTTCTGGTCGACATTCAAGTTCTTTTTGTTGGCAACAACGAAGAACAAAGGGAGTTTATAGCAGAATTTTAAATAGCTAAAGACTAAGGAGTATAAAATTATAAATAAAACCAACAGAAAACGTAGACAAAAAAAGCTCCAAGCCCTTTTCCCAGCCATTCAAGTAGTAACATATACCCTTCTGAGAAAGTGCAAATTAAGACCAAGTCCAATCCAGAAAAGTTTGAAAGAAACTCTTTTTCCTAGCAGCAAGAAAAGCAGGTACTGAAGACAGAGCCCTTGGTAAGATGGTGAAGAGTGAACCATGCCCAGTCCCATCAGAGCTATGGGTACACAACTGGATGCAAAGGTAGCAATGTCTCCACTTCCCCTGTGCAGCAGCAGTTTCTACTCCATGCAGTCCAGCTCTCAATGGCCAGGCTCCTCACAGACCCTCTTGTACTTTTTAGTGGCAATATTATTCTCAAAGTTTCTTCCTCCTTTTCTTTTCATGAAAAGTTTTGCATCATTTAAGAGAAGAATTTTAAAATTATTCTATTTCTGGCAAACCAGCTATGAAGCCTGGACTAGGAAAACCAGTTGTTAAAGCTATTACTGCTCATTTTGACCAGCTTTTTCTGATGCAGGACTATTGTCTAAAGTAGCCAGGAGCATTTATCCTTTTATGTATATCCTTAGTACTGGCAGTTAGCGGAGATATTTATAGGAGAGGATGAGTCTTTCCAGTCTCCAGGCAATATTTCACAGTGGAGACCTTGGAACAAAAGTTTATGAACTTTCTGACACACAGCCCTTGCTTTAAGCTTTAGGACACCACTTTTTAGTGTATTTTGGAACTTGTGACTCAAGTTTTGAAATTGTTTCGTTAGAAGAACTTCCTCTTGTGCTTTCAGAAGACCTCTGGTAACTTAGAGAGACTTGAAGACAAAAGGATGTATTCTCATTAAACCTGAGAGTTAAGAAAGAAAAAAATTCAAACAGTGAAAGGGGGCTAGAGATTCCACTTTTTAACATGACCTGATTGCCAAAATCCATGGTCCCTATGCATCACTGTGCTGCATTTTCCTGAGGATGTTGTGACAGAAAGCTATTCTAGCACTGGCACCCCAGGCAAATTGCAAGGCTTTTAAAGGTCTGAAGAAGATTTCTGCTTGTCACTGCACATATGATAGTGTTTCCCTTTCAATGAAACTCGAGGTGAGTACACTCAGATAAGTGTGTATCACGTCCTTTCCCCTTGGCTAAGCAAAACATTCAATAGCTCATGTGCATGAAACTGCTGCAGAAAGTGACACAGCTCTGAGAAACTCAGCGCTGATTCTGGAGTCAGGGAGTTGTGGTATGGGTTATTGAAAGGCATGGGAGAAGAGAGAAAGTAAAATGGAAATGCTTTTTTCTTTTACCATGCTTGGAAACTATTCTGCAGTGGAAAAATGAACAGGCTGCTCAACACAAACAGTTATGTCTTATCAGGGACACTTCTCGGTCATCATTTACTTGAGTCTTCTGGCTGCTTTGAGATGGAGTTTGTAGCTTTCAAAGTTCAGTTACCATGGAAGAGTCTGTAAACTTGAAAGCTTCCTGGGATTTTTATTTTAGCGTGTTTATTTTCCAAGGAGGTGTTTTTCGTGATCAGCAGGAAATGTATTGCACAAACAGCTTTTCATTAAGGATGCTTGACCACAGCCCTGAGCCACAATGGATGTTCACAGAATTGAATGGAATGAGTTTCCCAGCACCTCTGTGAGATTCAAGGGAGGCGTATGACAGCTTTCACGCTGAAGTCTCTGATTAAAGCAAACTAGGCAATGGAGAAACACGGCCTCCTTTTGTGGAGAGCAATTCCAGGCTCTACTGGGTAAATTGCTGTGTCTGTGCTTGCTGTAAAGGACAGGGATAGCAAAAGAAGGGACACACAAGCACTGCTGCAGAAACAAAGAAGCTTCTTGAAGGTTAGCAGTGAATAAAGAAATGTTGCAAATGTCATATATTTGTGGAGTTCCTATTGGTCATCAGAAGCCTTAATCAAGGTGGTGGTATCTGATGTGTTTCTGCCCCTCTTTGCTATGCTTAGTGAGCAGAAATGAGGTGAAAGGAATTGGTAGATCATGGTTGAGAGTAGAAGAAGCTTTACATTCAAAAAATCCATCAGGACACAATCATAAGGGTGGCCTTTCCAAGAGTCCAAGGTTTTCATGTCTAGGTCAGAAAATGCTCTGGGAATACAAAGGATCTTTACTATCACGTCTGATTTATCCAACAGGTCTTGATCAGCCATAGATACAGCTTAAATACTATTCTATGGTGTTTCAGGAACTGCTCTGCCCTCTCAGGGAGGTGAAACATGTTCAGTGAATGCCTTGAAGCTCTTTCCAGGAGAAACCTCCAACCTTTTTCAACTTCAAACCAGAAGTTGATGGAACATGCAGGCCTAGTTCCATTAGGACAGGGGAAGAAAGACATATGGGGACAGGGAGACATATGGGACCTTTGAAAATTTCCTCATTTTAAATCAGTAATTTCATGGCCCTTATCCCATTATCCTGCCTCAGAAGAGAAAGGCATTTCTGCCAGGGTGGTGAAACAGAGTGCCGGGATAAGATGATAGTTAGGGAGGCATCAGTCTGGGGAAAGTACCAGGCTCCCAATAGAAGGATAATAATGGGTGAGAGAAGGACAAGCAAATATGCATATGTTTGGCTTGATTTCCTGGTCTTCATCTTCTGAAGGAACCTTTATTAATAGGTGAATCTCTGTGACACACAATGCAGGCAGAGGGTATAAGCCTCACCCAGAGCTTTGCCTCTCCCTGTGTCCAGTGGGAATTAACTGGCACTGAGTTTACTTTTGGTCATGTAGATTGCTGCTCTCTGCCCTAGACACTTGCAGCATTGCTGCTACTTAGATAATTACCAGTAAGGCAGTGAAAAAGGGTTTGTGGTGAAACTAAATGGCTCACAAAGTTGACATGAGTAAAAAGTGCATCTATAAATACCATTTTTACATCAGTTTCACAGGCCTTGTACATTCCCTTTCCTGAGAGGCACCAGGGCACTTAGCTGCACATAGAGAAGCAATTTCTTCAATGAGAGTACATTTTCCTCTGTAGAATCCAGAATAAGAAACAAGACTGGTGCTAACTGGCAAATTAGTTTTGCCCTACTACTGCATTTTCTCACACATAACTATCACTTTTATAAATAAGATTTGTATATTTCTGTTCCTTTGGGCAGCTGATCAAGAAGGGGTTTTCCCCTCAAAAAATGCCCCACTGACTTCTCTGCTTTTCCAAAATTAGTGAATGGAATGGTTTTCTTTTGAGACTGACATGGTGAATTTGGAGAAGGTTTATGATCACCAGACAAAGGCAGAAATTATGATGAAGTAATAAAGGTGAGGAGAAAATAATAATTTGAATTGTTGCTTTAGGAATGGTCAGAGTGGCTTCCAAGTCTCCTCTCAAAGTATTGAGGCAACTCATGATCCTTCACACACGAGAAAATTCCTGCCCCACAGGGCTAGCTAGATGCATGTGTGTGGAAGATTTGATATGCCAGATTTAGTGCATTTTCCACGTTCTTTTCCCTGAGGAGCTCTATCTTCTTGACATTATAAACAAGCAAACACTGCACAAATATGAAGCAGGGAAGAAACGAAAACAGGATTTTAAAAAGAATACTGTAATGAGACTTTCTTCTTTACAATGGTATTAAGTATCTGATTTTTAAGCAGTACTGAAGGGCTTTATTTTGAATTGGTGAATATTGTTTCTACTGCTGTTGTGATATTTTTGTTCTTTAAAATTTCATACTTGCTGTATCTTACATTAGATCATGTGAATGGGATGAATATCCCTTACTCCTAGAAAATTCTAAAATATGTTTTACCTTTTCTGACCAATAACTACCAGACATATAAAAGATATTTCCTTTATCACTTCCTCCACCATCTTCCTTCAAAAAAATCCTAAACAAAAATTAAGTCTGTGTCAAGGAATCAGTTGGTGGGATTAGAAAAAAAGTAAGCAATTCCATTTACAGCGACTTATAGTTCAGAAATTTTTTAAACACTAAATATTGTCATTTTACCCATGTCACCTTCCCAGATTTCACTTCTCATAAATATGAGATACAGATATGTGAAAGAATACTCCCAACTACAGCCTTCATTTCCCCAAACTTCAGGTGGACATGGCGTAGGAAGCTTTCTCTGTGCCATGTTCACACACAGGCAGGTGGGAACAAGTTCTGGCAGACTTTCAAACAGCTTGGGCTGAAGCTCACTCTGGGATGGAGGCTGTGAGTTGTGTTGGTGGCAAAAACTTAGCAAAGATGGTTACCTTGGGTACAACACTTTGTGGGTTTGATTTATATCACATATGCATCTTCTTTCTGCTCTCACACAGGGCAATTGTCCCTACCTAAAAAAAAAAAAAAAAAGAGGTCCTCTGATGTGTTCCCTGCTAATATGAGCCACAATTTATTGTCCTTGGAGACTTGCAGGTTGTGAGGCAGCTCCTCTGTTGGTCTTTTCCTTATATTGTCTGACATTGAAAGGGCTGTCTATCCAAACAGGGGTACACAGGAAAACAAAAACTCTTTGGGCTGTGGTAAGAGAGGCAAGTGGCAGTGAGCCTGCCTCAAGTGTGTCACTCTGGAAGACCACTTTGTCATGTGCTGTGAAGAAGATGCTGAGCATCACTGGAACTGCTTCCCTGTGGCATAGGCACTTGCTGGAGAATTTTTTCAGGTATATTGATTTGATTTAATTTAATTTATAACCTGCAAAGATGACTTATGTCTTCCTTGAGTGGTAGAATCTTTTGTTTCTGGTACCATTGCTTCCTGAATCTCTGAGAGATGCTGGCTTTCTCCTTTATGGAAAGGGAATAGGGAAGACACGCCCTCTCAGTTCCTGGGCTAACAGCCTTAATGAGAGAGTATTTTCAGGTCAGGAATCACATCTCATTCTGTTATTTTTTTACCTGTGACTTCTTCTTTGCACTCTTTACAGGTAGAGGCCACCAGCATTTCCAGGCTTTGCTCTGTTCCTCAACAAAATTATCCCCACTGTAACTCTTACATAAGCCTGTCACTCCAAACCCCCATTCCCCCGCCCTGGTAACTGCTTCTGCCTCCTTTTCTATAGGTCTTGCCATACTCAGAGGCTCATCAAGCACATTTCCAAACTTCCACCCACCTCATGAGCTGCATGCCAGGGATTCTACAGCTCATGTATTTTCCTTGTCTGGCTTTGCTATTGCTTGCAATCAGGTGTGCTCTCTGGGAAAAAAAAATGAGAAGAGGAGCAGGCTGTGGCTTTGTGGAAAATCTTGTTTGCTCTTGCTGTTTCAGTTGTTTGGCAGCTCCTTTTTTTCTAACCTGAGAATTGATAGTAAGAGCTGAATAGCTTTGTGTAGTCACCTGTTTTGCCAGTGCCTTGACTCAAACCTGGTTTAATACAAGTTTGTGAGACTTTTGATTTAAGAAGTAATTGGAAGTGTACTCTCACTGTGCCACACATGGGGGGACAGAGCTGTCAACACTTTTTTTACTTCTAGGAATTGAAGTGCAATCCAGCAACACTAAGATCACCACTGTCTTTTCCTGGAATGCAAGGAACATCCCTCCCATGCAGCAGAAGCCACTTCTCATCTTTCCTAGAGCCAGGATATGGAGTGATGAAATCACAGGCAATACTGTATTGAACTGGCATGTTACACAGGAAGCCATGTTCCTTGGGATTTGTACCACCGTATCAAACAAAAAAGTTTTCAATCAATACCTGAATTTTATAGCAAAACACTGCATTTCTCAGTCTGTACCTGGCACACTGTTGATCAAGGCCACCTTGACAGGAACAGGGCTCCAGCCAGGCTGGCAGGACTGGCACTGCAGCAGCTGGATTTCAGATCTCATCCTCATGCAGCCTATGTACAGCAGTTGCTTTCATCCTTGCCTTTAACTTCTGTTTGCTCAAGAAAAGCAGCACGTAGGCAAATAGCATTTTGCATTTTAAAAGAGTTTTAATTTGTATCTGTTTTCAAAGTACACACCAAGACTAATGAATAGTCACTCCATTCTCTAGGATACACAGGAAGAACTGACTAAAATTAGCATTAATTAGCTGAATTACTGAGTGCTTCAACTGAGCTTGGGGTCTTTTTGCAATAGGTTTAGGATGAGCAAGTTGTGTAAATCTGGTATGGGTTGAGGTAGTTGCCATTATTACTTTGGGGAGAGGTTATCAAAGAGTGATTTCCTTCTTGAGTGCCCCAGCTAAAGTTGCAGACCCAGTGGAGATCCATAGTGAGCAGTGGATCCTCACTGTTCATGAGTTCACTTTGCTTCCTATATGAATGTTGCTACAATTCCATGTCTCACTTATTAATTTGATTTTACTAATTTCACTGCTCCCACTTAGAGCATGCTCCCATGAATTTGGGCAAAAGCTGACCAGAGGAGATGGAATAACACACTGAAGAAGGGAAGGACTGGAAGTAATTGAGAGTAAGTGAGAACCTCTTTATCAGTAGATGTGTTTAAATACTATCTCTTTCTTAAGAAGGGCAACCTATTCTGTCAACGGCAAGGGTGGTTTGGTTCAGCTTGATAACTGAAGGGATGGACAATCTTGCTTTAGGGCACCCTCATTTCTGAAAGTAGAAAGTATTTGAAATCTCTTGTATTTTGCCCTCCAACATTAATGGCAGCAACCTGGTAAGGTCCTACCTGAAGGGCACATCCTACATGATGGCAGGAAGTCTAGAAAATGGGTTCTTAAAACTCTATCTTTGTTCCAGGCAGTCTTTAACACTCCTCTGTGAAAAGGAATTACCATGATAAATTTGCAGTAAGCAGCATGGCAATCTTGGTAAAGGCTCCTCACTGTCCACAGGGTTCCCTTTCTGTTCCTGTTGGCATCACATACATGTAGACAAACATGTGCCCTGATCTCCTTCAACTGAAGTCCCCTGAGACTACTCTTCATGTAGACTTGTTTTTCAAACCTGTTACAGAAAACAGGGGAAAAAAGACCCACCTAATTTTCCTTCTGGCCTATCTGCCATGCCTTTTACTCAGGGATGGTTTCTCCTGAATCAGATTGTTGCTTTCATGCCTTGGCATGGGTTTACTTAAAATTTCATGGATAAAACTGACTAATTTCATTCATGCCCTCTTACTACTGATGGAAGATTATTAAAAATGGTGGCAAAATCAGGCTGGCATTATGCTTCAGAAACCCCATTGCTTTTCTGGCTTAATTTAATGATGCAGAAACATTGACCATCACTGCTTTCCAACTTCCTTTTACTTCCTGTGCTTCCCAAAATGAAGCAATGGTGTCTTTGACCTGAGACAGACGCATTGGTGACCTTGCAAAATCAGATAGTATGAGAAGCGGAGTTTCAAAAGCAGGTGCAAAGCTATAATTAAAAAAGCTGCACAAGATGACAACTGCTAAAACACATGGAAACTACTGATTTTTGGGAGGTGGAAGTTTTAACCACTTCAAATTAGTGGCTGTTATAATAAATTCTGCTCTTTACCAGCCTCCAGTGATGTCTGCAGCAGGTTCACTGTTGTGTATACTGACATCCCTGGAGATTAATCCATTATGGGATATTTTTCCACACCACATTACAGGCAAATACCAGGACACTCTGTCCATGCTGGGATATCAGCCAACTGTGTGCCCCCAACAGCAGGACACTGACCCTGAACCAGTGCATCCAGCCTTCATGAAGTTTCTGGCCTCTCAGCAAAGCACAATAAACTTATTTTTGCCATTAGACAGCTTCTGCAGTGGAACTGATTCATCTTTTCCATGCATCTGCCCACAATATACCACACAGTCAACTTCTGACATCTTAAGGGCATCTCAGTGTCCCACACTTTTAGAGCAACCACACAGTAAATGTAATCTCTCCTCCACTCTGTCTGGAAGAATTAGGAGGGAGGAGGCGTATCCAGCCCACTTCACATCTCCTAGGCCATGAGGGGGTTCTCAAGGTTTGCTTCTGAAAGAACAGTGCTTGCAGTCTTACTCCCCACCTTTGCAATGAATACTGTTTCAAGCATTTCCACGTTCCCCTCAAGTAAGGAGACTCATTTCTCCTTAAATCCCCTATAAAAGGCCAAGAAATCCCTGCAAAAGGCAGTGCCAAAGGAAAACCTGTTTTCCCCCTTTGCCCTGTGTTTGTTCACCAATGTCTGTTGGGAAGGTTTGGCAGATGGGCCTTTGATGTGCTGGGTCTGACAGCCCAGCCTGGCCCAGCCCTGCTCAGATCCTCAGCAATCCCTCCCACGCAGGCATGGGCTGTGTCAGCTGCTGCAGCCTGGCCTGCAAGACACAGAAACACATTAATTAACTGAGATTAGTAAAACATAAGTAGATGGAGAGAGGGTAGGTTTTTGTCCTCCAAGTGGGTTAAAACCTGCAGGGCTGCTTCAGACTAAGGTTTTATCTCTTTGGTCACTTCCAAACTCTGGAGGGAGGGTTTTGTAGGGAAAGGGCTGGTTTGAATGTTCAAGGTGTAAGTGGTAGAAGCCTTAAGAAGAAATGAGAAGAAGCAGTAAAAAGGAGGGGAGAATGGAGATACTTCCTTCTCCTTTGGAGATGTTGGTGCTGCTGTCTTGCATTCCTTGCAGTGATTCGGGGAAATGTTGGCAGCTCCTTACTTGTTTCCTGGAAGCAGACAGGAATTTATATGGTGGAACACTCAGTATTTGATTTAGTCCATGCTCCTTTATACTTGAAATGGGCTTAGTATACTAATACTTAGTATTTCCTGCATTAGAAAATATTATTATGTCAGTCAGCAGAAGAGAAAAAAAGCTGATTGCATGATTAGCCTCCAGCAAATAACATTGCTTTGCTAAGTGTAGGAAGAGATGTCCTCTTTATTTCCTTAGGCAAACATTTCTATTTTGGAAAGATGAAACACCTGACTCCTAAGCTAGCAGAAATGTCCAGCTACAGATCAGAACATTATGACATTTCTGTTGACTAAAAGACCTTGTGGTCTGCTAGAACGTGCTGCCTTTCTCTGTGGCCTGTGGTCAGCTAATTCATAATCATCAGAGAGTAATGACTTGCTCAGGGCTTGTAATTTCTTATTATATTGAAGAAAATGTAAGCAAGTGGATGGTATACAGGAAGTCAGAGTGCAACATTAATTTCATAACCACGTAAAACACACACCTTTGTGGATTCATACTACCCTGAGATTAGGATTTTGAGCAGGAAATTAAGAGAAGGTAAGAACTGTTAGCTTGCTGGTCAACCTTTTTCCAAAACAAGACAGTGTGTTCCTGTTTTTAAATATTTCCATATGAAAGGGAGGAAAATGTTCATCTCTTGTACTGGGATAGTCTTCATTGTTTCAAGTGATCTCAGGCAGATTTATAATCTTTAAGAATGTCAGCCTTAGGTTATAAAGTTAATTTATTTTCATTCCCTAATTACATATGAGATGTGCTCAGTTTACAAGTTAAAACCTGGGGTGGTTTTTTTTGTTGTTTTTGCTTTTAATTTTTTTTTTTTAATAATGCTGGCTTTGCAAACTCTCTCTGGAACTAGACAATAAACAGATTTTCTGCTTCCAATGTGAATTCTAGCTATATCAGTTACCCAGAGTGTGAGAGGAAGGTTTGTGAGAGGAAAGTTATATCACTGGCAAAATGGGAACCAGGATAAACTCCTGTTTACCTCTGTTCAGTTGCAGTGCATTTGTACAGTGAGTTAGAGAAAAACTACATCATAAGACAGATCCTATGAAGGTTGAAACTACAATAACTTATGCCAGCTGCCCAGAGACACTTGCTGTTATCATGTTATACTAACAAACATTAAAGTTGTGAAATACAGAACAGCATAACTCTGTCATTCAAAGAGACTTTACTGCAGCTGAGCATCTGGCTCTGTGAGCAGATTTCATGTTTCCAGTTGGAATCATTATCTCTTTGGCTGTGGGAACACACATACCTTGCTTATGCTTGAAACCAGAATGTTGGACTCAGTGGTAATAGATATAAACCCTGAGAACTATTGAACATCTTTGTGCTTCATAAATATTCTGATAAACCTGAGCAAACTCTCAAAGTCCTGGCCTAGTATTCACTGCAATTTTATTTATGGCATGTATTTCCAGCAGCTTAGCTGAGAAATCTGGAGGAAGCACTACCAGGATCTATGAATTTTCAGAAATTCACATCTGGGGATGGACATGCCAGATTAACATTAATAGATAGCTTGGAACACTGGTTGACTGGTGAGTGTGACAAAGCCAACTATTTTCCTTATCTTTCTAAAAGTTGGCTTCAGTCAGTGTGCTCAGTCTGCCAGGTGTGATGAAAGGAGAGAAGAAAATAAATCTAATTGGAATTGAGGCTTGATTCTCACATCTGTGAACATACAAAATACGTATTTCTTTGTCAATGCTGATTTTGTCAGCAAACCTGGGTCATTAATGAAAGGGTAAACAGGGTTCCTTCCAGGAGATGAGCCATTGTGTGCCATCTAAAGGAAGCTCGTAAATCCTTTACAAAGAAAGTATCACAATTAAATGTGTTTTATTTGCCCCACCTGAAATTCATAGTCCCGACTGATCTGGGGAAATCCAAATAGTCTGTTTGAAGTCTAAAGCTTGAGGAGAGACAGGGGACAGCAGGTACACAGAGTTATTTTCACAAAGCTCCTCCCTTTATATATGAAAAAAAGGAATTTACTGCTTTCCTTGCATTTATGGCTCCTTGATATCTGTTTTACAAACTGAATTGATATGCCTGCAGGAAACTTGTGACAGAGGGGCCAATGCATAGCTCCTGCATTGCTTCTCCATCCCAGGCATGGTACTTTTATTCTAAATAAGTGTATGTCTATTTAAACTAATGACTTCAAAACACATGTGGCCAGGTGCACTGGTTTTGGATGGGATAATGTTCTTCATTGCAGCTGGGATGGGCTATGTTTCAGTTGTGTGACCAAAACATTGCTGATAACACAGGAATGTTTTTGTTACTGCTGAGCAAAGCCAAAGACTTTCCTCTGCTCACCCCACCCCACCAGAGAGGAGGCTAGGAGTGCACAAGGAGGGGAGGGGACACAGCTGGGACAATTGATCCTGACTGACCCAAAGGACATCCCACACCATATGGGGTCGTGCTCATCATACAAACCTGTGACCAAATGTCCCTAATTTTGCCCATGACTCATTTGCTTTGGCAGCATCTGGAGCAGCTAGCTGGTTCTATGGACAATTTAAGTGATTGATCTGAATTACAGAAGAGGCACGACACGGGGATAGAAAGAGTCAAGCCCTGCACCTCTCCTGATTTACAGCTCTGCAGCAGAAAGTGAAAAGATGAAGACCTACAAGCACCTTGTTATCACCAGGAGTAAGGATAGACAGATCACATTTTATTACAGCTGGCAGAGGTAGAGAAAAGGTCTCCTCCCTCTCATCCTGCTCTGCTTTGCCTTTTGACTGCAGTGATGGACCAGAGAATGCAAATGACAAGGCCTGGTGGTCTTATCCACAATGGAGCAGATTCTGCATGATGTAGGAGCCCCATTTTAAAAAGAGATTGTACTGCATGACATAAAGAGAAATAATAACTTATAGGAAGAAAAAACTGAGCATGTTGTGAATGTTGTCACAGCAATCTCTACCTTTTTCATATCTGGGGAATTAGCATCTGACCTGTCCTGTCTTCTGTGACAGCAGAATGGATCAGTTTTACCTTAGGGCAATATTTTGCAGCAAAGATGGAGATTCCTGCCTTTTTTTTTTTTTTTTTTCAATCTTCTGTCTAATGCATTTAGGGGTTTTGAGACCCAAAGAAGGCCATTTCAGAGGAAAGGAATTTACCTACTTTCATATGCAGGTAACTGGTTTTATTACTAGAAGAAAAACCTCATGAAATGTGAAGCTTACAGTTCGGCTTTTTTGATTTTATTTTTACATCTATCAATATTTGTGTGAAATATGTAAAACCTCAGAAATGCTGCAGCTCTGATCACAGTTACAAGCTAGATTGCAACTGCTCCACTCACAGCTCATCAAGGAACTGAGTGCTGCAGGAATGGCTCAGAAGTGACCAGCAAGATCTGGAAAATGGAAATTATCTGCTGGCATAAAATTCTAATTGTACCATTATTAAGGCAGTAGTCTTTTCAAATAGGGAAGGGTGGCTAAGAAGTGCCATAAAAGTAAAAAAAACAACTCTGCAGTCTTTTATTTAGGTGGAAGATGGACAGAAGCATGTGTGCAAAGGCAGCTGGTAGGAGGAAAAGACTGTATGGATGTGCATGGACTGTGTACGTGTGCAAGTGTAGGGGCTCAGATGGAACCACAGAATATCCTGAGTTACATGGGTCCTACAGGGACCATCAAACACAACCATTCTCCTGGCTCTGCATGGGACAACCCCAAAAATCACACCATATGTCTGAGAGCATAAGTCCAAACTGCTTGAACTCTGTCAGGCAGCTGGTGTGGAGGATCCTTGTGCTCGTTGCCTTTGGGAAGAGACATTGTCACAGGTTTCCTGTGAGTCTGGAGCTATTATGCAAGTGACATACCATCCTTATGGGAGGGCATTGTGCAAAAAGAACAACTTCTCATTAACCACAGCAGTGACAGTGTCTGGTGCAATGAGCTTTATAACACCTGCACAGTTAATTCTCCCATGAGACTGAAACCAGTCAGGGTCATTTTAGGGAGAGGAAAGAGTAAAGCCAGGAGGAAATGCATTTACTTGGTTTTAATGGAGTAGTTTTTCAATTACTTATATCTCATCAGGCTGTAAAGGAGAAAAACAATAGTATTAAGTCACTATATGGATCTGCTGTATTAAACTGACTCAAGTTCTATATCTTTATAAAGCTGCAACAAATGGGAGCTCCAACAAGGAATACATTCCTGCATTTCACTTTTTTTTTTTCTTTTTTTTTTTCATTGTGTCTGTAAGTGTGGCTCATTCAACAGCCAGTGAGGTAGTTATTATTAACACAGAGGAGAGCTGGAGTAGTTTACTGAAAATCCTGTCTTGCCGCAAATGCAAAGCAAAGGTTTAGGTGAATCAATTTGCTCTTATTATGGTGTCCTTACATGGTCTCCAGCAGAAAGCTCTGTTGAATTTACAGTTACATTTTGTATCACTTTGAAGTATTAACCACTTAATTCTACTGGTTCTGCTGCCGATGATAAACCAGATGTTTTATCACGGGCAGCGGTGTGGATTCTTACAGGTACTTATGTGCCAGCTCCTATTCATTTCTGCAGGAGCTGGGTTTATCTGCTCAGCTGCATCCAGAAAATGTATATGCAGCACTTTGAGCTCAAACTGCTGCCAAGTTTTTGTTCATTTTAACAAATGAACATCTTGCATGAGGGGATGTTTTCCCTTTAAAAGATTTACACCTTCAACTCCTGGGGTTATTAAAAAAAAAACCAAATAAATTGTTCCTTGCTTCCCTCACTTTTAAAAGTTTTCTGTAAATAACAAGAGCCAAAGGTAGAACTATCTTCACAGGATCATTATCATGCTTTTTTCCATAGAATTCCTTGGAACATTAAACCAGCTGAGGACCTAAAAATCTATAAATATGACCTGAGGATACATTAAGAGACAAAATTCCCAAAGCTTGCACACCCCACACCTTGGGTCTTGCTTTTATTATGAATCTTGTTAATGAACATTATTAATTAGAAATTAAAGTTTTATTTATCTTAAAAAATTGGTATTGAACTTTTTTCAACCTTTGGTTTCCAGTAAAGAATTTTCATTTGAAAAGTCACAACAATACTAAAAATTAAACTTCCTCTATTTTCCATTTTGAAATTTTTTTTGCATAAAAATTCTTGTTGTATTCAATATAGCCATCCATTTTCCTTTCAGCCAAATTTTATTAATTTATTTTCAAATATTATACTAGATATCAACAATGGTTCCTTAGCTCAAGTTCTAAAAAAGAAATGTGAGAACTCATTGGCTGGGGGAAAGGGGATTTTTTTAAACACATCTTATGCTAAATGTATATAAATTTGGAGCTGAAGTACAGTGTAGATGGCAAAACCTTCTCCTGCTTGCTTTGCCCAGAACGAACATTCCCATAGACTCTGCACAGACAGGAGGAAAAAGTCAGTATGTCAAAAAGAGAAAGAACTTATGTGACTTATAAGATTTATAACAGACAATGCTCATTTATAACCCTTCTGAACTTCTGGTGCTTCTGGTTTCCAGGTCAGATCCTGCTTCAAAACTGGCCACGCTTTGCACAAGAATTTGGAACAGATGCAACTGGTGAGCTTCAGGGGTTGGAACTAGATGATCTTAATGTCCCTTCTAATCAAAGCCATTCTATGGATTCTACATGTCTCTTTATGCCCAAATAACTCTTGTGGTTCTACAGTTTTGTATCAAAGACAGTGAAATAGTCATTTTCCAGGAGGAAATGTGTGTGAAACTTTCTGTGTTCTTGTGAGACATAGAAAGTTGGAGGAAAGAAAAATGCACTTATTTTAAAATAAACTTTTCCTCTATCTCACAGGTCCAAAAGCACTGACAGTTTTGATTTTGGGGCTTAAATGATACTGCAGTGGCTGTTGGAAACTGCAGACTGAAATGTCAGTGTTGCTGGAATATAATAGTACAGCGCCAGTAAATATCTCCGGATTTAGCTCTCACGTATTCCTTTTTTATTTAGTATTCCATCAATAACTTTGTTGTACATGCTTGCACACACATAGTTAATTTATTTCAAGGTGGTTTAACTGCCTAGCAACCTTATACAAATAAATTTTTGTGTTCTGTAATAATGGCTGAAAACAGTGGAGCTTACATTAATGCAGCTGTGGTGTTTTGAGAGGTAGTGACTGAAATGTCCTGGCTTTGGTTTTTTTTTTTTTTTTTTTTTTTGGTCAGAATAACTGTAAGAGGAAAAATGTTTTTAAGGACTTAATGAAGCTGATTGGTAAAGAATCAAGTAAAATATGGCTATTAAGTAAATCATCCTGCTTAAATTGTGACTTTCAAAGATGTCAATAAGAGATGGGCGTCCACACATTTTTTGTGCCTTTGAAAATGCTCTTTTCTTCTCAGGAGGAGTAGCAAATTGAAGCCTTCTGGAAAAGAACAAAACCAACCATAAATTGTTTTGCATTTATATCACTCAGTCCCCAGGAGACTTAGATGGCTTTTCTAGTGTGAATGACATATTCAGTCTTAGAAAGATTTAAGTGTGAAACTGCAAACACTTATTACCAATATAAGAGCTTACTTCTCTGAGTAGTTCCACCCTGTAGTATTGTATTTATTATTTACAAGCAGAAATGATGTGCCAGGTAGTTTCTAGAAGATCATGCTTAGGTGAAAATTTGGTCTTGCAGAGGTGACTGCAGGCTGTATAGGAATATAACTCCTAAATTATAGGTTCACAGATCTTATCATGGATGTCTGATGATTCATGGATGTCTGATCATTTGTCAGCATAGAACAATGTCAAATGACCTTCAAATTAAACATAAGATTTTCAGGATTTTATTCTGAACCTTCTGATACTGAAGGCTACTATAGGGAAATCATAAAACCATCACTGATAAAGGTCAGGGAGACATTGGCCTTGTCCACCTGGACACATACTAGTTTGTATTCAGCCCTTCTCGACCTTTTCTTCTGGGAAGCTTTCCAGCCATTCTGCCCCGAGCCTGGAGTTATGCAGGGGATTGTTATGACATGAGAGCAAGAGCCAGTCCTTGGTCTTCCTGTACTTCATCCTCCTGGCCCTGCCTATTTGATCCTGTCTGCATTCTCCTGAAGAGCCTTCCTAGTTTCCAGCATGCTGACACCCTGACCCGTCTTGGTGTTTCAGAAATTTACACCTGAGAGTACACTCAATGCCCTTGGCCACATCACCAGGGCAGATAACAAACAGGACTGAGTCCAGGGGACACCCCTAGTGACCGGAAGACACCTGGATGTTGCACCATTCACTACCACACTCTGGGCCCCATCCCAACAGTTCTTAACCCAGTAAAGAGTGCACCTTCCCAAGTCCTGGGCTAGTGGCTTTTTCAAGACTGTGCTGTTGGAGATGGAGTGAAAAACTTTGCTCAAGTCCAGGGAGACTCCATGCACAGCTTCTCCTTCAGCCCGGAAGAGGGTCACCCACTTGTCAAAGAACATAATGTTGCTCAGGCAGGACCTGCCTTTCCTAAACCCATGATAGTGGGGACTGATCCCTCAGCTATCCTCTCTGGGCCTTGTGATCCCACTCACATGATCTGCTCCAGGATCTTGCTAGCCCTGAGAGCCAAGGGACGGGACACATGGTAGGCTGGGTGGGAAAAGCTGTTTGGCAAGGCACAGGGCTTCCTTGGGGATGTTTAGAGGAGGAACACATGATGGGACAAGGGAGAGATGCAGGCCATAGGAAGAGGAACAAGTGTAGGCGAAGTGGAAGGTCAAGGACAAAAAAAAAAAAAGGCTTTTGTGACCGAGGGGAGTGTCCATGTCTCTCCATGACAAGGGGTGGCTGTGCACACCAGACCCTTGTGACCCGGGGTTGCATTGTGCCCAGAGGCCATTGTGACACGGATCCATGAGGTGACACAGAGGCCTCTTATACAGCCAAACCCGGCATGTTGCCACACACAGGAGAGCAGCTCTCTGAGGAGGCAGCAGCTCTCTCTCGAGGCAGCAGCTCCTCAGGAGGAAGCAGCTCTCCCGGGTGATCTTGGCCAGTGTTTGTCAGAGCACTGCCAAGATGTCAAAGAGACAGGAGGCAAATGCCCACTACCAGTCCCGTGAGGGGCAGCCGCGACTGTCCAAGCGGCGACAGGTGAGGGATGGGAATGGAGGGAAAGTGGGGCCTGGGGGTGGGCTGGATGCAGAGACCGACAGCCAAGCTGGGCTCGAGGCTTTGCTCTGGGAAGGAGCTGGTGCCAGGATGGCCTGGGTGAAGGAATGCCCCAGAGACAGGGAGACCTGTTAAGAGGCCTTGCCCAGGAGAATTCAAGTCTCTGCCAAGAGGCAGATGCAGAGCCCCAGGTGTTGCCCAGCACTCCTGGCTTGCCCAAAGGCTCCACAGGAGAAACGGGAAACCTCTCTGAGCTCCTGTCTCCAGGCCTGATTGCAGAGCCGTGCTCTAGCTCTGACAATTCATGGCCCAGGGACACATCTCTAGAGGAGGCAGATGAGAAGTGGGAGGAGGAAGACTTTCCAAAGAGCCATTCTTCAGGAGATGTGGACAGCAACACATGGAGCGTGTCGCTTCCCACATTGAAAGAGAAAAGAGCAGAGGCAGAGGCTCCTCCTTTGGCTGGCGATCCCAGGGACAATGGGCCCAGTGAGCTTTTCCCCACTTCAGAGGCTGAGGAAACCTCAGGCTTCTCTGCTTCCTCTTCACCTGGAGGCACCTGTGAGGGGAGTGGTACTTGTTGGCCAGCAGAGCAACACACCCACGGCAAGCTGATGTGGACGAAGACTAAGGATGCTTTGAAGCCTGTTAGACACATCAAGGCAGAGGAGCTGGAGGAGTTGGAAGAAGTCATCCTCTCCTCCCTCCATGAAGAAAATACCTTGATGTCATATAGCCTTTGCACCTTGACCAGTGAATGCCCAGGAGAGACCGAAAACTACTCACAGCTGGTGCCTCCTGACCTGTTTGCAGAGCTCTCGTCTCTCTTTAACAACAAGGACATGCCATGCTGGGACACTCCTGTAGACCAGTTACTGGAAAAGTGGGAGGAAGAGGAGCTCCCTGAAAGAGACGCTGTAGGAGATGGTGACAGCAAGCCAGAATGTGCATTGTGTCCCCTCCTGCAAGACAAAGAGACAGAATCAGCATCTTCTCCCCTGGGCAGTGATCCTTGTGGTGAGGGGCACAGTGAGCCTCTCCCCATGGAACTGCCCAAAGACCTAAAGATGTCGTCTTGCACCTTGCCATCCAATCCCACAGAGGAGCCTGATGCAGCATGCATGGAGGCTGGCTGCTCCCAGGCCAGCCTCCCTGTGCCCAGGCCGTATCAGGGGCTGAGAAAGGCTCCTTGGACCTCAGCATTGCAGGCAAAGGAAGGCACGCCCATCCTCCATTCATATGGCACGTAGGAGAACGCCTCCTTGGATCCCCACAACATGGACTGGGAGAAATGGGTCAAACCTTGAAGACTGATCTGGGACCCCCACCTCCACCTCCACAGGAGCCACTGGGACCCATCACCACTGAGAAGCCCAGGGTGAGGAACAACCAGCGGGCTGGAGCAAAGCATGTTGTCTGTCCTCTTCTTGATGTCTTCATCCACACTCCCTCCTTCCCCCTCATTCTTCCAGCCTCTCTCCTTCTCATCCTTCTCTTTTCTATTCCTTTCTAGCTCGCTACTTTATATTTATTGTTACATAAAATCCCTGTTGTTTACTTTGGAACATGGCCTCCTTGGCACCTTAATTCACACAGAGGCATCTCTCACTAATGGCAGCTTAACAGGGACACACATCTGTACACAACCCAAGTGTTGTGCCCCCCCCAGTGCCCAGCACTGAGGGACAATCACTGTCTTGGTCCTGCTGGCCACACTACTACGGACAGAGATGGCCAGCATGCCACTGTCCTCCTGGGACATGTGGGCACGCACCAGCTCATGTTCGGCTGTTGTCTGCCCGCACCGCCAAGGCCTTTCCTGCTGGGAAACTTTCCAGCCCCTCTGCCCCCAGCCTGGAGCACTGCAGGGCCTTGATGGGACACAAGGTCAGGAACCAGTCCTTGGTCTCCCTGAGCCTCATCCTGCTGGCCTGGCACCATTGATCTAGCCTGTCCACATTCTCCCAAAGAGCCTTCCAAGCTTCCAGCACACTGATACTCCGACCCACCTTGGTGTTGTATGAAATTTACAGCTGCCGGTACACACCATGCCCTTGGCCACATTACCAGGGCAGATAATAAACAGGACTGAGCCCCGGGGACCGGACTAGTGACCGGACACCACCAGGATGTGAATCATTCACCACCACACTCTGGAGCCCAGGCCCAACAGTTGTTAATGCAGCAAAGAGTGCGCCTTCCTAAGCCCTGGGCTGGTGGCTTTTTCAAGACTGTGCTGTTGGAGACAGAGTCAAAGGCTTTGCTTTGGTCCAGGGAGACTGCATGCACCGCTACTCCCTCAGTCCGAGCTGGGTCACCCACTCATTAAAGGACATCATGTTGCTCAGGTGGGACCTGCGCTTGCTAAACTAACGATGGCTGGGCCTGATTCCTCAGTTGTTTTCTCTGGGCCTTGTTATCCTCCTCACGATGATCTGCCCCTGAAGCTTGCCGGGCCCTCAGTCAGGCTGACATGCTTGCAGTTCTCTGCATCCTCCCTGTTGTCCTTCTTGGGCCTGGGTGTCACACTGCCACCTCCCATCAACTGGGACCTCCCTGACTGGCCAGGATTGATTATAAAATACAGAGAGCTGCTTAGCGAGCTCTTCTGCTGGCTCCCTGAGCACACCTAGGAGACTCCTGGCCAGCCCCACAGACTTGTCAGTGTCTTGGTGGCTGTGCAAGTGAGTTACTACTTCCTCCTGGATTGCAGGGGCTCTAGTCTGCTTCCTGTCCCTGCCTGCTGGCTCAGGGGGCTGCTTGTCTTCTGCATCACGGGTCTGACTGTTGAAGACTGAGGCAAAGAAGGCATTCAGTTCCTCAGTCTTTTCCTCATCCTTTGTGATCATAACCTTTCCTGCATCGTATAAAGAAAAGAGATTGTCCTTGGCATTCCATTGTCATTAATCTTCTTACCAAAAAACAATTTTTATTGTCTTTTACAGAAGCGGTCAGGTGAAGTTCTAAGAGAGCTTTTGCTTTCCTGATTCTCTTTTTCCATGAGGTGGGAGCCAAGGGGTGGGACAAATGGTGGGCTGGGTGGGAAAAGCAGTTTGTCAAGACACAGGGCTTCCTTGGGGATGTTTTGGGGAGAAACACATGATGGGAAAAGGGAGAGATGCAGGCTATTGGGATGGGAACAAGTGTAGGCAAATTCAAGGGTAAAAGGCGGAAAAAAGGCCTTTGTGATCATGACAAGGAGTGGCCGTGCCCACCAGGCCTTTGTGACCCGCGGTTACATTGTGCCCAGAGGCCATTGTGACACAGGTCTGTGCGGTGACTCAGAGGGCTCTTTCTATTCTTTTCAGTATAGTTTTATATAGTATTTTAATATAATACGATATCATAATATAATAAACCAGCTTTCTGAAACATGGAGTCAAGATTCTCATCTGTTCCCTCACCCTGTGCCTCTCAAACACAACCACAGCTGATTCCAAGAGATAGACAGGCCTCAGGGGGCAGCCTTTGAGTGAGCCCGGCTGCCAGCACCTGGCCGATTCCAAGAGATGTCTGCTCACCCTCAGGCCACACAGCTCCCAGAGGCAGCTGCAGGTCCCAGAGGCCGCGGCACAAAGAGGCTCATAGTGGTTGCACTGATGGATGGACAGATCAATGGATATATGCATGGATGGATAGAGCCCAAGACAACCACTTGCCACAGGTAGATCCTGCTGCTGACCCCAGCCCACCACCGCCAAGGCAGCTACAAGGCAGCCTGGTCAAGGAGAGCCAGCTAAGGAGGGGTGGCAGCGCTGCCTTGCTGAATCCCAGAGAAGCTGACTTTAGACCCCGGCTGCACTGTGGGGTGGCATTCTCACCCTGTGCCCAGGTTACATGAGGAGCTGAGAAATGCTCCTTGGACCTGAGCATTGCAGGCAAAGGAAGGCACGCCCATCCTCCATTCATATGGCACGTAGGAGAACGCCTCCTTGATTCCCCACAACATGGACTGGAGAAAAGGGCCAACCCTCCAAGACTGATCCAGGGCCCCACCTCCACCTCCACAGGAGCCACTGGGACCCATCACCAGCAATGGGATGCTGCTGGAGCCAGGTGTGGTGTCTTTCCTCTTGTTGATGTCTCCATCCCCACCCGTCCTTTCCCCTCATTCTTCCAGCCTCTCTCCTTCTCATCCTTCTCTTTTCTCTTCCTTTCTAGCTCGCTATTTCATATTTATTGTTAAATAAAATCTCTGTTGTTGACTTTGGAACACGGCCTCATTGGCACCTTAATTTATACAGAAGCATCTTTCACTAGTGGCGTCTTAACAGGGGCACACATCTGTGCACACATCTGCACACAACAACAGAGCTTTGGCCCCCCAGTGCCCAGCACAGAGGGACAATCACTGCCCTGGTCCTGCTGGCCACACTATTGCTGACAGAGACGGCCAGGATGCCACTGGCCTTTTTGCCCATGTGGGCACATGCTGGCTCCTGTATTTTCCTGCAACTCTGCCCCCAGCCTTGTCCACCACAGGTGTTTTTCATAACCCAAGGAAAAGACGTGTTGTAGTTTCATTTGTGGGGGGCACCCTGGGCTGACCCCACATGGCCCTCTAAGGTGTGACTTCGCTGGCAGCAGCAGGCAGGCAAGGAGACTCCACACGGCTTCTGAGGGTGCTGATTAGATGAGAGTTTATTGGGGGTCCCGTCCCCTGGAACAGCATGGCTACTGAGGGAGAAGGCTACAAATACCCAGTCCTTTTTCTTATTGAACCTCATTCCACTGACCTTATACCATCAATCCAGCCTTTCTGCATCCCTCTGCAGAGCCCTCCTACCCTCCAGCACATTGACATTCCCACTCAACTTGGTGCAAACTGTGAACTTGCTGAATGTGCCCTCAGTCACCTCATCTGGATAAGGAAAGATATTAATCAGGACTGGACCTAATACTGAACCCTGAGCCCCAGTAGTGATTGCTAGCTAGATTTAACTCCATTCACCACCTCTCTTTGTCCCATCCGTCAAGTAATTTGATGAATCGACATAAATTTGAATCAAGACAGATTCTCCAGGAGCATGCTGTGGGAAATTATGTCAAAGGCTTTACTAAACTCCAGTTAGATACATCCACAACCTTTGCATCATCCACTTAAGCCGGTCACCTTGTAAAAGGAAGAGATCTAGTTTGGTCAGGCAGGACCTGCCTTTCATGTACCCATTCTGGCTGATACCCTGGTTGCCCTGTGTGTGCTGCAAGATCACACTTAGGATGATCTGCTCCATGACCTTCCCTGACACCAAGGTCTGTCTGACAGGCCTGGAGATCTCCAGAGCCTCCTTCCAGCCAAGGCACACTGTGACACACAAAACTGTGTGTTGTAGGGGCACCTGTGGGACCAAGAATTAAGTACTTGAGACTATGTCTATGCCAGCAAATTACACAGAGTCAGGAACTGTCCTTTGTCACTGAAACTCAGTTGCATACCTTGTTAGATTGTTGGCATTATTCCTGGTGTTCTTTTAGCCAACCAGCACTGTCCCAAATTGTTCCTTATCACTGCTCAATAATTAGCACAGGCAAATAACCATTCCTAATAAGGAGTTTCTATGCAGCTACACTTTACAAGAAGGTAAAGAGAGTGAGATATTTTGGATGTGTTAGAGTAGTCCTTTTGATGCCAAGGTGTCCCAGTGACAGAGAACCATCCTAAAAAAGCATAATTTGTTAGTACAAATTAAGTTTGTGCATCCTGATTCCTACATATTTACCCTAAGCAAAATATCATCTGAATGTTCTGTTCCACGCTTTGCTGTCGCTATCCAAAAGTATCTCAGGAAGACTACATCTTAGATAAGAAGGAGTTAAGTGATGAGATGAACCTTGGTTTGAAAGCAGGAGCTTTGTCTGCAAAAACAAAGTGCAAACTCATGACTGGTAAGAACATGCTGATGACTTACTGACTGTTCTTTCATCAATGCAGCTTTATTTTCTCTATTTTTAAATTACTGTTTTTTCCATTGTTTCAAAAGGAAGGTGCTGGTCGTGTTAGAGCTCTGCCCTGGTATTAACAGCTGGCTACCATTGGTTCATTAAACTGCACCACTTCAAAATGCCACTCAAGTAGCAATGGATGGAGCCTCTGCAGCTGTAAACTTTGTACCAGCAGTTGTGCCACCAGCCTGTGCTGGTGGTTTGTACTGGGGCAGCCATGCCAAGGATTGTAATGTGGGAAAACCAGTAGCATAATGGAACCACAGATGTGTCATTCTTATCTGGTTGTTGTTCATTCTGCTCTGGTGCACTGGCTCAGAGCTCAAAATTAATCTCTCACTCTTGATATGGGTTCATGGTATTAGTTTACTGTGTAGATATGCAGCATGTATGGAAGAATGAGGAAAATTAACTGTTAACCTTATCTTGGTCTAGGTATCAATGGGATCCTTTGAAAACCCTTCTACTTTGAGGGCATTTTTGCTAGGTGATACCTCCAAGTGTGTTTCCAGTACTGAATTATTTTCTTCAGTTTTTCACAAACCCTGAAGCACTGAAAGACATCAAGTCTCTCTGATCCTTCCAAGTCTTCTCCAGAATTATATATTTCCTCTGCAGATCTTATGTGTTGTCCCAGCAGTTTTATTTCCTACTGAGATTTTTTCTTAGATGTCTGATATCCATAGAAGAATTTGAAATCATTAAATTCAGAGACAGAATTACTAGTATGACTGGAGTATTCAGAAACTGCAGATGTCCCTTCTGAATTAACTTAGCTGGGGACAAATTTTACTGTTTCCTTTCTCCACCTGCTCTTTCTAAGTGCACTAAGTCCACACTAACAGACTTCCTTGGAACATGTTCTGCTTGAATGTCACAGGCAATAATAAATCAAAAAGAAAATGTTATATAAATAGGCCAGGATAAAGCTGGCTTTGCATGCTGCCATCCTACCTGAGGGAGGTCTGGTTGTCCTTAACAATAACATTAATTTTAGCTTATAATAATTTAACAAGCTTACATATTAAGAAGAGAGATATACAAGTATGCTAACATCAAAAGAGGTTAGAAAAAGCTTGAGGTTAGAAAAAGCTTGATGATAACTTTTTCTGTCAGAACACACTGTGACTTGAAATGCTTTGCAGATCGGGTTTTTCAGGTTCTTTCTCAGGAATTCTCTTTTAGAAGAAAACCCAGGAGAAAATTTCTGACCTTTTGACTTTTTTTCAGAATCAAATATTTAAATTTTGCTATCAATGCATTATTTTGATGTGTATTCTCAGCAGAGTGGGAGCTGTGGTGTTAACCTTCATCGTAGCATTAATCTCCTGCCATTGCATCTTCTGACCATAGAGTCTCATTGAAGGACAGTCTGAGAAATAAACTTGGTGCTTCCCCAGAGAGTGAAGAAGTGTTTCACAGAGGTGAAAGGTAAGTTACAGGCTCTGTGATGATTACCAAAGTTCAGTGTGCAGGATCTTTCCTTTCATCAATGTAGAGATCTGGCAGCAGGTGGCTTATCCAGCCATAAAACCCACAGCAAGGTCAGCTGAGTGCCTTGACAGTCCTCCACATTTCCTGCACCTGGTCAAAGACACAGCTCCATTACCTCTATTACTTCCAATTTTTGGTGGATCAATGTAGACATACCTTCATCTCTGATGATGGACTAAGGGCCCTTGATGTTCCCAGTGGAGCATTAAGGGGAACTCAAATAATGCCCCAGGAAGGCTAGGATGGAAGCCTGCTAGTTAGATGATTCATCTGACCTAACATTAGGCGTCTGCCACTTGCCTGGGTTTTTATTATAGTCAGTGGTGGCCTGATAGTCCATGGAGATTAGTGCATGATTCATCCTAACAAATGCAGCTATCTCACTGAGAGTGAGATGAATCATGCTGCAAACTATAGTAATTCTACTAATTCTTTGCTGGCTGCAAAGGCATCCCAGACTGGCTTGCTTAGAAATAAAAGCCCAACTCTATAAATATTCTCATTTAGCTAAACAAATTCTACTTCATATATCTTAAGGGCTCTCAACACTTCTGAAATAACTTTGACACCTGCACTTGAACACCTGAATTAGAAACGTCCATGTTTGGGTAACCATACTTGAGAATCCTGCTAAAACCATGGTGTCCCTACTGATGCTAAATTATATTTATAGGAGGACAGTAAATCATAGCTCTTCCTGATTCCCTGCACTGAGGTGCACTGTAATACTTTCCAAGGGATGAGAGAGGTTTTTGTCTTAAGAAAACATCAAAGGTATTATGGAAATTATTTAAATTATTTAGCTTGAATACACACAGCAGATAAGCAAGTCTAGGTGATTCACTTACTTCCCCTCTGGTGTGTTCTAAGCACCTGGAGTGACAAACTTACTTGGTTGAGTATTTTTCATGGAGGAGAAAAAAAGAGTTCAGGCAACTTCATCTTGTCTCCTGCTGCACTGTTCTGTGGGATTGACACTATCTTTCTGACAAACTCAGAAGGAGTTGACTTCAGTAAAGCCCAGATTTTATCCCAGAAGTCTAAAGCTGAAAAACTTACATAGCTTTGAGCTGTGATTACAAAATCCATAATATTAGCACTTGGAGTTTTCAGTTAGGGTCTAAATTTTGGGATCAAATTAAACTATGTATAATACATATTCTTCTAAAAACAAATGGAGAATAATCTGTCCAGATGTATAATAATACTTCCCACATATTCCCTTTTTTAAACTGCAGTAAGGAGAGTCAATACAGTTTCCCACAGAGTTAATCATGCCTTGGACATCATATTATCCAAGACTGTGGATTGAATAAAATTTTACTAAAGCTAAATACTTATTTAAAGCATAACAGTACCAGTAGAAGTTATCAGGGCATTGTCAATAAAGGAATAACTAGAGTTTGAAAGCAAAATAAATTAAAATATATTAAAATTCTTTCTTGAATAAGAAAGACTCTGGAAAATCATGGAATCATAGAATGATTTGGGTTAGAAGGAACCTTCAACATCATCTAGTTCTAAGCCTCTGCCATGGGCAGAGATACTTTCACTAGACTCAGAGCCCCATTCAATCTGGCCTTGACACCTCAAGGGCTGGAGAGTTTTTAATAATACCTGAAATCATTAACAATGTCTCAAACTAAGGAAAGACATCTCCCTTGTTTATGTTCTGGATGTGGCCTCTAGATGTTACTGAAAGCAGAACGCTGTGAAATTTTAAGAAGGTCCTTATGTTAGGACTTGAAAGAGTGCCCTGGAGAAACTGGTTGTATTGCGTCATAGTTCTCCTTTCTGATACGTCTAAAAGAAACATCTGCAATGCCCCGTGGCACTGCAGATTTAATGCCAACACAGAACAATTTAATCATGTGCTGTAGCAGGTGTTTAGCAGACTACTCAGGACATTAGCAGAGAATAAGACCAGAGCTGTTGTCTGGGGGAATGAGCAATGTGATGTGAGAGGCTGTTCCGTTGTTCCCAGCAATGGTATCAATTCCTTGGAACCCTCCACACATGCACTTAGTGCTGCAAGAATATAATGAGGCATTCTGTGCTGGAAGGACACATCTGGGAGTCCCTGAAGAAATCTAAAAGTGTTTCTTTTGCCTTTGTAATGTCCTGTCCTCTCACAGTGACCTAGAAAAAGTCTTCTAGGACATATGAGTCTCCACTATCATTGTTGCCTTACTTTTCCTTATTTTCCTTTTTGGAAATTAACCTATTACCTTGCACATAAAAATATTCCGGAAAGGTTTTATGAGAAATTAACCCTAATTATACTTTTCATTCTCTTTCAGGGAATAACCCAGAAGCTTGAAAGCCATTTCATTATATAGTTGTAAATTAGACACTCTAGGCTCTAAAGAGGTCATGCATATATTATATCTATCTATCTATCTATCTATCTATCTATCTATCTATCTATCTATCTTTCTATCTACGTAACTACCTATACTTGAATTGCTTTTGTTTATTAAATATTCCTACTGTAATGAAAGGAAGTGTATAATTTATTTTTTTTATCCATAGTGTGGATTTTCTAGGGAAATGAGAATGCTACCAGAATATGGTACAGTATATATATGCTAGAATACATCAATCATAGAAATCAGTACTAGCAAAGAGTAATCCAAAAAGGAAGTAATTCCATGTTTATAACTGAAAGAGACCGAGCATTTTTAACCCCTTCCTTTTATTAATTATCATCTATTAAAACAAGGCTAGAGATTTTGTTTCCTGTATTTTACAGTCTATATTTCACCTAGATGGAGCCATTTATGGAGCTATTAACTGCACATGGAAACAGCCAAACTCTTTATTCCTGTTTAGACCTTCCCTAATGGATGCATTTTCTGCTGCAGATGCCTGGAAGACTCAATGAGATAACTACAATTACGTGAACTGAGCCTTATTCACAGTTCTTTGCTGGTGAATATCTAATTTCTACACATAGGATGGGACATTTCTGTAACACATCAGAAATGAAGTTGCTCCACTGAGAGGAGCAAAGAAATTTTTCTGATTAGCATAAAGTCATCTTATTAGAGATGGAAAGATGGGTTCAGATCATTGGTCTAAATTTGTCAGAGCATGATTTTGCATTTGGGCTTAGTTTAATAAACCTATTTTGTGGGGAAAAATATTTCCTGAAATAGAAATAAATCTGGGTACCTCAGGAATGTTTCCTATTAAACCATCTCAAGAAAATCATGCAAGGAATGGAGGACAGGTAAATGTGAACAAAACTGCCCTCTGAAACTCTCTGAACATACACCCAACATAGAGGAATCTGAGAGGAATTTTCACATGATGCTTACTGTCCTAAAAGATAAGGGACTGTTGTGCATGTTGTGCAGCATTGGAATGTTTCATTTCAGGAAAGCTTTTCCCCTTTCCTTTAGACCCCATTCTTTTGGTCCCCATTCCTTAATTCCCTATTCCTTTAAGACTCATTATGATTTTACTGAACTTGGACCTTGCAAGATATGCTTCTCCCTTAACAAATAGCAAAGCAAATTTTATTTTGTTTTTTTGCTCATCCAGAGGTTTTGAAGAACTCCTTCTCACATTCTCACAATGGAGAATACACATTTTAAATTAAAAATTGGTGATTTCTCTCAGTTCTACCTGGGAATTTTTATTAAGGTGCATTGGCAGTGCCGTGAAGGAGGAGCATAAGCAGCTCCTGCCCAGCCTTTGTCTGACAGGTAACTGCAGCTGCTCTGTAATTTATAGACTTAGTAAGGATGATCTTAGCAGTCCCAGAATTAGGATGAGACAGATTGCTGCATCTGAAAATATAATGTATGATGTTGCATTAAAGCTGTTACCAACAGAATCTTAAACTTGGTATAATTTCTGTAGACATGTGTAGCTGCTTACTGAAGGCAAGTAAGTCATTAACATGCAAAAACATTTCTTTAGAGAATATTTGCATCTGAACACAATATGGAGCACAGAATCTTTGGATGAGCTCCAAGCTGTCAGTAATTGAGTTGAGTGAAGGTTTCAGATCAAGTGATGTGACTGATGAGTTTTTCTTTCTGCTTAAAAAGTGTCTTCAGACACATCAGTATATCTTGAGATTGATTTGTCTCCAATCAACTTGTGGAAGAGGAAAAAAAACCCCACAGAACAAAAAAAACCCCTTAAGTCTATAGCTTGATCTAGAGAAATGTCTTTGAGAATACACAGAGACTCCACTCCCAGAAACTAGTGCAAAAGAAGAATTTTTTTTTACTTGAAGAAAACAAAAACTAGATGTTTCATCTAAACAGGAAGTTGCTCTGGGGAGAATTGGTGGTGTTCATAAGGGTGTATGGAAGAAAATACTCTGTTGGATCTGTCTTTACTTGTTAAGAGTTGTTGGGTTAAAATCTGTATAGGAAGGTGATGTGGGCACTCCTGATGAAAAATTGCATTTCTAGATTTCTTTTGGAGGTATTTTTTCTCTGCCTGCAGTGATGGGGCAGTTACCACTCTGAAGGAGATCTTTGAGACTGGTGAAACAGCAAAGTTCTGTGGACATGGACACCGAGGGACCTCTAAGTATTTGGATCCTTTGATCTTTGGTCATCGGCACTTGGTTTAGTGTGACCATGGTGGTGCTGGGCTAATGGTTGAACCCAATGGCCTTAGAGATCTTTTCCAACCTAAACAATTCTATGGTTCTTTCCATAAAATAACAGATCAGGAAGACAAAAGGAAAGAGTTTTGCAAAGGATACTCTGAGATGGTTGAGTTTGAGTACAACTCATCTGGGAAACCAGAGATGTTCAGATGAACACCTCAAGCTTCAGATCATATTTCCTGATATGATCTACTTAGATCTGGGAGGTTTCTCACTATTCCTTACTAGCTGTGGTGAGGACAGGACTAGTCCCCATACAGAGATAACCCCTCTGCTCTCAGGACATTCCTGTCACTGGATTGCTGAAAAAAGGTGTAATAAATGACCTTGGTGATGGGTGGTAATGCAGTCAGTGGGATTTATCAGCAAGCCCCCTGAAGATTTGCTGTCTCTTTATGCTTTTCTGATCTACTGTTCGCTTTCTCCTCTCACTCTTTGCCAGTTCTCAGTGCAAACTGGTTGAAGGAGGGCTTAGCTCTGTGCATGCAAGATTCCTCCTGAAATGGATATTCTGGCTTCCCACGAGGCCTCCAAGTGTCTGCACTCCAGCAGTAGTACAGGCATAAAGTCAGCTGAGCTATCTCCATACTACTGTCCATGGACTTCTGCCAGAAGATTTGTTGCTCATTATTCAATGCCTCATGTACTGGCTCAAAAATAGAAGGAATGTTTTGGGTTATAGGAGTGATCTATAGTGGTTTGGGAAATCCCTTTTCCTTAAGAACCCAAGTCAAAAACAACTCTGGAAACACAAAATGATTTTTTTTTTTTTTTAATGGTAGAAGCACTGCTGTCCGTATGCTGAAGGAAGAACTAATCTCTTACTAAGCTGTTTTTTTCCCCTCATCAATTCATGTTTAGTTAACAGTGTTTAAACTGCATCATTATAATCCTTTCCTCTAATAAATGCTTCAGCCTTTCAACTAAAGCAAGGTGGTTTGTGTGTGTGTACACTGCAGAGCCAATCTGCAGTGCCTCGTGGCAATGTTTGCAGAGGATGTAGTAGGAGTTTAGTGCCATCTCTGGGGAGTTGGACCGCTATTATTTACAGTCACGTGAGTGTAAGTCCTTGCATATCATTTCTGAAATGTCACCCTGATACAGTACGTATCAAAGTGTGAAATTCTGTGCATGTTTGTGCCACCAGATTTTGGCATGAATTTGGAATTTGAAGAGCAGAAACTGGTCCCACTAAATAATATGAACCTTGTGGAATCATGCCAGCTGCTTCCTGCTAATGTGACCTTTTCTTCCATGTTTCTCTTTCCCTGTCTGGCTGATGGATAGACAATTTTAAGAGACTTTAGTACATGATAGGGCTGCCACGTTTGGATCCACATCCAATTATTTCCAAAGGTCAGAGGCACTTGCACTGGGCATCCTTGTTTGCTTTCCTTCTCTAAATTTCTAGGAATACTGGTGACAAAAATAAGGCAGAGCATAATTCTACTGAATAGATGAACCCTTGGCTAGATATCACTGCTATCTTTCTTATTATAACATATATTTTAAAAGAAACCAATTTATTCCTTACCTGCCTGCTCATATGTCTTTTTGTACCTTCATATTCCAGCACTGAGGTTCCCTGGAGACAGAACTGAATAAGAGAGATTGCTGGATGGATTCAGTCTGGCAGCTCCTGTGTTAATATTGGTCTTAACTTCAGGAGTTGTCAAACAATAAATAAATGAATAAAAAACCAAAATATGCTGGGGTTTTTATTTTTTGACATGGCAGAAGAACGAAAAACAGAACTGAGACATCTTAGGCCTCCTACTTCGTTCTATCTGTCCTGAGATAGAAAGAAACCCATTTAAACTTTTCGAGATCAATATCCATGAAAAACTTATGACTAAATAAATTAAAATGAGGAAATCATTGACTAAAGCCATATTCTGGCTATCTAGACATTAAAATGTGAGTTTACGTTTTGTCAGCCACTATTTTTTTGATCCCTATATGCTTCAAATTTAAAGATTCTGTAGCTTCTCTGAATTATTTTTACATTTATCTTTCTGTGGATCCAGATCTTTGCTTTTTGTTAGAAGGAACAAATTCCTGAGGACTAAAATCTTTTAGATTCTGTACAAGCTGTAAAGTTCCCCTGAAACCACTTTCATTAATTTTGCAGAAGTTGCAGCCTTAAGGCTTTAAAAAGTGCTAAGCAATCAGCAGTCACTCATTTGGGAGTCTAATTATGGAGTTAGGAAACAAATATGTCTTGGTCTATCACTTGCCTTGCGTAATATGTGTTCTGGGACTTAACCCCACACCTGCTCATACAGATGTGTAAATGCTTGAGACTGCTGGGTACCAACACAAAGATCTCTTTCCAAGAATGCCACTGAGTGACATGGGAAAGCATCTGCATCTTCAGCCCATCAAGAGGAGTCTCCTGCTGCCTGAAATTGGTATTTTATGATTTCAGATATCATCTGATGTATTTGAAGTGTCTCTGAGTAGAAAAATAATGACCTCTATGATATGACTTGATATACATTCTCACATATATTGTGCAGAAAAAGTGCAGACATTGTCCTTTCAGATGTGGAATAAACAGAATTAAGCAAAGGTGTGCTATTTTCTGAACTGTTTCTCTTTTAGGAACATTTCTAACCTCTATGTCAAACCAACTCATCTCAGTTTTACCAATAATTCAATTTTTTTCCTCCCATGTGTTATTGACAATAGCAATAGACATTGGCTTTTGAAGGTAAAGCAGAATTACTTGGAATGGACCAGCACAGTTTGTCTGACAAAGAGTTTGGAAGAGGAGCTGAGCTCACTTAGGTGGACCTGGCAAGCCATGACCTTGGACTTGTTTGATCCTCCTTCCATTTGTCATCCCTAAGCTGAATCCCTGCCCCCTCAATTCTTCTTTTCCCTGTTTTCATAGACTGAGGTGATGCTTGCTGCATAGTTTGAGATTTTGAGACTTTTGGAGGAATGTAAATTAACCTTTTTCATTTATGTATGAGATGACACTGGTGGGTAAGCACTGGCCAAGGGCCAAGCCTCCATCCAGCTGCTGTCTCCCTCCCCCTCCTCAAGAGATCAGGTGGAAGTAATAGAATGGAAAATCTCTCAGTTTAAGACAAATACAGCGAAATGACTTTCCAATTGCCACCATGGGCAAAACAGATTTCACTTGGGAAAGGTAGCTCAATCTATTATCAGTTATAATAGATTCAGGTAATCAGAAAAAAAGACAAAAACTAAACACTTCCCTCCCATCCCCATTCCCCCTTCTTTCCCAGTTCCTCTCCCCTGAGAGTGCAGGGATGGGGCTGTGGTTGGTCCCTGACAGCCTCAGCGTGGGCTGGCCTGTGTCCCTGGTTACAGTCCTTCAGGGACAGCTGTTCCCAGTGGGGATCTCCCCACTGTCTCCATATTCTGTGGCTCCAAGGGTTTGCTGCCTCCAGCCTCCTCCTTTCACACTGGAGTGTAACTGCTCCTCCCCAGGACATTCATCAAGGTACATGAAGGAGCTCTACTTCCATATTCCTTTTAGATACTGAGTTCCTCTTTGCATTCATGCCCCACAGCTCCTTCCAGTGTCAAAAACCCCACAAATGCCTCCTGCCAGTCTCTCTTCCTATGCATATCCATTCCCAACCCTTTCCTCTCCATGGGACTTAAGAGTCCGCTGTGAATGCTGAATTTCCCAAAAATGATGCAATGCTTTCTGAATGACTCAAGCAGAGGCTATGTTTGAGGTTGCTGGAAACATGTACATTGGAATTCTTGCTAAGATTTGTAAAGGACAAAGACTGAGGATTTGAGTTTAGATAAACTCCTTTACAGTTGTGAAGCAAGTGGAATTGGTCCCCAGTCTGTATGATCAGAAACTGGGAATAAAGGCACTGCAATAAAATCTCCAAGTGGGTTTAAAAGGTTAGGAATCATGGATGCCAGAGTAGACAGGACAATAATAGAAGGAAGTTGATGGAACAGAGACATGGGAAGAGAAACAAATTATATGGAGGAAAATGTGAAATCTGATCTGGGTGCATTGAGGGAAAACACATCCCAAATATCCACTTGATAACAGAAAGGAAAAGCATGAGAAAAATCTAAGCTGAACCTAAAAAATCTACAAAATGCTCCACAAGTAAAGAGACTTTCCTAGTACTCCCAACCTTTCTAATGTGGAAATTTGAGGGGATGTGTTTGCCTGGAGGTGATGAGGAAGGATATGGTAATGGAGAATGCCTCTGCCTCCAGCATCTTCAAGTGCTGTGTGCACACACTCATCTTCCACTCAGTGCAATTTCATTTAGACTGTTGTCCCACCTCCCCATAACACAGGAGTTGTGTTTCCCCTGGAGAGACTCTCCCCGGTGACTCCCTGCTAAATTTTCCATATTGTAAGGGTCAAGCAATAATTATAAAGACATATCAGGAGATGCACTGACCTAGAGAAACAACAAGGAAAAAATGTGATTCTTCTGGCAATGATATTGTGAAGAACAGCTCAAAGAAGAAGATGAAAAAATAGATACCAAAACAGGAAATGTAAGCTTCGAAAAAGAAGTCAGAATTGCTGTTTTTAGAAGAAAACAGTGTATAGAACAGATTGTTCCCTGAACACAACTGATATTTGCAATTCAAGTTGGTCAGAAGATAAGGCAGCTTAGCTTTTTAAAAAACAAAAATCTTGCAAAGAATTGATGTGAAATGTTATTGAGGGTCAGATCCATCATTCCCCTTCCCTGCTGCTTTATATCTGGGACTTCCAGGCCTCCAGGCACCAAGGAAGACAACTTCACCTCAGCCAGAATCACATCACATAGTTGGTTTTTCTCCTGATATCTGATATGAATTAACATCCTCACTAGAAATTGCCAGTTTAAATAATCAATTAATAATGATTAAATTAGCCTAGGCCTAGTTAGCTATCTAAACATCCAATCCCCTTTGGAATTATATTTATGATCTGTCTGATTAGGGAAGCATAGGAAAATGCCTGCATCATTTTGTGATGATGAGAAAAACTAAATGTTTGTGAAAAATGAAGATTTTCACTTTGTAGAAATGAAACAAAAGTCCATGTCAAGGACAGGTTGCTTTTATTTTTGTTTGAGAGAACATGATGGATTAAAGCCCAAACAAATCAAAACATCAACAGGGCTAGAATATTTGGTGGGGGGGGGGGGAATGAAAAGCTTTTTTTTTTTACTGAATGAAATGTTCATACTGTTCGAACTCTTCAAAACCAGTTCTATTTATAACTGGGGAGAGGCAAAGAAGATGCACTTAAATGTGGATGCAGGAAGTGTTGTCATTTCTGCAGTTTGCTCTGCCTGATTTCTCCAAAATGAAATATTAGGCAAGCAGGTAGACTCTAATTCTTTACTACCATAACCATTTTAACAACACTGAAGTTACTGGACCTATGACAATTTATGCCAGTGGAGATTTGCTTCACGATACTCCAACACTCCTAACCTTTGGTGAGGAAGGAAGTTCATCCTTTAGCAAGTTCATTGCAACAGCCCGGCTGCTGTGTTGGGCAGTCCTTTTGTTATATCCATTCATTAGCACTCTTGGGTGTATGTAAGTCAATCATTACATCCCCTCTCCTTGCTTGCAGCTCAGTTCCATTCATCCTTCATCCAGAAATGCAGATTCTTTTATTCTTTGTTCTCAGGATATGCAGTCATTTTAATGTTAAAGAAAATTATAGGCACCTATTTGTATGTTTGGCTGGATTAAGCATTTTTCTGGCATTAAATACAAGATGCTAAGTTACAGGATTTGAGCCTGCTGTGGTTTATATTGTTTTTCCTTGAGGGTAATTTCACATCTCCATATAAGTAACAGGAAGTAGATGTAGACAAACAGTATTTGACTGCAGAAAAATATGAAATTGAGCTTTCAACCAAATTGGTATTTTAAATTAGATTTCAGTGACGCCTTCCACAGAATACTGCAGATACTTCACATTGGATTTCAAACTTCAAAATTCAATCCATTTCCTAACAGATGATACTGTACCCACAGTGTATAAGACAGTATCAAAATTGTGTAAGACATCCCACCAAAGACACAGCAGCACAGTTTGTGTGGCTTTATTTTGTGGTGTGACATAATCTGATAATTCTGATCTCTGTTAGCAAGAGCTATGTCAGGTGCTAAGGTCCTGTATGTAATTTTTAATCAATCATTCATTCCACAGAACAGCTTTTACTGACAAATAATTAATTTCTTTATCAGATTAGTCACTAATCTGTCTGACAACATTTGGACCACAATCATATCTTGAAGTAACTAAGCACAGCTAAAACTGCTTCCAACTTGTTTTTGACTTAACCTTTCCCCTAGTCTAGTCTGCCTTCTCCAGCTATATGATTTTTGAAACACCCACAGCTGCAACTGAAGTGAGTAGATGAAATTCTGGCTTCCAGCTGCCAAGCTCTTACTGACCTCAGTCACAAAAGACCTACTGGCAGTCGTTCAGCACCTTTGAAAATCAGTGATTTAACAACTGGGCAAAGGTCAGACCAGAAATCAATGCCAAAAAAAGAACTAGACCTCTGTAGGGTCTAACTCCCAGTGTGGCCCTGGAAGCACAAGGTGCTTTCTTGCCATGTACCATGTCACAGATTTTTCTGTCATTTCTAAGCCTTTTTCTCCTAGTACATGTTGGACTGGGGAAGAAACCTGACAATATCCTGATTAAGTTGCAAACATGCATCGGCTCCTTTACCCTGCAGTACAATGGAATTTAAACATTCCGAGAAGAAAAATGTCTCCAGGCATGAGGCAGGAAAAAAAAAAAAAAAAAAAAAGAGTAAGTTTTCAGAAACTCCAGCTGTAAAAGAAAAGTGAAAAACACAAGCTCTTCAGAGTATGAAAGGTTCAAGAGGGTAGGAGAACCAATGCCTTGAGATTTAAAGAAGGGCTGTGTTGGCTTAATAGAAACTTACCCCAGCTTTTTTTCCTACTTTGAAAGTGGGGAGAATTACCTACAAAAGGAAAGAAAGGAGAAGTCTGGCTGCTTTGAAGGCTGTTAAGTGTGCTTCCCTACTGGGGAAAGAGGGAAAATGGAGAGCCAGTTCATGAGAGTAGACAGTGCATCCAAAAGTGAACTTCTCATGGCTCTGGGAGGCCAGCAGGATTTTCTTGATCTAGTTTAACAAGTAATTTTGCTTATTCAAAGGCTATATCTGTGGTGTTTTTTTGACAAATATGAGGCTGCAGAGACTGTTCATTTGGCTTTGTGGGGAAGGTTGTTGATGTGACAGCATAGAGAACAGGTCTTTGTTTAGTAGGATGAAAAAGATGGGAAACTGTAGAGAAAGCATGTCTGATCCAGATCCTATTCCTATCAGCATAAACACTGATTTAGATCAGAATAACAAGAATAACACTGGCATGAACAGCTTCACTCACTATTTTTCACTACCTTCTGCCCACCAAGTGCTTGTGTTCTCTCTCTCCTTGCTGAGTACCCAAACAAAAGTAAAGTTCATACCTGCATTTGTGCACTCAATGTCCAAAGACATCTTGGAGCAATGTGGTGTCTTATAGGACATTTTCCCCTCTAAGGAGCTCTTGGATAATGAGATTCCCCACTACTTTCCATGAATAATATATGTGGTAAGAGTATAGCAGGTAGGTGTCCAAGGTGCTGTAACTACTGGAAGGATTGCAGGAAGCTTTAATTTACTCTGTCATGCATCCTTCATCACTTCAAACTCTATAGTAGTGAAATGTGATAAAAAGTGTGATCCTTTGACCACAAGTCCTTTCAGATAAACAACATGTTCTGCAGCCCCCACTTGTGCTGTGGGGTTCCTCCTGTGGACATCTGAAGTACATGTGGAATCAGAAAAATGTGACTGTGGTTAGGACCAGCACTATACAGGGATGAGCTCACCCATCAGAGAGCTATCAAGATGCCTTCATCATTTCCATGACCCTGAAGACTGGTGGTACCTTAGCAAAAATAGAAAATAACGAATTCTGTAAGGTCTATTTATAAATTTGTAACTACTGAAACAGAAACCAGGTCTTGCTCACTCCTGACAAGCTGGATATGTGCAAGTTACCTGTGCTTTGAGTCTATATTTAGTCATTATTTAATTCACACATGGTGAGAAGGAATTTTTGGCATTTGCTCTGCAGGTTGGCAGACTGTCAAGTAACTCTAGAATTCATTGAGACTAGGAGAGGCTCTGGGCTGACCTGTCACAAGTAAATTATTTTGTTTTCCTTAATCAGTCCTCCAGAGCTGGTACATTGAGTATCCTTCCTCTAATTTTCTTGCACACTGGAATCTGACAAATATAATAATGGTATTTTTCACTCATTTTCAATAGTGCTTTTCTTTTGATGGTATTAAAATGCTTCTCAAATGCCAAACTTCTTTGTGAAAATATTCACGTATTAGTTTTAGTAATATAACTAAATATTTAGTTATAGCTGTCTATTTCCCAGGGGTTTTGTGAAGCTTGTTTAATTGAGGTTTGAACTGTCATTATTTGTGAGATGAGATTATCTATCATTCATGAACTTTCAACTGAATACCAGTTTGTTTGGAAGGGCGAATGCTGGCAAATCCTGAAAGTTTTGTGATTTCCAGCACATATAATTATTCCTCCAAATATTCACTCTGTATAGTTTGTTATTTATTACTAGCTGTTCATTATCCACAGTTTGTCATTTTTTATATTCCTGTCTAAAAAACACAGTCCCCCAGTCAGGTACCAGAAGTAACAGTATGTGACTTCTATGACCATTCACATATACAGGAACTTGCACAATCAAAGCAAACAGAGCATGAATAATGTGCAGACAAAATTTGTTTACATGAGTTATTCCATGATTATTTATGAACTAGAAACACATTTGTAGAAATTAGGATCAGAGTGCAAGGAGAAAAGCTAAGCCAAAATTGCTGGAATTCAATTTCTACCCATAGTTTATGCTGGTATTACAGATAGGTAAACCCTAAGTTCAGGTGAGTCACACAGAATTGTGCAGCAAATTGGTGGGGCCAGAAGGGAAATGGCAACCTGGGGCCAACCCTGCGTGGCAATGCTTCCCCTGCCTCCCATCAGGCTGCTGTGCAGTGACCCCTGCTAGGCTGAATTGCAGATCTGCAGCCGTCGCCAACCTGACATTAGATTCACCAACATTCCACACTAGCAGTTTCCTCTGCCTTTCCCATCACAGCATGGGAGATGCTCCTTGTGCACCAAAGGCAGGATGACTGGAGGAATCCATGCTATGGACTGCAGGAACTTCAAATCTGTCTCAGGATCAAGAAAGCCTTGTGGCTCAAACACTGTCTGTTTTCAGCTAGCAGAGGTCCAGGCTGTTGTGAAATACCCACTAATGTCATAATTTTCCAGAGCACCCAAATGGATGGATGTGAAAGTGAGCTTTCCTCATTGCCTTTGTTCTTAGCATGTTGCCAGGTTTAATCCCAGATGGCAACTAAGTACTGTTAAGCAGCTGCCTCACTCCCCTCCACCTGCAGTGGGACTGGGAGGAAAATTGGAAAAAAAAAAAAAAGAAGGAAAAACACTTATGGGTTGAGATAAGAACAGTTTAATAATTGAAATAAAGGAACAATGAGGAGAAGAAGAAGGAGAAGGAGAAGGAGAAGAAGAAGAAGAACAAGAAGAAGAACAAGAACAAGAACGAGAGAGTGGAATAAAACCCAAGACAAAAAAGTGATGGACAATAAAAATCATTCACCACTCACTGACCACTGCCCAGCTTGTCCATCAGAAGCAATTGTCCTCTCACAACCAGTTTATATACTGGGCATGACATTCTGTGCCATGGAATATTCCTTTGTCCTCTTCAGGTCACCTCTCCTGGTCTTGCTCTCTCAGGGATTCTTGTGCACCTGCTCCCTGGCAGAGCATGAGACACTGCAAAGTCCTTTAGAGATTTAGAGAAAGAACTACTGAGCAACAACCAAAACATCACTTTGTTATCAATGTCATTCTAATATTAAATGCAAAACACAGCTCTGTACCAGATACTAACAGTAATACTAACTCAAGCCCAGTGAAATGAGAAAGTTGACTTTACTTTTTTGAAACATATATGAAAGTACAGATTTTGAACTTACAGATTTCCTATGCATTTTTGCATAGCCAGAGGATCACAGGGGGATAAGACTGCTCTGTATTATTTCCTTTTAGAAAAGGCATCTTCTTACCCACAAAGTCGAGCAGGGACTTAGATTAAAGGCAGACAAGAGCCTGAGAGCATAAGCAATGAATTAAAATCCCCTTTTGTCTTTCATCTGGCAATAAAATCCTGCCTCGTGTTTAAAAACACAAATGTTGCATATCTAAAAGCAAAGATTGTATGTGTTACACCGACCAGCTGCATAAATCCTAGTGGCCTTGGAAAATTAATGTTTTGTTTTAAGCAAAGCTGAAGTTACTCATGTTATTTCACTCTATCAATAGCAAGTACATTAACATTATCTAGTGTCTGCAAGCACACTATTAATTTACCTTGCACTGTCCCAATAGAGGGAAAAGAATTGTTCGAGGCAATGAGGCGTATCCACTTCCACTCCTTGGGACTCCTTACCTCCAAATAATCAATATTAATGTGGTGAAGGGAGGGCAGAGAGGAAAAGGATTCTCTGACTGATTTATTAGCAAAAGCCACATCACAGTGGAATGAGAGTCTAAAGATTCTTTACTGGACTGAACAGACACTAAGTGGTTTATTAAGGGTGGAGTCAGTGTCACAATGCCCATCTGAAGTCAGGATTAATATGACACTTCCTATCCAGGAGCCTGACATATATAACTTTCCATTTCAGAAATTATACATTCTTGATCAAAGAACGAAGAAAATCCAACATGTTCTTGAAAATACTTGCTCGCTCCAGTATTGCCTTTTTTTCCCCCCCTTTAAGGAAAATGTTTTCTTACAGAAAAGCAGGCTATTTTCTCTGATGAGAATTTCTTTTTGCCCACAGGTCAGATGAAGAGCACAACACACAGTTTTTAACAATACATTGGCAACTCCCTGGCAAAGTACAATTGGCAGGAAGTAAAAAAATGTAATACTGCTGGGGGGGGCGGGGCGGGGGGCAATTTTTAAGTAATGTGACCTGAATATTTCTTTTTAAATGATGGGAAAAGTAATTGTCACAGAATGACCTTTTGTCCTTTTGACCTTCAGCAAGAAAAAAGTTACTTTTAAAATTGCATTATGGCAGCAAATGCTGTAATCTATACATAGGCTGAAGTCAGAGAGGGATGGCAAGCACACTGAGGCAGTACTGAAACATTTGGTTCTGGCTGTCCACAATAACACATGCTTACACTTGAAGATATAGATAACAGTCACAAAAAAAGCTCAGCTAGGGGGAAAAAAGATGACTCACAGTGTCAGAAAAAACAGTTTATTTTCTCCATGTTGATAATAAGAGTAGAATACAGGTCTGAGTACTAACTCCCTACTGTAAGATATAAAACATGGGTGCTTAACTTCCCTTCTTTATTAATTATTATATCAAATTAAGATTAAAGAATATCTAAACTCATGCCTATACACATACATTTATTGTAGGGGAAAGCACAACTGGGTGCTCATCAAACCTGCCTTTGGGGCTTTATAAAGAAGGAGACCAAAGGCAGACCAGGCAAGGTGTTCATTTTGTCCCTTAAGTACTGTGACCCAGGGGATACTTGGGGTTCAGAGGAAAAGTAACTGGGTGTACACTTTCAGGCTGGGTGTACACTTTCAGGCTGAAGTTAGAACACAAAGCAACTTGTAGAATGATGACAATTATGGAAATTGGATAAGAATCCAGACTATGTAGTGGTGACAATGGGGAGGGATGAGGTGCTGTTGACCTTTTCTCTGTGCTCTGCTTTTCTCAGTGCTGGAGAGAATTAAACCTTTGAGACAGCTGACATTTTTGGGGATGGTTTGTCACAGTGACCTACAGTGAAATATGTATCACAGAATCATAGAAATGTTTAGGTTGGAAGGAACCTTAAACATCATCTTATTCCAACACCCCTGCAGAAATGTTTAGGTTGGAAGGAACCTTAAACATCATCTTGTTCCAACACCCCTGCAGGGATACCTTCCACTATCCCAGGTTGCTCCCAGTCCCATCCAGCCTGGCCTTGAACACTCCCAGGGATGGAGAACCCACAGCTTCTCTGGGCAAATTGTGCCCGTGTCTCACCACCCTCATAGCAAGGAATTTCATCCTAATATCCAGCCTAAACCTGGTTTCTTTCAGTTAAACTGGAACTTCTTCCTTGTCCTATATCACCTTGGTTTAAGTATCTGCAGTGTGGACTTTTACATAACTTATCAACTTTCTTCAGATGTGTCTTTTGGGATCAGAGGAACTGCACCCAAGGCTCAGTTCATTACACCACCTGTGACCAAACACAATCTATTAAGGTTTATTCTTTACTTCTTTTCACAGCCTGAAGTGAGGACACTCTCCCCTGCAAAGTGTGTGCTGTGCTTTCTGTGTGTGGGTTAACACAACATGAATCTGCCTCTAAATGTATGGCAGGTTTATGCAGCCAAAATGTGAGGTTTTAAAAGAAGTGAATCAAGGGGCCGTAACTAAGAGTAATGGGATCATATTAAGTGAGACAAGTGGTACAGTGAGTGTCAAGAAATGCTCCTGGGCAGTGCAGGCACTTGGACTGTGGAGGAGGCTCTTGGGGGATGGACACTACATAATGTGCACTTAACGATATCTAAAAGGCACAACAGTGCACTCACTGGCGCCCAGACTAAATGATATTGCAGGGGTTTGCTGCCCTTTATTCTAGGCACTAGGCTCTAAATCATTGTTTAAAACCTGTATAACCTAATTCTTCTCTGGGGTAACTTATCTGAAGTTCTCAAGGGTGAAAATGAGCCCTCACAAGTAGGAGAGAGTACTGCAGCACCTGGAGGCAACACTAAGAAACAACTGACATTTTTGTAACGGATAAATTCAGTTTAGTTTGAGACAGGAAATAATTCCATTTCTCCCTAGTTTCATGGAAATTACACCCTAGAAAATTCCCCTGAAGGATATGCAGTTGCAAATACTCTGTAAACAGAAAAAAATATCATGCTTATATCAAACTTTCCCTCCTGAGTCTAAGGATAAAGAAAACAGGAAAAGCAGAAATCTCAGTGAATATATCTAAACTAAACACCTATTAAAAATATGTGATTTTAATATGTTTTTTTGGAGAATAATATCTGTTTACAACAGCTGCTTGAAGCAGCTTTTTATTTCTTTATATATTACTATCACTTCTAATTGTTTCAGTCCTTAGAAAGATTGATTATATTTTCAAATCCTCCTTTCTTGATATGCCTTGCACTTATATGGAGGCAAACTCATCCTTAATTGCCAGAGATTGTCTGAGACTGATGGGTGCACCAACTCTGTTTTAGAACCCACATACTTACCAAGAGAATGACCCTGAGATTTGCTCAGTTGGACAGAGCATGATCTACCAAGGTTTGTAGATTTAATCCTCGCATGGGCCGTTCACTTTAGAGCTGGGCTTGATGATCCTTGTGGGTCCCTTCCTCCTTGGAATATCCTGTGATCTGGAGTGGAGGAGAAGGGTCAGCGTTGCTTGGAAACAAACAGAAAAAAGCATATGAGTTAGTTAAATAGAGGTGACTCACTAAAGAGTTAGAATGTTTTCTCCCAAGATACCAATATTCTGGTTTTTAACCCTGCTTTCTGGGGAGTTCTGAAGAAGACATAAGCCAATATATAATTTTGTTTTCATATTCCTGATTAGAAATACAAAACCAAGACAAGAATAGCAACCTACTCATTACCTTTCCATCCTGAGAGAAGGTTCTGAAATCCTTAATGGAAATCACATGAGATTTCCAGGGACATTTTGTATCTTTGGAACACTCAGGGATTCTAGAGATGCTCCTAAAAAATGTGTGATACTTGATGAAGCGCACTGAGATGACATGTGAAGATAACTGGTTCCTCAGCTCTGCAAAAGTCAATAGCAACAGGATCAAGTTCTATCTGACTAGCAACAATTTCTCATCAGTACAGTACTGTGAATCTTAGTTGGCCAGTACTGATAATAATCTTCTTTTACCTTTGCATGAACGCTAATTTGAGATCTACTAGGATGTACTTAGTACAAACATAGAAGACAGGACAAAAAAAAAAAGAGATGGTTTGGTTGCCCTGCTTGAAGGAAACATCCAAGCATTGCCTTCTGGTTAAGATGATGTGCATGGTTTGGCCCTAAGAACGACCCTACACTCCTCTCCTGAACATGAACTGCAGCATCTCCCTACAGAGCTGGTGCTGCGTCTGCATCTCCAGCTCTACAATTTGACTTTGCTCTTCTATCTTCTGCTCTTGGAGATTTTAGCATTGCTTTTTCTCTAAAAGAGCTGTTACTAAATGAATACATTGACCTCAGTGAAGCAGAGAAAAGGAGAGATTTCTTCAACAGGAGATCAAGAAAGGAAGATCCCATAATCTTCCCACTTCCTTCCTGCATTTGCAAGGCCAAAAGAAGCTGAAGCAAGTAACCCCCTGGCCTTAGTGTAGCAGCCACTGTCTCATTAACCCAAGCATGTGCTGTCCCTCTTCTTTAAGTACAGATCTGCACTCTCATCCTCCTCGCTGTTTCTTACCTCCTATTCACATTTATTATTGATATCACCTATCAATAATGCTTTCTGCTGCTTCAAGAGTTTGGTCTGCCTGCCAGATCCCAACTTTCAAGTGCTCTTTGCTTCACCTCATTATATTTTTAATGACCTATGCATTTTCTCTTTCTTTTCCATCCTGTGCCTGTCCCCTTCCTTGCAAAGTGTGAGAGAGAAAGGTGTTGGCTGGGTAAGGGCAGAGGGAACAATGTTGGTGCTTTAAACAGTTGCTTCCACACTGCCCCTCAGCTTACCAACCAGTTTAGCAGCCTCTGCAAAGGTAGAAAATGCACTTCTTTAAAACCCTATTCAAGCATGGATGCTTGCTCAGAACTACCACACAAGAGAGAGAAAAACCTACTTATTTCCTGCAATTTTGCTGCAAATATCTGTACCTGATCTTTGAAATCAAGACACTTTTCTTCATAAGATTTCCCAGCTTCATGAATTGCAATCTTCAGCCTATTTTATCTTCTTTTTGTTTTCAAAATCATCTCATTTTATAATGTCTAAGGTAACATCCTGTTTCTCAGAAGACACAGCAACATTAGAGCAGTTATACCTGAGAACAGGAGTACAACATTCAGCCAGACAGGCTCAGCGCCAAACAGAGACAGGATTAGTAAATTAGTCTAATATTTAATTTGTCAGCCTTGTATAACTGAAGAACCTGATCACAAAGGATTTGCCAATGATATCAGAATAACACCAGCATACATATTTTGAGTCCATAGAGGAAGTTTCTTTGCCCTTTAACTTTTAACAGCTCTGTCCTGCCTCCAGTCTAATCCAGCATTCTGTCTCTTGTTGCCATTTCCGCTGTCCGCTGGCTCTGTGAGTCTCATCAGCTCAAAAGACACGTGTGTTATGTTTCCAGAAACCAAATCAATCAATTATGTCATTTCCCATTATTATAGTTATTTAATTGAAAAAGGGTAATAACAGAAGAAATGCAACAGGCAGGCAAGACCCAACTTTCTTGTTGGCTAGAGTGAGCCTGCCCTACTGCTTCTGCCAGACAGCTGCTTGGGGTCGTGGTGTGATGGTCAAACCTTCCAAGCTCTGACAGAGGTGGGGCCCATGGAAGGTAAAAGTATTGCAGTCACACAGAGTCACTGGTCCTCCAACTCTACAAACCGCATTGTGACTTCATCTACACAAATGTGATTTTCAGGGTATTTATAGAAGGGTCAAAATGTGATTTTAAGTGGGTGCAAGAATTAATTACTCGGGGCTGAAGTCAGAAGGAGCAGGAGGGTATTGTGAAGACACTGTAAGTATCTGAACAGAGGAGACAGAGTCAAGTGCTCTTATGCTGCCTGAAAGTCATGCACACATAATACAATTAAGCAGACATACCCCTGCTCAGAAAGAGTTCACTTTGCTGACAGGGTATCAGCAATGTGTGCATCTTTCCACTGCACATCAAGGAGCAGTTGCAGTCACAATCAGAGATGTGCAGGATGCTCAGGAGCAGCTGAGCTCTCTGTGAGATCCATCTTGTTGGTAGTCCCTTCAGCACAGTCTGTGCCTGGGTCTGGAAAGGAAACTGGTGGGTGCTGCAGGGCACACATTCAGTGGTTGGTGTGCTGCTGAAGGATGGCTCTGCATGCTGCCTACACCCTGGCCTACCACCAGAAGCATTTCTAGGATTCAGGAAGGTCAAGGTGTCTGTTTTGCTATGGTGGAGCTGCAACAGAGCTGCCCCCTTGTTAACCTCTAATAAAGGGACAGATAATTTACCTTCTGCTCTTGGTATCACAATTGCATGGCTTCAGGACCCAGAATTATACTGATCTCTTACTTGAACGGGTAAGGCATAGCATGAGCATGGTAGAATTGGTGCCTCTGGGTGTATTATAGAATTTACAGATATGGGAACACAACATACAAGGATTTTTGTCTTATCAGATTGATGTCCTCTATGCTCATACCTTTGGAAGAGCTGTGATAATTGAGATAATCCTCATCCCTTAAAGCAGCTTTTTAAGCTGTGATTATTTTGGCAGCACAGCTCAAGTTTTATCACTCCCAGAATGCAGAGGAAGAAAAGGAATAAAAACACATCTTTTTTGTTCAGCTTTAACCCAAATAAGCCCAGACTACTGAAAAGAAGAGGAAACACCTCCCTGTATTCATGTCTCCTCTGATTACTGTCCAGGCATTCACACTTGCTAGAAAATACCTCTCTAATTATTTTATCGCTCTTACATACACTGAATATTCTTACAAAAAAAAATAATTTCTGAAATGCACAATCTTTTGCTCTGCATAAACAATGGTCTGTAATTGTGAACATCTAAGTCCAGAGCAAGAACAGAACATGGGAACTTCAAAACCAAATCCAGGACTTCGGTAAGTTTTCAGAACAAGAAATTTTTCCTTAGCCTTCTTTTAGATATATCATAACAACTGAGCTTCATCTTCCTGTATTGAGTCACCTTGCTAACAAAAATGTATATGGTAACTAACATTTGCTACTTTCTTTGAATTTCCTATTTGCTATTTTAAAATCTTTTCTGTCTGTATTTACTGCTTTTGAGATGTATTCTCTGCCTGACAATATGTGGGAATTCTGAGGGTGTGACTCAAGACTGCAAATTTACTGAGGCACACTTATGTCAGATCTTCCTGACTTCAGCCTCAAACTTCTTCCATCATCATTAAAATAAATGTTTGTGTCACCTTCAATTCTGCCTACTCTGTGAGTACCCTTGAAGCACACAGTGGATTTCCCAAGAATCAATGTGGGATACAAATCCTTAAGTTAAGGACTAAAGTGACAAATTTAGGCACTATAATAACCAGATATATTAGAGAACTCACAGCCCTAATGTCAATGCCAGTGCACATTGAATTCAAGATCCAAAACCAGGATTCACAAAAATCAATGATCCAGGTGAGGGTGTGTTATAAATTATACCTTTTTCCTTGTAGCTCCTGAGCTGTGGAGAACAGAACTCCTTGAGAAACTGTAAGTCAAACTGCAAGTTGTCAAGCAGCTTGTCCCTTGTTGGTATTCCACTTTATATGAAATTCTTAGTGGTTAGAAATCCTGCCCATGGAAGTGGGACTGATGGTCCTTTAAGATTCTTTCCAATCCAAACACTTCTACTATTCTTATCTCTGCTGTGGTGAAGAGTGGTATCTTCTTGCTGGTGCACATGGATCAGAGCTGGATCACAGAGGTTGCTTCTTCAGGTAATTTGCAGGGCTTCTTGATAAAAAAGTATAACATGTAAAAGCAATTTCCAGGCACATGAGGGACAAGATAATTGGGAACAGAGTCTGGATAAATCATGTGCAATAAATCAGGGTAAATTGTCCTTGATCAAACTGATTTTTTTCCCAGGTGGAAATAGCAGCGTCTGTGAGCATGGGTGGGGTAGGATTTAAGTAATTTACATCAGCTTTAAGAAAACTTGCAACACAGTTTCTTTAGTATCCTTGCAGTTATAACGAGAATATATGCACTTGATGAATGCACTGTTTGATGAGTATTAAATTTACCAGATTGTCAAGCTCAAAGGTGTAGCTGTGATTCTGGATTCCTTTATCAAAAAATGGCTTAAGGAATCAGGCTTCTTTAGCCTCAAAAAGAGGAGGCTAGAAGGAGACCTATTTGCTGTGTTCAACTACCTGAAGGGTAGCTGTAAGAAAAACAAAGTTAGGCTTTTCTCAAAGATGCAGAGCAAGAAAAAAAAAAAAAAAAGGAAATAGTCACAGTTGCCACAGGACAGATTTCAGTTAAATGCAGGGAATGATTACTCACACAGACCCATTCTTCACAGGCTGACCACAGAGACAGTGATCTCTCCATCCCTGAAGACTGCCACAGCTCAGCTGCACAAGGACCTGATCTAACAGACAGCTGGAGGTAACTTTAAAGCTAGTCTTGCAATGACAGGGGTGGTGTCTAGATGACCTGCAGAAATCCCTCCACTCTACATTCATCTGTGGTTGTAAATATTTTGTGAAGCAAGAATGTAACCCAAAGAGTCCTCCAGCCCCAAAATTAAAGGTCCTAAAGCTTCTGCTCAGCTACAAGAGGGAGGCAGAAAGCTGAAACCTGTGGGACCTGCTGAAGTGCATCCCAGAGTCCTGAGGGAACTGCCTGATGTTGTTGTCCTAGGGAATTGTCTAATATTATTGCCAAGCCATTTTTCATGATGTTTGAAAAGTCATGACACTCAGGTGAAGACCCTGATGGCTGAAAAAAGGGCACTTATTTTTAAAAGGTGTAGGAAGGAGGTCCCTGGGAACTACACCCTGTCAGACTCCCCTCCTTGCTGGGGAAGATCAGGGAACAGACTCTCCTAGAAACCACACAAAGGTATACAGAGAACAGGGAGATGATTTGGGACAGCCAGCATGGCTTAACCAAGGGAAGGTCCTGAGTGACCAACTAAGGGCCCTTTTGTGGTGGAGTGACCACAGCAGTGGACAAGGGAAGGGCTACAGATGTCAATTACCTGGACTTCTGTAAAAGCTCTCACATAGTTCCCCAAAACATCCTTCCCTCTAAGTGAGAGAGAGATGGATTTGATGGGTGGACTGTGGTGCATGAGGAACTGGTTGGGTGGTTGCATCCAGAGAGTGGTGGTCAATGTTAAAATGTCTGGATAGACATAAATTATGTCACTCAAGGGTCTGTACTGGGACCAGGGATAATTAATTTCTTCCTCAATATCATGGACAGTAGAGTCAAGTGCACCTTTAGAAAATTTGCAAATGACACCAAGATGAGTGGGGAGATTGTGACACCTGAAGGACAGGATACCACCCAGAGGGCCCTGGACAAGCTTGAGAAGTGAGTCCATGGGAATTTCATGTGATTTAACAAGGCTGGGTGCAAGGTCCTGGTATAAATACAAGCTGGGGGATGAATAGATTGAGAAGAGCCCTGAGAAGAAGGACTTGGGGCTACTGGTAGATGAAAAGCTGGACATGACTTGGCAAAGCACCCTCACAGCCCAGAATGCCAACTAATCCTGGGCTGCATCCAAAGGAGTGTGAGCAGCAGGTGGGGGCTGGGATTCTGCCCCTCGCTTCACTCTGGTGAGACCCCCACCTCCATCCAGCCCTGCAGGCTCCATCCAGCCCTGCAGGCTCCATCCAGCCCTGCAGTCCTCAATGCAGACAAGGTGTGGGACCTGTTGGGGTGAGTCCAGAGCAGGGACACAAAATGATCAGAGGGCTGGAACACCTCTGCTATGAAGACAGACTGAGAGACCTGGGGTTGTTCAGAGGAGAGAAGGATCCAGGGAGACCTCACTGCAGTCTGTCAATACTTTAATTAGGCTCCTAAGAAAGATTGGGACAGACTTATTAGAAGAGACTGTTGTGACAGTGGTAGTACAGGGATAAAATGTTTCTAAAGATAAAATGTTTCTAAAATCATGGGATATTCAGGGGAGTTGAAAAGAAAAGTTGGGCCTGGTAGGCCCTGGGAAAATGTTAGGCTTTACTGGGTCATGCAAAACTGCACCTTCATAATCATTTAATGACTATGATAAATGATATGATTGTTATATGATAAATGATATGATTGTTAAATGCCATGATTGTTTAGTATTTGGATATAATTATTGTTTAATCAGAACAAGAATCATGAGAAACTATGTTTGGGGGATTTGATAGAAATTACAAAAACCCATGCTTGGATGAAATCAATGTATACAATAGAACAATATACGTTTAGTAATTAATATGTAGTTATATAATGATAAGGGTATAAAAACATGCTCATCCCGAACCCGTGTCAGAGTCAGATTTGGGTCTGTACCACTGACACCCAAAGCTCTTCAATAAAAGCACCTGCATATAATCATTCAGTGATTATGTGTTTCTGAATGCTAACAACAGGACAAGGGGTATTGCTTTTAAACTAAGAGATGGTAGATTCAGACTAGATATAAGGAATAAATCCTTTACAATAAGGGTGGTAAAACACTGGATCAAGTTGCCCAGAAGTGTGGTAGTTTCCCCATCCATGGAAATGGTCAAAGTCAGGTTGTGCTGAGCAGCCTGATCTAGCTGAAAATGTCCCTGCTTATTGCAGGGGATTTGACTTGATGACCTTTAAAGGTCCCCTCCCACCCAAATTCTTCTATGAGTCCATGACAGACCTCTAATGAAATGGAGACTCAGCAGGTCACACAAAGTGGTTCCCCTGGAACTGACACTGCAGGGAGTTACTACTTTTCTCAGAGAAACATGAAGGGCCTGGTAGGCCCTGGGAAAATGTTAGGCTTTACTGGATCATGCAAAACTGCACCTTCATAATCATTTAATGACTGTGATAAATGATATGATTGTTATATGATAAATGATATGATTGTTAAATGCCATGATTGTTTAGTATTTGGATATAATTATTGTTTAATCAGAACAAGAATCATGAGAAACTATGTTTGGGGGATTTGATAGAAATTACAAAAACCCATGCTTGGATGAAATCAATGTATACAATAGAACAATATACGTTTAGTAATTAATATGTAGTTATATAATGATAAGGGTATAAAAACATGCTCATCCCGAACCCGTGTCAGAGTCAGATTTGGGTCTGTACCACTGACACCCAAAGCTCTTCAATAAAAGCACCTGCATATAATCATTCAGTGATTATGTGTTTCTGAATGCTAACAACTGGACAAGGGGTATTGCTTTTAAACTAAGAGATGGTAGATTCAGACTAGATATAAGGAATAATTCCTTTACAATAAGGGTGGTAAAACACTGGATCAAGTTGCCCAGAAATGTGGTAGTTTCCCCATCCATGGAAATGGTCAAAGTCAGGTTGTGCTGAGCAGCCTGATCTAGCTGAAAATGTCCCTGCTTATTGCAGGGGATTTGACTTGATGACCTTTAAAGGTCCCCTCCCACCCAAATTCTTCTATGAGTCCATGACAGACCTCTAATGAAATGGAGACTCAGCAGGTCACACAAAGTGGTTCCCCTGGAACTGACACTGCAGGGAGTTACTACTTTTCTCAGAGAAACATGAAAGAAGGCACACAAGGGCCAGAAATATTACTTCTTTGAAGTGGATCCTTATCTCTGTTTTCTCCTCATCTCTGCCCTTATCTTAAAGCACTAGTCAGCTGAGTGAGAAAGACTATTGATATATAAACCTGAGGAGCAGGCAAAGGAGTTTATTGTAGCCTGGTCATTCTCACTGACTGCTCCCACCTGCTGTTAGTGGCTTCCCTCCCATTAATTTGCTCTTCTAACGTGCTGTTTTGAGACTATGACCTGCAGCTCTGCCCAAGTGTCAGAAAGTGACACTGACTGCTCCCACCTGCTGTGAGTGGCTTCGCTCCCATTAATTTGCTCTTCTAACATGTGCTGTTTTGAGACTATGACCTGCAGCTCTGCCCCAGTGCCAGAAAGTGTCACTTGGAAGAAACTGCATTTTATGAGGATTTTAGTTTCAGGAATACGCTAAGTATTCCTGGTATTTCTTCAGGATTGTAAGCTTAGAAAAGCCATAATTTCTGAATCCCAGAAAGGCATAACATTAATTAGGTGCCTGCTCACTCAGCTCTTGCAAGATACTTTATGTGAGACTTCAAAATCTTTTTTAGGCCTGGACCACCTTGTCCATTCTTTTCCTCACATAGTACTAATATATTCCTTTATCCAGGGGGCTTTGTTTCTCCATATTGAGCTGCAGTGAAGATAAACATTGTGTGGCTGGTTGGTGAGATACAAGGTGAGGTTCTGCACTGAGTCACTCTGGCTTGAGATAACCAGCAAGCAAATAAGAGAAATCAGAATCACTGTCATATCGTGACACTTAAAATCTGTGTGTACACTCATAAGAAAAGTCTAAATCAGTATAACTGGTATTTTCACCTCTCCTATTGTCCTTTTGTTTTATATGAGATTTTTCTTCCCTTGTTTCTGTCTAGTGGTCAGGTTTATTGTTGTTTTTTTTTTTCTTTTGTTTTTTTTTCCCTATCACTGTATCTTACTTATCATTCCACTATTCAGCTCAGCACATGAATTATTAATACTGGTTTTATGCTAAACATCTCTGCTTTGCACATAGTTTGACCTTACTTACTGAAGATGTATCTGTGCAAACGCTTCAGAACACATTAGCCTCACTGTGTCTATGAAAAATGTTTCTTCCTTGTGTTTGACTTACTAAACCAAGATTCAAAACACTTTGAACAGCCATGTGACCATTTTTATTAGCCCTTTTTTCATTACAGAGTAAGAAATAAAAAAATAAACTACTAACCTTTCTGAAAACTAATTACCTTTTTGGTTGCTAGTAATTGTCCCTGTATTTTCATACTGGCATCTATCCTTGAACACAGGGAAAGTGAAAAAATTAAAACTTGACTTCCAGTACACTTAAAAAATTACTTGATCATCAAGAAATATTCAGTGCAGCTTTCAAATGTGGTTTAGGAGGGAGCTGTAGCTTCTATTGACCTCAGGATAATTGGAAAAGGTCTCAGTGTATCATATTGGTTCTCTATTCAGCAAAATGTTTTCTTATACCTTTCCCAACATAGTAAAATTTTAATCCTGTACTGAGTTCAGCAGGAACAATTTTAAACACCTGCTGTCTCAGTCATAATGTCCACCATCTTTCCCTTAGGGAGTGTAGTTTCATTTCCATGTGGAACTTGAAAGGTAATTCCAAAGTCTTTATTGAAAAGGTGTATGTTTACCAATGGTCTGGTTCACTTCCAGGGAAAACAACAGGAGATGTCAGAAATTTTGAAAGGCAAATGTTTGCTAACAATAATCCATTACAGAATAAATAGTTATCAAGCAGCATAAAATATTCATCAAGTTAACAATTAGCATTGTGGTTATGCTGATGACCATTGAAATGTCGTCTTGCTTTCTCAGCCCTGATATACCTTTGCTTCCATATTATTCTGTGGAAAGGGTTTTTCATAGCCCAATCAGAAATTCATGCCCTTTTTGAGTACCATTATTTCCTCCAGTTTCAGTTCTCCTACTGGTTTTCCAAATATTTTTTTTTGTGTTTCCTTTTTCTCCTTGCCAAAAGAAGAAAGTCTGGTCTTTTACAGTTTTTGCCACTTGACAAATTCTTTCCTTATTGCACTGATTTCCTTGCTTACCTGGATCCCCTCAGGCTGTTTGTGTGAAGCAGTGGGCAGCACTGCAATTGGATGAGTTCACAGCCTGTAGTTTTTCAACTTTCAACAGTTTTTGATTTCAGAATGTGTTCATTGCCCACTTCCAGCAGCCTCCATTCACTGTGGTTTTAAGGTGGAGGAACAATCAGAGTAGTAGCCAGACAACACCTCAGTCCTTTCTGTCTCAGTATAAATTTGGAGATCCTTCTTCTTGAAATCTGCTCTGACATGGATAGGGAAACCCTGTCAATCTGAGTTGCCATCAGAATTTTTTTTTTCTTCAGGAACCTCACCATGTAAATTCATATTGTTTTATTCAATCCTGATGAAACAGCCTCAGCCATTTGTAACCCAGAGAATATTGACCTCTTCATGCTTTTTTGTAAGTTGCATGAACATGTAAAGAAACAACTTATTCTATCTTCTATATGGCTTACCTTTTGCCTGTAATATAATTTAGTTTATTTGTAGATAACAATGTACTTACATTCTCATGCTCACAACATGATAGGAGAAAAATATTCTTGTTGTTCAGCAACAAGAATATTTATACATACTAGATTACCAAAATTGTAAATATTTGGCAATTATCACTGGGACTAATTGTAAAATTCACTCTCATTTATAACTAGCCAGAATGTCACTTATGAGATACTATTTTGAAGACATTAACTTTTCCTTTATTATTATTATCATGAATTTGAAAAAAAAATTTGCTCATAAGTATTTAATTGTACCCTTACTAATGTGTAGGTTTTCATTGGTAATCAAAGTTTGTTTAGATTGTGCTATCTGTGTCTGACACTTTGCTTTGCTTTCACGAGTGCTGCATTCTGCTGTCTTATCAGAATACATTCATTGCAAAAATGTAATAGACTGTTTCTTAATAGACACCTTCAATGTCTAAATTATTTCTGAATGCCTTAAAAGTCAGCAAATTAAATCGCCCATTTCTGCCTTTTCTCCAGCAAAATCAGAAAGAAAGAGATAATACAAGGCAAATAATTATCATCACAACTTTTACAGTAGAAGCTTAAAAATAGAGTCAATTAATTTAAATGTCAACATATTGTCAGGTTATTTTCTTTTTTTTTTTTCATTTTTTTCCCCTTCAAATGTCAGCCTTGAATAAAAATTGTGGTACAATATTAAATTATGTACCCAAATCTTCACTACAAGATAAACTTTCAGAAAGGAGAGGGTTGACTCTGCTTTACAAAATAAACGGGTATTTGAGTATCTCCTTCTTCTGATATTGGCATTTGATGAGTACAGGTGAGCACTGTAAATCTGTCCAGGCTGGAAACCATTTGGGCATAAATATTTGCATGGCTGGATTGTCAATATGTGTTGGAGATAAGCCAACCTTCCTAAACTTCTTTTTCATTTTTATTTATGTAAAAAGGAGAAAGTACCAGGATACAGAACAGGTTAAACTCAACGCTGCTTCTTCTATTAGTTTTCATAAGGAAAAATATGTCCTTTCCAGCATATTGAAATGAAATAGGCAAATCCATGCCATCCACCACTCATTGACACAGGCAGAGCAGCATCCTCTGACATCAGGGCTGGATTTTAGATGTGAGAGTTACATGTCACTCATATCCACAGTAGTAGCAGTAGAATTATTACTGCTGATATATCCCGTTTATATAAAATATCACTGATATGTGCCAGTTCCCTAGAGATGTGGAGTTTCTTCATTATATGTGATTACTGCAGGAGACAGAGAAGATCCAGTCTATAATGTTCCTCTTGCTCTGTTTACATTCGTTAGGAGGTTTGTTTTTGGCTCACTTCTTTCCAAGTTACTAAACTGCTGTTGTTCCTATACATTCATGTCACAATTGATAAACTTTGTTGTTATCATTCCTACATTTAATGCAGTTTTCACAGCTAATTAATACACTTCTGTGTCACTAAGACTATTCGAATTCAATTCCAAATTCTGCTGTGAACTTTAATGAGTTTATCAGGCAGGATCCTGCAGGGAAAGTTGGCAGGGCACCACATGGAGTCTTGTGTTTGACTCTGGCAAGTCACTTCTCCATCTCTCACCCAACATCTGCCCATCCTGCATAGTCAGCGAGCAAATCCTTCACCTGCCGTGGCCTGTGCCAGCAGTGCACTGCTGGAGCTGGCAGTTATTGGAAAGCTGAATCAGGGCTTAGAACTGTGCTAAGACTTTGCCATAAAACCAGGCAGTTTAGGAATGATAAAGGAGTAGGTTGGGAAAGGACTCACTGTTAGATATTCTGCTTCCTAACAGAGTGTCCCACCTCCCTCCCATGGATAGGCCAATGGTCAATATCACAGGATGTTTAAAGATGAAATTTCCTTTTCAGGAAATTCACATGAATTTTCAGGAGATTTCAGAAAATTTCACATGCTTTGGGCTGACATCACTGCCTTAACCTTGGATGGAACATCCTCTCAAAACAACATATGGTATCCAGTTAGTCTCTGTGAGCCATCTTTTTTTTCACCATTTTTGCACCACTGAAGTGCTCAACGTTGATGTGGGTTTTGTCTTTAAAATAGTTTCAGTGTACGTGTCCGTATTCCAGACAGAGAGGGAGACTGAGAAAGAGGCAAGAAATTTTACTCTGTGAACATAAATGCACTGAACACTTCAGGAATACATTATTTAATCTGTGATTTGATAGCGATCACTGTCAGTTACCCAAATCCAATACAAACTCATTTTCTGTTCTTTTCTTCCTTATTTTTTTGCACCCCTGGCACAAAAGACTAGAAGTAAAATATTAACAGAGATCTTGTGCCAGAAAAGCTCAACTCAAGGGTGTGCTGGGTAATCCAGTTTTAATTTCCCAAGTTTCTAGCGTGTCATATGATACTTGGTCAATCAGTAACACTCAAACCAGTAGTCTGTTTTGCATTAACAAAGACAATTTAAACTGCTTCTTTAATGCTAAAAGAGGAAATCATTTGCCTGAATTAACTGACAAGTGGCAAGTTTGTCAGTATGCAGTGGATAAAGAGAACAATGAATTGTAAATCCCCTGTGAAACATGCTTTTCACACAAGCTCTAGGGAAGTTGTTGATGTGGTCAAAAGCTCCTGTTTTTGATGTCATTACACTTTCTAGTTAAGTCTTATTTTAGTTATGCCCATCTATATTGTGGTTTTATCATTCAAACATGAATCTTGTACTGTATCACAATTTGCTTAGACAACACAATGACAAATTGGCTCCTGGCAATAGTGGTGTAGGATTGAAGTCTAAACTTTTGTTAAAAGTTCTGCTCTACTCAGCTATGATGGTCTAAAACAGACCTGGAGACAACTTTGGGTCTACAATATTAACAATGCTCTGTAGCTCATAAAGGCTATGGAAAATGAAAAGTGCATATATCAAATGTATGTCAGAATTAGAAATTATTGATTCCCAGTTAAGACAATTTAAACACAACACCCAGATTTGGTGTGAGATATTTGGCCCTGAAGACTGGACAGTCAAGCTAGGATGGACGTCTGCTATGCCATTTTTGAAAATCCCTTTTTTTCTCTCCCATCTTCCTAAGTGAAACATTTGAATCTTTTCTTTTGCTTGACTTTAGGCCAAGTCTGTTCTTTAAAGTAGAGTTGTTTACTATAATGTGTCCTAGAAGTGACAGGGACCTTCAGGATTAATGAGAACAATGATATGGGAAAGAATTGCAGTGGAATATTTGACTTACTGAAGTATTTCATAGGTATGACCCAGAAGACAATCTGCATGTCCTGGAGCAATGGTGTAACTGGGTTTGGCTGGGACGAAGTTCCACAGGTGAATTCCTTTGTCACAGTCTGTGTGGGGATTTGCCTTTGAGACTAAAACTGTGGATAACAGTTTTGGCTATTGCTGGGCACCTCTTGTACATTTTCAAGGTTTTCTCACTCTTTTCCCTCACCCTCCCAAGTAAGGAGGTTGGAATTGAGCAACAGGCTGGGAGGAAACATATCCAGGAGAGCTGTCCCAAACTGACCAAAGAATTATTCCATGCCACATTACATCATATTCAGCAATAAAACTCATGGTAAGGAGAAGGAAGAAGAAATTTCAGAGTTATGGCATTTGTCTTTCCAAGCACCTGTTATGCAAGCTGAGACTTTTCTTACCAGGAGAGAGATGGACATCTGCCGACCAACAGGAAACAGTGAATTTATTCACATTTTTGCTTTACTTGCACACACAGCTTTTATTTTTCTTATTAAATTATTATTATTATCTTTATTCGCAAGATCTTTTGCTTTCCTTCAACTTCCTTCAGCTCCCATACCTTCCAAGAGGGGAGTGAGGGAAAGTCAGCGTCAGTATTTGGATGCTGTCTGGGGTCAGCCCATCACAACTGGCCTTATAGAATAGGAAAGTTATGGCTGTTATCAGAGACAGAACACATTGGGCAAGAGCAGAGGACCTTGCACATTCTCTTTTACATAACACACCTTATCTGATGTTTCCAAAATTGATTTTTTTTTTCTAAGTGCAGTGTTGGGGGGGGGTGTTGGGACCCAAGTTAAGACAACAGCATCAGGGGCCTGCTTCTTAATGTGCACTGGGTTCTTACTATGGGCTCTGCTTAATGACCCAAACACCTGAGAGGCAGTGGGGTACCTTGCCTGGGCTCTGACTGCTGGTCCAGACCAGTCCTGGTATGTTGTGGGTCCAGTGTGGTATCTGCCAGCTCCACATGCCTCTGCTATCTTAAACACCTCCATACCTGCCTGAGAGTGTCTGAATATTACCACTCCCCAATGCAAGCAGAGGGGGAGATGCCATTAGCTCCTAAAGTGGATGGAGCAGCTGAATTGCTAAACTGATGAATTGCTGAATTGCTCTCTGGGCTCTGTTGGCTGAGCTGACAGATGAGCCAGGCAAGAGGATACCGATAGATAGGGGTCTGATGGCACCTGGGACATTCAAAGGTACCCAGGACCACCCAAGAACCTATGGCAGAACTTTTAAGAGTACATGGCTCCTGGGAGTGGCACCTGGAGGAAAAGCAGGGTGCATTAAATGTCTTGTCCCACTGGAGATGACATTCAAGCAACTGAAGTTAAATCTCAATCAACTACAGAGAAGTCTTAAACACTAAAAACAGAGGTGAACATCTATTTGTAAATACTTGCAATTATGAGTATTAAAATGAATCCCACCTGGTAAAGGCAGGATAATTGTGCCCAGGATGGGGGGGTGGCTGGTGCCATTTAATGGAGCTCTGCTCCACTTCCAGCTGCTGCTCCAGGTAAGCACAAGTTCTGTGCAGCAGCTGCCAGCCCTGGGAAGATGTCTCAGCTATTTGTGGGCGTTGCAAATAACACTTGACACCTCTGAATAGGCAGCTGACTCAAGCCTCAAGATTCATTCAAGCAGTCTATCAAACAAAAATGGAAATTCCAACACTGATGTGTTATGAAATGCTATGCTTAGGATCTGCATAATTGCAAATAATAGAGCAAAAATGCCTTTTGACTATATTTGCTATGATGAACTAAAATGGAGTCATTGTATAATCATCAATAGCTGAAGGAAAACACCTGTTGTGCAAAAAATGAGACCTGTAAGTGATGCTAAAGAAACCAACAAAAATTCCACAAAGAACAAAAAAACAAAACCAAAACAACAGCAACAAAAAAAACCCAAAAAACAAACAAACAAAAAACCCAAAAAAAACCCCAAAAACAACAACAACAACAACAACAACAAAAAAAAAACCAACCAAAAAAACCCAATTTAAACCTACTGTAAACTTCATAAAAAAACCTGGAAGCAAGCTGTCTGGTCCCATGAAGGAGATTAACTATACATGTGATGGAGGGATATTAAATTGATTATATGAGAAAACAGATTGACAGCTCCCTGGCTGAGTCTCTGAACTCTTCAGTTTTGGTTTCAATAGGTTGCCTAATTTTCATTAGTACAGGTATTTTTGGCAGTATTAGTTAGACTCCATTGAAAATCTTTTTTAACTAATACTGCCAAAATTACACCACTGGAAAATTTGCTATATCTTCACATTTGCATTTACATGACATCTAGTTGGTGTAATTTTTATGTGTGATGTTCACTGTGCAAACACAGCTATTATACCTTTCCTAAACACATAATCACCATTTTTTTTCTTCTCTCTGGAACATCTGCAATAGTTCCTGAAGTTGATGGCCCTTCGATGCTTATCAAATCCTCACAGCTAACATAGAAATGGTTGCTTGAACTCTCCAAATTAAAGTGCAAACTGAACCAGACTCATAGAAATAAACAGTGATTGTTCCAGTCTAAGACATCTCTGCAAAGAGGAGAATGGATTTGTTTTACTTTGCTTTTGAGAAGAGTAGGAACCCCACATATTCAGCTTCTATGTCTTGGTGGGCACAGTAATGAAGAGGTGAACAGTGCTAGCAAACTGCTGCTGTAGAAGTCTGAGAGTATGTGACTACATTTTAGGTTCTGTGATAACAATTCACACTTTTCCTGGAAAAACTTTGTTCTTTCTTTATCTGGTTGCACATGACAACTGGAAAACATAAAAGTCATGGGCTCTGGAAATCTATGAAATCACAAAATGTTAATTAAAAGCAGACGTGGATTTTCAGAGAATTTGTAAATGTCATCAGTATAGAGTCATGGAATTGTAGAATTCTTTGGTTTGAAAATATGTCTAAAGACCGTCGAGTCCAACTCTTAATCCAGCACTGCCAAGTCCACCGTGAAACCATGTCCCTACATACCACATATCTTTTAAATATCTGCAGTCATGGTGACCCAACCAAAAGTCTGGGCAACATGTTGCAGTACTTGACAACCTTTTAGGTGAAGAAATTTTTCCTAATATCTGACCTAAACCTCCCCTGGTGTAACTTGAGGCCATTTCCTCTTGTCCTTGACTTTTCACCTCAGAGAGGAGACTGCCCCCCACCAGGATACGACCTCCAGGTAGCTGTAGGGAGCAATAAGGTCAGCCCTGACCCTCCTTTTCTCCAGGCTACACATCTCTCTCGGCTGCTTCTCATCAGATTTGTGCTCCAGACCCTTCCCCAGCTCTGTCACCCTTCCCTGGATCTGCTCAAGCACCCCAATGTACCTTTTGAATTGTGGGTCCCAGAACTGGACACAGGATTCAAGGTGTGGCCTCGCCAGTGCCCAGCACAGAGGGACAATCACCACCCTGGTCCTGCTGGCCACACCAGTGCTGACACAGGAGGCCACTGGCCTTCCTGCCCACCTGGGCACACTCTGGCCCATGATTTCCACTGGGAGCTTCCCAGCCACTCTGCCCCCAGCCTGGAGCACGGCAGGGGCTTGCTGGGACACGAGGGCAGGAGGAATATATCCATGGAGTTACACTCATTTACATCAGTTAATGATCTCCCTGATGGAGTCTAGTAACCTTTCACCAGTGGTAGACAAAAATGGTGCTGAATGTAACTAAAAAATACAAACTGTCTACCTTGTATTTAAAGAGAATTTGAAAAGACTTTTACAATTGCAACTGCCATCATTGCCTTGTGCTCCTTTGCAAATCCATGTGCTGTTTCCTACCTCATAACCCTTATAAACTTTATAACCTTTATAACCCAACTGGAAATCTTGCTTTGCAGGGCTCCTATTTTTACCTACAAGCATATTTTCAGCCATGTTTCAAAACAAAGATGATGTAGTGATCCATCATTGTAAATCCTAGCTAATATTAGCACCACTATTACAGATTGTTCCTAATTAAGAGGGAAAGCTAATCATTTGAATAAGTCATGGAAGACAAAAAGAGAAAGAGATAGAGAGAAAAATCTAGTGAAACTTAGAAACTACTTGTACTTTCTAAAGAAAAGAAGAAAGCAGTAAAAAAAAATTGAGACCAATTGTGATTAAAAGTGAGGACTCTCCTTTCTATCTTGCAACTGATACCAGGTCTCAGTGCAAGGTGCTTTAAAAATAACTGTGATGATACATGACTAAAATCTCTGTCTGTAAAGAAATCCTCAGAGAGACATGAGCAGCTTGTACACAGCAGATCTCAGAAAGCTGATTTTTTTTTTTAGAAATATTGAGAAAGCTCCATGTTTAAAAAGTAGTTAAGGGACGAAGGTGTGTTTGTTCAAAGGAGTTTGGCCTGAGAAAGATGCATCTAATTGAGCTGAAGTTGTGAATGAAGCCGGAGAAGCAAGGTGTTCCTCACAAGAGCTCACTGAGATGGAGGCTGATAGCAAACAACAATCATGTTTGTCATTTGCTCTCTTAACCTTGGAAACTCAGTAAAGAACAGAAGCCATGCTGTATTAGACCCCCTGTTTGCCACTGTCTTGCTTGAAAAGACAGCAGAAGATAATTACTTATTTCAAATATTTTCTGTTTCTTTTGAGGTAGAAACTTCATTATCATGACTCTGAATGTGTTTATTTATTCAGATACCATTTATAATACATCAAAGTTAACTTTTCCAGGTTGTGACCATATGAACACTGAAACAATGAACCCTACAATGATTGAGGTCCCATAACCTGCTTTATGTCTGACTTAGTGATTGACACTCTTCAGCTGTCTGGGAAATTATTCATTCACTTGAGAAAAGGTAATGAATAGATTTTAAATAATAATAATCAGATTCTCCTATGGCAGATTTTGACCTTTTGATGGAAACTTGAAAACACTTTGACCCTTAAATATCACACTGGTTACTCCTGGTTGATCCAGGAATCACAATTTATAAAGAAGAATAAGGGTATGAGACACAGAATTCATGAGTCAAAGACACAGCCAAGCAGCCAAGTGTCAGCAGAAGTTGGAAACACCAAATAATTTGAGTCTGAGCTTCCCCAGGAGACACTTTCTTGGACATTTCATTGAATGATATTTTTTTCCTTTGAAGCTGCCTCAGGAGATTTATTTATTTAATTAATTTTTTAAAATTAATTGGGTGAATTGTTGGCAGAGAGGCTATAGATATAAAACTTATACTGTAGACCAGCTTGATTTTTCTCAGTAGAACTGGTCATTTAGACATGAAGTATATTTCTTTCCACTTACACTATAAACAATTCAATTAATTTTTTTAAAAAGCAGAATTTATTTTTACTTTCTTTTGCTGCATAATATTTTATTGATCTAAAACAACACTATTTTTATTGCCTTTTCCAATTTTGATATATCCTGAATACAAAGGGGATACCAGCTCAGTTCTAAAAATAGTTTTTTATTAAGGTGCATTTTCATTGACTTTTTTTTGGCTGGAAATTACCTTAAGATATTTTTTGTCCCTGATGTTTTTCCTCCCAAGAGGCCTCTTCACCTGCATTGAGGAAAAAAAAAAAAAAAAAGCTGGTGTTCCTGTGCAGTAAAGCTTGTTTCTCTGAAGTCCCAGCCTCTCTGCCTCAGAGCCTGAGAGTGTTGTGGCTGCACTTTTTGGCTGTGCAGTAAAACTTCTTTCTCTGAAGTCCCAGCCCCTCTCTGCCTCAGAGCCTGAGAGTGTTGTGGCTGCACTTTTTGGCCAAAAAGTTACTTCTGACATGCGGCGCCAAGGCACATTTGATGGTGATTTTTGGAAAGCAAGAGAATATAGAAAAGTAATCATTTTAGTGATGTGGAGTAAAGAAATAAGACTTGAGAGTTAGAGGGAGAAAATCACATTGTAGGCAGGACCTAGCTCTGAAAAAGAAGAGCAAAACAATCTGTAGTTTTTAAAATAGTCTCTTGTGAGGTTTAAGTCTTTAGGAATTGGTGCTATCTTCTACGTTGTATTCTTGGTTAGTGGTCAGCATTCACGTTTGGTTAGAGCAGTGCTTCAGAAGAATAAAAACCAAATTAATGCACCAGCTCTCGCATTTGAAATGCATCCAGATGCAGAGCTTTGGAGGGAGAAAGTTGGATTTCTTGGTGCCAAACAGGGAAACAGCAGCTGAATTCCTGCATGGATGCACCAACCCACTGGATATCACACCTCAGCACCCAGCTGGTGTGCAGGTTTGGCACATGGAACCATTTCTCTACCATCAAGATACCAAATGCAAAAAGCAATTTGCTTTGAAAGGAATCAGCTTCCCTTACTTGGAGATGTGACTCTCCTTCTGGAAGTGAAGGTGATTGCTTTAGGGTGGGCACATGTCTTGTGTGTGGCTGCAGTCAAGTGAAATAGATTTTACTTATTGAGATCATGTAACTTAGAATCCATAAAACACCACAGCAGAACATCTCAGCCATTTTTTGCAGAGGCACACAGAATGATGCTATTTCTTAATTTTCTTCCTTCTGTGTGGTTTTGCGGCAGACTATCTTTCTAATCTATCAGTATTTATGAAATGCTCAGTTCTGAGTCACAAGTAACTTAATTTCCTACAGAATATATAAATTGGAGATTGCTCTTTCTGCATAAATAACACATGCAGGTATTATTATGTGATCAGAAAGAGCTCAAATAAATTTACAGGACAGAGTTTTGAAAGCAAGGTAGAGAACTTTAGTATATAGCTCACAAACACTTAGGGGCTGAAAAGAATCTCTACCTTAATTGCTTGAAAATAAATTTCCAATTAATTAAGGAAAAAAAAAAAGAGAAGATGAGCTAAATAAGGATTCTCAATTAATAATCCTGAAAACTGAAATTAAATCTCAGTCATTAAACTCATGTAATGTCTCTGAACGTAATTATGATTTCCCCAGAATTCCTCTTAAATTTATATTTCACATTATCTGAACTTAATGGCCCTATTATAATTGGAGAAGATGTAAACTTAGCCTCAGCTCTGTGCATTGGACCAATCCTCAGTGAGGAAACTACAAGTGCATGAGCAGTGTGAGTAATAAAGCAACACTGAGCTGAACGGAGGGGGGAGAATTTCAACACCTGGAAGACCACTAAAGGTGAAGTTGTGTTAAATACAGGTAGGTATGCACAGGACATCCTCTGTAGTTTCTTTTTCAAATACTGTCATTCAAGATGACTACCATATCCTAAGGAAAAAGAAAAAGAAAGAGAAAAAGGAAGGGAAGGAGAAAGAGAAGAGAAAAAGAAAGAGAAGGAGAAAGAGAGAGGAATAAAAAAGAAAGGAAAAGGAAAAGAAAGGGGGAAAAAAAAAGAAAAAAGAAAAAGAAAGAAAAAAGAAAAAGGAAAAATTAAAAATAATTTTTCGAAGACTTTTTTTTTCTGAACTGATTTTATTATTAAAAGAATAGCCATCTTACTAATTTTCTTTAACTTTCCCTGGCAATTTAACAAAGTAAGCATATTATTCATGCAAATAGACTAGAAGGAACCTGTATATATGTATGCAGTATGCTGGGGACTGAAGTTCTGACCTGTATAATGCTCATGTGCACAACTGTGAAAGCTTTTATCTGACCAGCAGAGCTTTTGCATAACTAGAATTCCTGTTTAAGGGGGACCAAATCTGGAGCTGAAGCCAGCACATAGAAATGATTTAGTCTCTTTTCTGCAAAGTTAACTTGGAATTCTGTTCCTTTCTCAGCTCCTCAATGTGTACCTGGTAGGCATTTCATGCATGTCAGACCCACTAATACTAAATTTCTTTCTCAGACTCATCCTTAAAAATTTATGTCAATATTCTTCTGGATATATCCATTTAACAATAGAGATTCCTTGGCAAATTTGAAAAACTTGTCATCGGGCTGTATTAGCCTATTAAAAATTTAAAATTACCCTGTGGATTAGGCAAATTCAGGGCCATGTTAATGCCTTGTGTGTCAGTTTAGGGTTCAATGAAAAGCAGGGAGGTCAGGGACAGAGAGAAAACCCTGCAATATCTAAAGGCAGCAAAACAAAGTGCACATGTGAAATCACAAAGGGTTTTGTTTACTGTTGATAGGTCCTAGCAGGATTTGTGGTCCCAGCAAGACAGCTGGCTGTAGGATAAAGGATCCTAGAGAGACAGCTGTTTTGGGTGAGAAGAAGGAAAAATGGCAGCAAGATAACCACAGTGCAAAAATACACAGCACGGGAAAGTAGAACCCCAGCTAAGATTTTTAAGTGAGCAAAGTAAAGCAAAAGTTATTTTCCTTTTTGGCTCTGTTGGTGGTTTATTGCCCCTATGGTGGGACATGAATATCCTTAAAAGAGATGCAAAGTAAGAGATAAAAAATGTTGTTAGGTTCTCCACAAGAGACAGTGAAAATACAATATATACCTATAGGACCAAGCACAGGAAGAGTTTGGTCAAGATGAAAGAGCAGGAATCAGTGTCTGCAGGGCACTCTGCTGTCCCATCACTGCTGGTGAAGGTTTCAGGCTTCAAATCCTAGTGCTATTTGTCTTCAGGTCACCTGCTTGGAATATGAATGGGTCATCTAATCTATGCCAGACAGATCCCAGCCCACATTTCATAAACCTTCTTTTCCAGCCCTGGGAGTATTAAATATGTCCTGGTATGTCTGACATGAAGCTAGAGGAAAAAAACCCAAAAAACCTACAAAACAAAACAAAAAAAAACTAGAAAAAACAAAAGAAAGCACTCCACTGTTGGGAACTCCCCATGTGTGGAGATGTGAGGCTTGACTCCATGTTTCCAGAAGGCTGGTTTATTATATTATGATATATATTATATTAAAATACTACCTTAAAACTATACTAAAAGAATAGAGAGAAAAAGATTGATCAGAAGGCTTGAAAGAACAAGAATAGAATATAATGCATAACAAAATCTTGTGGCAGCTCACAGCCTTGGCACAGGTGGCTCTGATTGGTCATCAATCGAAAACAATCCACATGGACCAATGTTGCATTCCATAGCAGTAGATAGTTATTGTTTACATTTCTCTCCTGAGGCTCCTCAGCTCCTCAGGAGGGAAAAATCCTAGCAAAGGATTTTTCATAAAAGATCATAACTACACTCCACTACTTTCTTTTCTTCCTGATGCAAATGCCCATCATGTAAAATTTTGTTAATGGTGGAAAATTCATATGGAATGATCAACGAGAACAGTTTGTCCTTTCCATATTTCTGACTCTAAAGTTATTGCTATTTGTCCATTTCAGCTGGCTGCTGTTTAGAGCTCAAGCAAGAACTGGTACTGGTGGGGAACTGCAAGTAAGCTGCACAGAAATGGAAAAGCAGTTTCTGTCTCGACAGAGTGGGAAGATGTCAAGCCATTTTAATACATTACTCTGGGTTCTGAATATGTTTCTTAAGTGTGGAGCAGTATTTCATGCTTGACAATAACAGAGGTTGCAAAAAGACTTGGAAGGCCTCTAATAAAATCTTTAATCAGCTGACAGAAGAATTTTATAGCCAGTATTATTAACATGGTTTACACAACTCCATGCCTTTGCCTGCATCCAGACAAAGCTATGTCTGTATTACTGCTGCTTTTACTACTTAGAAAGGCTTAAAGTTGGCCTTTCCATGAGTTACCTGTGGGTATTCTCACAAGCAGTGGACTTAACATAGTACTTGATACTGTACTACAGCCAATAAATCCAGCACGAGTTACTTCAGTGTTCAGTGGATTGTAATATTTTTGATTGAAGATGGGAAATTATATCCCTCAGGCTGAGGCATGGGTCTGGAATGACATTAGTGGCTTATCATTTTCTTACACAAATCAGGAAGGATGTAGGTGAGACTCACAAATCTCAGATGGAGAACTTTGTAAGATGTCAAGAGCTTCTCAGTAAATCAGTGGGTGGAGCTTGATGAAGCGTGGTGATGGATGGATGGATGGATGAAAAGCCTTTGTAGATGTGTGTGATCTTTTCTGCAGAACAGGATTCTTCCACAGAGCTCAATTCCATAAACTGAAGATGCAGTTTGGGTTAATTACAGACTTGAAAGGTTCAGTTGCAGCTTAAGCCTTTCTTTGCAGACATCAGAGTCTTCCCATGGCTTTTTAATGCACACCATGGCCAGGGAAGAGAATAGGATGAGAGGATATATCAAAAGCAAATGGTACTGTACAGTGTTAAATACTCACCAGAATCTTCATTCCAGAACTAAACCACAGGCTCCTGATTAAAGCATTTCTCCTTGTTAAAGCAAATTTTGGAATTTGTTTATGTTTTTGCATTTTCAAACAAAGGCATCTTTTATGGTTTAGGAGCAGAAGAGTTTTGTCAGATGCCTGGTCTGGTTCTACAACTTTCTGTAGAAGTTCAAGGGAGTGTAGAGGGACTGCACTCCTTGTGAAGGTGGTGCAGTTAAACTCTCAACATAAGACAGGATGAATTAGGGTCACAGTGAATTTGGTAGATCTCACAGCAAGGCTTTCTTTTGACTCTCAGCTGCCTGGCAGAAAGGCTTGCTGATGAAAGCAGAGGTCAGAACTTCACAGATGGATATCAGTGAAGATCAATTCTTCTTCTTTCAAACACTTATCTTTAAACACAAACAGAATTTTTGAGTGTCATAATATCAGCTTAACTGCAGTCCATATAACCACAGGTACAGTGCACTCTGTTTCTCACACTTTTTTCTCAGTTCTTTAAATTCCTGCAGTGTAACAGAATATTTATCCTAAAGCAGTTGTAAGATGTTTACTTCTAGATGTGGATTTCTGCAGTTTCTGGCTGTGTTTTAATTTGGAAACCATTTCTAATTGCATGCTTGCAGAGAAAATTCTTGATGAGTAATTTCTTTCTGTTTTACTCAATATAATGCAGTATATTTACATATTGTGAAGCAGAAGATAGCTGTCTGTGGTTTTCTCTATACTGAGGGAAAAAAAACTCTCAGCAAAATGGGTATAATTTCCTGCCTTTGAAAATACTTTTGTTTGTTTGTGGCTTTTTGGGGTCATTTTTGTTTTGTTTTGTTTTGTTCTGTGTTTTTAGATTGTTTTGTTTTGTTTTGTTTTGTTTTTTTTTGTTAAGTGGTGGAGCACTGTGGGAAGCCTGGAACATTGATCTTGGGGTACCTGGACAGGGAGAGAGCAAAACAGTAGATTTGAAAGATTGTATAGGACATGTGAAATATGCCATACAAAAACTCAATTTCTGTTGCATAGTGCAAATTTCTCAACTGGCTTCATCCCCTGTTTGCACGACTGAAGTTATCCATTGACACAAATTAGTGTTTTGTATACAGAGATCGACTTGCTGTGGTGAAGAAAGCATGCTGAAATCCATAAAGACATTAGAACCTGTAAGAGGACACAGAGCTTTGTCTTTTTAACACTTCTGTGCTTTCCAGACTGACTATATATCAGCATCTACTGTAAAAATAAAACCTGCTTTCTATTTAAATTACCTCCTCCCGTCCAATGAAGGATGCCGTCTTTTCAGGTAGAGCCAGAGGAAAACTACACTCACTTTCCCTTTCCAAAGCTTCTCATATAAACATAGAATTCTGTGGACTGGAAGGGACCTTAAAGATCATCTGGTTCAAAATCCCCTGCCATGGGCAGGGACACCTTCCCCTAGACCAGACTGCTCAGGATCCCATCCAACTTGGCCTTGAGCATTTACAGGGATGGGGCAGCCCCAGCTTCTCTGGGCAATGTGTGCCAGGGACTCACAGTGAAGAATTCCTTCCTAATATCTAATCTGAAACTATTCTCTTTCAGTTTGAAGCCATTCTCCTTTGTTCTGTCACTACATTCTCTTGTAAATAGTCTCTCTCCAATTCTCCATTCTCAAGGGAGTGATTGCTGTTCCAGAAGTCTGACTGCAGCAAAGAGTTGAATCCCTAAATCTGTACCAGTATGTATGTTAGACATAGGGGAAGAGGAGGCTTTTTTTTTTTTTTTTTTTTTTTGCAGTGGCAGCATGTTTGTGACTCATGAATTTTGTTTGGTAGAATTGCTTTAATAATTTAACCTTGCCAAAAGTGGCTGCGCCTCTCAGTAGTTTTTCATTATGAAAGATCCTCTGTGTCGCCCCTAGATAGTCTCAAGCCAATAAAAAGAAACTGATTATTACATATTTTTTTGTCAAATGGAAGAAAAAATACCCAATGTGCTGTAATAATAATGGCAATAATAAAAGATACTGACAATACTTAGAGATCAGCTGAATAAGCCCATGGACTGCACTGTTTTTGGGAGTGTATTTTCATGTCCCTTCTTGATGACACTGTTGGAGTGTAATGTATTCTGCCTTCCAGATGACACACTACTTTTAACTTTCATGTACAATATAAGCTAATAACATCTCATGGCTTTTCAATTGGAAGTTGTTCTTCCATAAACTGACAGTGATATGAGCACTCCTGCAAGATATTATTTTTGGAACAATGGAGAGAGAATTGGAGATTCTATGATTAGTGACAAATTTTCAGTGGCAATCATTGTATATTGCCAACACCAAAATCAATAGGAGAATTCTGGAAATAATGTTCTACATTGTGTGTGAAAAGAATGTGACCTATCATTAACACCTTCAGGCAAATAAGTGATGATTTAGGGCACTTAACAAAAGCTCATTTGTCTCTTAGGCTTTCGAAAATGAGGACAGGAACTGTGATAGCAACAGTGGGGAAATTTTTGAGCACATGAGAGATTTGAGATTGAAATTTCCTGTTGGAGTATTTTTTTACTGTACTGTTGCACTTAAATTGTACTTTGAAGTTACATCAAGGACATCCAGAGTGTGCAGATAACCAGCCAGTCTCTGTCAAGTCCTAATACTAAAAAATGAATCACAGAAATATGTTGTTACTTAGAACAGATGTTTTTATATTACCATTATAAACTTATAGAATTAGAGCCACTCAAATTAATAAATGTCAATAAAAATGCCATTGAGATCATGAACCTCAGCATAAAAATGAAATATACAGATAAACACTCTCCAGTTGTATTCTAGCCATTACTCACACTGTTAATCAGAGTGTGGGCCAGTCAACATCCTTCCCTTCTGCTAAAAATGAATCCAGTGTCCAAAAAGGAGGAATGACAGATCCAAACATTTAGCCTATCTGTTCCTTCCAAGTGTTCGATAAAGTTAATTTAGGACATTTTAGTGTCATAGACATCCAATATTTTACATCTTCTAACAAAAGGCAAGGTTCCATGTCAATATTTTGACCAGATAAATCTCTCCATGTTCCTTCCACCAGTCTCTAAAGAGGGAATGTCCTTGTCAACCAGGTGTCTCCATCTGTTTGGGATGTGTTCCAACAGCACTTTATTTCATGCATGCTTTAAATTCTGCTGTGTGGATCTTCAGCACTGCAGATATCCTGTCAATACTTCTGAATGAGTTTCTCTGTTTCAACTCCTCCATTTCGTACCCATAAATTGTATCTTACATTATCCTGTTTTTCTCTTACAAGAGGTTGGATAGAAGGTGTATCGAGCCATTAGGTAATTTCCAAGGTACATTAATCATCTTACCAGAGTGTAAGAACAAGCTCACAAGTGCCAATTTCAAAGCTAAGTGTTGTGCTTGGAGGTGTCCCACTGCTCTTGAGGAAGGTCGAATACCATACAATAATGTAAATGACAATGCTTTCGCTAAACAATTATTCTCCACAATGTTCCATAAAAGGAACACAGAAATAGATACCCTGGGTCCAAAGATGATTTTTTTAATCAGAATGTCAGAAGCAGACACACCAATCTCTTCAGCAAATACAAGTGATGTCCCTTTAGAGTTACCCTTCAAATGCTAGCGTTTATAATAAATGGATTTGAAAGCAGACTCAAGTCAGAGCTGAGGCTCTCTTCAGAGCCAAGAAAAGAAAGCTTCATCAGTTTGCACCAAATTCACAGTATGAAGCTTCTGGTGATCTCAGTGGTGGGGCATTTAGAATTCTTATGTACTAAAACTGGAGCACATTTCCCCTCTGTGATATGGCTGCCCCAGCCTAACACCAGCAGCCTGTGCTCTGCCAGCACAGCTGCAGAGGAATCCTTCCACTCTTGAGGTGCAAACCCCAGTGTTAATCAGGCCAGCATGATGCAAAACATCAGCTGCCCCCAGATACTGCTCAGCAGTGGGAGAATTCCCTTCCTAAGGAAGCTTCTTTGGACTGGGATGCAGGTAGGAGCCCAGACCCATCTCTCCTGATTCCCGCTCTGGGCTGGAAAATGCTTCAGATATCTCTGAAGTTCTCTTCTGGCCAGAATTTTCTCTTATCTAGGGCCTGGTGCAAGTTCTGTACAAAGACACAGACGTTCTTCTTTTTTTTTGCCTTCAGGCATATTTCAGCTTTTTTTCTTTTATTTTAAGGGCTCATCCATCAAAACACAGACAATTGCAGACGTGACTATCTTGGCAAGTCTGTGTGATCATTACAAAAGGGGAGTGGGAGATGATGATGACAGCTGTGTTTTTTGGAGAGGGAGACAGGAATTTTAGGTCTCATTTGATTCTTCACTTTTACTGGCTTTTGCAAATGGCAGGAAGATTGCAATATCTTCATTCCCAGAACAATATCAAATCTGTAAAGCCTCAAATTTCACAGAATTGCTTTTAAATTCAGATATCATTCCCAGTCACTATACAAAGGATATTAATGCTGGGATTAAACTACAGAATGACATCAACCAAATTAATTTTATCCCCTTGTATCCCCATGTTCACCATGTCCTGTATCTTGTCTGAAGCATGAATGAAAATTAATTTCCTATGGAGGGAAAATGGCTGCGAGAAATATTGAAGCAATTAATTACTGTAGATTTTGTTCCTCTTGACCAAGACATTTATATTTTCTTAACACTTAATTGATGCTGAGTTTTTAAGTAATGGAATAAGGAGAAGCTGAAGTGATACTATGTAGAATTGGATTACACTCCCCTTCTTCCTCCACATCATCTGGGATGCTTGCTCACATTTTAAAAAGGAGTTTCACAAGGTTAAAACTTATGGAGTATAATATGTAGATCCTTGAGAAATAGGTTCTGGTTTTACTTAAATATCAATAAAAGATGGAGCATGCTGAAAACACCAAATGCATCTTAAAAATGCAATAAATAATGGTTGAAAATTATGATTAACTTTTAAATAATAACCAAAAAATATTAGATCTTTAAAGGGTCATCATGAACTTTCCCTTATTACCAATTACATATTGAAATTAGAATGGAAGCTTTCAATATATCCTTCCCAACCCCGTCTGAACATCAAAATAAACTCACCTTATGCAATTTTCTTTCACAGCTGATTTTCCCTTTTATCACATGACCATCAGAAGTGCAGTGTGCATACTCATTTGTATGAATATGTACTTGGATTTGTACATATCTGGATTTTTCATGCTGTAAAGAACATCGACACTTCTGTTCTTCTTCAAGCATTACAAACCACTGTCATCAAGCAGCCCTCCACAGCCAGTGGTGTTAGCCCTGGGTTTAATAGCTGACTGACCCTTCATGTTTGGTGAAGCAGAAATCTGCAGTCAAACTCATCCAAACGTGGGGATCAGCAGCAACTCTCAGTGTTTCACTTCACAGTGGAATTTTTATGAATTTCTATAAACCATGGAATTTCTATAAAGGGACCGTATCCTCTGCAGAGAGGATAAGCAAGCCATTGTCAGCTCTTTTCTCCCAGTGAGAAAGACTCCCAATTTAGAGCAGCTAATTAATAGTTAACTGTAATCTCTAGAGCTGTGTATTTGGAGGATAATAAATCCTAAGCCTGGATAAATCTTTGTGGGAAGCATAACAAGACCAGCCCTCACCTGTATCTTGCCACACAGGTATGAAACCCAGATCTCAGACTATTCGCAGCTTGTGGTCCTTTGTTAACCACTTGTGAATCCTCAGAACTGCTCCAGCACTGGTAGGGTGAGTCTGGCTGTGGCAACTGCTCAAGGCAGTGAAAAAACCAAGTTTCAGGAAATCATACCTTTTGAGACACTTTCCAAGTTTCTAGTCCCTGATTTTGCTACCAGAAATTTCTTGGTGTTTCTGTTGACACGTACAGGTTGTAGCAAGATGCAGAGTATTACAGAACTGCCTTTGCAATTACATCAGTATTACTAACCATGGTCCACAGGCAGAAAGCTCAATATCAGCTGAGCAAAGATACATTTTCAAAAAAGGTCCTACATTTTTGGACACCCTGAGCAATATGCTGAAGTCTCCAAACCATGTTTAGAGTTAGCATCACTCAGGGATGATTGACTGATTGATTGATGTGAAAAACTGGCACAAAATGACAGGCACCAAAAATCAAAAGTTAGTTGCAAAATGTCTACCCAGTAAGATCAACTTCAAGTCAGGTAAAAAGTGCTTGGAAGAGTTAAAATGCAAGGTTAATATGAGTGCTTATTGCCATGCTTAATGCACAGAGTGCTATTTCCAGTGCTGGTCTTTCCCTTCCCCAAAAGAATTATTGAAAGCGACATTCCAATCTGACAGATGTTTAATTACATATGAAACTCTGCTGAAGTCAAAGGCAGATTGAGTATTTCTGCAGATAAACAGAAATACACTGATTTAATTCCAACAGCAGCAGCAACATATTTCAGTATTGGAAGGGTGTAAAGAGAATACCTAATAAAAAGTTAAGGATTTAGAAGAAACTTCACTGATAGTTTTATACACTATGATTTTTCCTTATCTGAATCATTTATAGAAATTGATGCTGCTCTTATAGATATCTGACATTTTATCTACATTTAGTGCAGGTCTTACATTCAGTTTCTGTCTATGTATTTTCAAGCCCAAGGTTCCCCTTTGAATTCTGGTGATAAAGTTCAAAGTAATTCCAATCTAACTTTCAAGGTGTCAGTTAAACTTATAATAAAGTCACAATTTTTGTTTTGATGAGTTTAAAAATAAATTTTGTGACCAGCCTCACACACTGCCTTCTCAGGTCTCTATTTCCACTGCTGCTAAAATGTCTCCTGTCTTGGTGTTGTCATACTTAGGTCTTGATCTCATTGCCTGGAGCTGAGATCTGCTGCTGTGGTTTCCAAACCTCCACGTGAGGCTGACAGGTATCACACAGGACCTCGGCAGACCTGGTGCTTTTAGAACAGGAGCTGGAAGTCTTTTCTAATGATGCCTGATTACCCTGTTCAGACAGTCAAATTTCACTCTTCTTTGTGAAATGGGGCAGAATAAATAAACTCCCCCACACACGTAAAATTCATGTCTGAGTTCTTAATTCTGGTTAAACCATGAGGGCTTTCTGCCTAGGCACTGCTGGTGAGACATTAATGAAAGTAAATCACCATAACCATCACTCAGAATTGATGTTCTGATCCAATAAAAATGAGAAAATTTTGCTGTTGAAGGCTCCTTTTCTCTGGACCCATACTGTGATTTACCAGGTATGATATATAGAAGCTGAACCATTTATACCAGAACACAGAAATGATGTTACTGCTGCAAATATCTCATTAAATCATGCACGTACCCTGATGAAAAATAGCTTTTGCAAAATCACATACACAGACCACTCTGTCAGGATCATGGATAATCCTTGGAACACTCAATAATCACTGGCAGGATTTTGCTTTATAATTTACAAATATCCTCTTGGGAATCTTAGCTCTACCATGCAATGGCTCTACTTCAAGAAGGGTCACAAGGCATTTGAAACATTGCACAATCCCTTTTGCCTCTTTGAATTTAAAAATGAAAGAGCTGAAAAAATAAACCAGGTTCAAAGCTGTAACTATCACATGGGAACTTTCCTGAAATCTCCCCTCCCCTGGCCAAACCAGAGCTTGCCTAATGTAATTTTTGATATTTAAATGAAGTAGCAACAGCATATTAAATATATAGACATTGAGGATTTTGTGTTTTCCAAGGAAACACCTGGAAGCAGATGTTATGTTCAGTCCCAAAAAGGTGTTTCTAACATTTCAGTGAAAGCAAAGGAGGATCAGCAGCTCTCCAGGCAATGCCACCAACAGGGCCCAGTTGTTTATTTGATGCTGGTGTTATAAACATGCAGTCACCTTTTTTTTTATAGGCAATTACTTTTTAGTTTCAAGGGGAGCTTTGGTTTAATTTCCTTATTTGGTACATATGGAAGAGCTGCCTAAAGCACTAGGCAGGAACTTTTGACATTTCTATAAAAACCCAAGTGCAATCAATAGCTAGATATTGAGGTCAGAAAAGTAGCTACTGAAAAAGTTCAGTTAGTTACTGTAGTTTGCACAAAGAAACCACTTTTCATTTAAACCCACAGACTTAGGATAGAAGCTAGTGAAGGGCTATAGGGATGACATGATGTCAAAATAAAAATAAATTGTCAGTATAAATCCAGGGAGACACTGTCACAATATCAGCTTGAAACAAAATGACACCAATGCAAATTTTATAAGAAACAACTTTAAGATGTCAAGACACTGGTAAATTGATGTCAGTTCAGGTCTGCAGGGAGACTGTTAGGATTAAAAAAGAAAAACCTAAACAAACTAAAAAGCATTCCCAGAGTAATGGCTATAATAGGCATTTCTAATTTTGTCAGTTGAAGTTAGTTGTAGCAACACAAACATGCAGATACCATGATTAAAATGTCAGCAAAAAAAACCCAAAACCACACACAAACCCAAAAGAAAATATTGATAAAAACATAATACACACTTGTTGCATTGTTTGTACAGCTAGGTACAGATATTTCCAGTTTAGATGGCTTCTATATTTAAATCCATAATCTCTGATGCTATTTCAGTTGACTAATAAGAAATCTGGAAGCTTCTTCATGCAATACAAACCTCCTGTAGCTTTTTACCCATGCAGTGTGCAACAGAATTTATGGTGAGTCGAACAGATCAAATAGACAGCAGGAGCAGAGCTTGGCTCTTCCAGTCTCTCATTATCAGGCTTTGCTGGATCTCCTTGTCATCGTTTCACATGTCCTGTAATTCAGTATATCCTGGTAAATCTGAGCCCAGCCCCACCAGCAACCAAGAAGGCTCAGAAACACAAACAGATTTATTTTGAAAGTCTTACAGGGTTTTCTAGGAGTGTTTTGAAGTACTGTTTTTGAGCAGTGGGATGTTGGGGGCAGTTGTGAGAACACTTAATGCCTGGCATCTCTTGAAGTCATTTACATTCAGGCAAAAGTGGGTGGAAATTCTGCCATGTGAAAGCGACATTTGCGAATGTGTAAATGACTGCACAGCGCTTTTGGAGCAGTCACAACCAGGGCCCTGCTCAGCACTGTGGTTCTGCCATGTGCAGCATTAACCTTTACCATGTTCTGCTTTCCCTGCACACAATAACAGCAGATCCTTGTCAGGGGGTGGTTACACAAGATGGTGCATATGCTTCCAGGCTCCCAGTCCCAGATCAAAAATACACAGCATGTAGCACAGAACTATCTATACTCATTCCCCATTCTAAATTGATTTGAAATACTTTAGGGTGTACATCTGCCTCTGAAGACTTTTTGGCATGAATCCTACATTTTAAGCCCTGGCTACTTTAAAATAGAAACTATTATGCCACTGGGACCAAAGTGGATCAGGTTCCACCTGCCTGAAGTTCTGATCGACCACAGGCGATCTATTTATCATCAACGTGAGCCCTGTTGAAATTAAATACATTCTGCAGCCCCATTTTGGTGTATGTTCAGTCATACAAACCTAAATAATGACAAAACCCACAGGCAATAATAATAATGACACCTTTGAAATCATTAATTCCCGAGTTTGTGTTTAGAAGCTGACTGAAAATATCGCAGGGCCAGATTTCAACACCTTCCATGCTGTAGCCTATCTGAAGTGAAACCACTGACGTCAGTGGAACGATTCCAGATTTATAGCTGCCAAGTTATGCACATCTCTGTGTGTGTCACTTTATGTTAGCTATTTAATGCATTGATTTGCATACCATAAGCAATTTGCATAGAACTGAAATTTGCATAGGACAGCATGGAGCCACACCAATATGCCTGAAGAGGTGAGGGGAGTAAAGCATCTGGAAACTGGGGTGAAGGTGTCAGTGCCTGTGTGCAGTGAGACATGAGGGTCTGTGGCTGATTTGGGAGCTGATGCTGTGATAACATCAATGAATCTGTGAGATACTGTGCCTTTCACCTGCCATCCTTGTGCACAGAGGTTGTGCCTAAAGGTGCCACTGCATTTCCTACCCAGGGCACAGCTGCTGGGAGCGGGGACTGAAGGCTGATGCAGCAGGAGGAGAGGAGTCAGGAAGCAGGAGGGATGCTGGCCATGTTTTCTGGTGAAAACATCACTTGGTGGCTAACGCTTGCACTGCCAAGTTAAATTTGCAGCCAGATGAGAGCAGGCTCATGTGAAATACACATGTGAAAGATATAATGAAAAATACATGGATTTGCTAAGCCCACAGATGTACTCTAGGGTAAATGGAATGAGAATTCAGCTAAAATTGACATGAATCACTTACATAAAGGAAACTGTCATCAGGAAACTGGGATTACCAACAAAATCAGCTACTCCCTGCTCAAAGCACACATCTCAGGTACTGCTCCTTTGACCACTTTCTAAAAATTGCAAATCTAGTCTGGAGGAACTGTAAGAATTTTACTTTGAAGGGTTACCTAGAAACTCAGTTCACATCATTAATATCCTTAGTTTTGTGGGATGAAAGTAATGTTTTTCTCCTCAGAAATCTCTCTGAGATTAATTGCCAGCTGGCATTTTCCATGCATACACATCCACTCAGCACCACCTGGGGTCTCTGAAGGGCAAACTGGGGAAAAGTGCAACCCTGCCAGGTTCTCTGGTTCTCTGGGTGCTCAATGCCTGCTAATGCCTACATTTTCAGCAAGAAATTCCTGATTCTGTGCAAATCTAAATTGGTGGCTCTTAGCAGCTTGGATTCTACAGAAATTCATCAGACCTGTCCTTCTCTCTGAATGCCCTCAGTGGCTTTGAGGATGCTGTTGGAGATGCAGCCCTGCAGCCACATTCATTTCAAGCCCCAGTTAAGGTAGTTGATCATTGTGAGAAGCAGAAAAGCAGCCCTGGAATCATGCTTCAACCTTGAGAGCTTCAATCCCAGCTGCTTTCCCATACACTTTTGGTGTTGCTTTCTTTGCTGGCACCCAGAAGAGTTTTGTTTTGGTTTTTTTTTTTTTTTTTTTTTTTTTCCCCCCCCCCCAGACATCCTAATGTCAGGACTGAATCAGAATGCAGAGATGCTGCCTGTTTCAAAGGCTAAGTAACCAGATCATTTCTGTTAGGAGACCTGGGGTGTCTGCAGTACAAGCTCTCCAAAAAATAAAACCTCACCCAAGGAAATTAGTTTAGTGGTACTGTGGGATCCCAGCTTGCTTTCCCCCTAAATATATAAAGTTTGTATAATGAAAAGATAGTGTGTCCTTAGACTCTGTCTTCCTTGGGGACACTTCACTCATTTTAACTAGCAGAAATTAGTTCACTTGCAGCAAAATCTAGGAAGGCAACAGTTTGATTTTCAGTTTTAACAGAGGCTAAATGAAGCAACCCAAGTGGCAGAGGTGCAGTCACATCATCTCTGCTGCATGTCCCCTGCTCAGGTCAGACCTGTCTGCCAGTGATTTAGTGGGCTGAACTAAATTCAGTAGGCTCCAGATTTTAACTAGACCTTGCTAGTCTTTGCTAGAAACATTTATTACCTTCATTTCTCTTTTGGCCTACTTTTAGACAATCTGCAGTTGTTTGGGGGGACAAAAAAGGACACTTTTTTTCTAGCTGAAGGCAGGGCCTTTCAGTGCAACCCCCTTCCAGCAACGGTTAAAGGGGAAAATCCAGTTTTTGTAAACTGCTCCTGCAACAATATGTTACCCATTATTATTATTATTATTCATTATGAATAAACTGAGGTTATTTAGGTTTATATAAAAATGTGGAGCTCAGCTGTGGCTTTCAGTGACTGTCATGAGTGAATTGCTATGATGATGGACAGATTTCAAATGGTCAATTCTGTTTCTCCCACTGAGATCTAGATCAGTTAGTCAATCAGATCTGTTAGTGATAATCATTCCTAAGCAAACAAACAAACAAACCTCAAACAAAGCTCATGCACAATTTTTGCATCAGAACTTATATTTAACTTTAAATGGGTGGCTGTCTGCAGTTTCTGCTCTTTATTATTCTGCTTCTCTGTGTTTGTCTCCATCTATCGTGTGTTGTTGCATTTATTAAAGTTCTTTTCTTATTAATATGTTTCTAATCACAAGATAAGTCCCAGTGTAGCAAGTTAAATTAAGGCCACTCACAATACTTCAGGTATTAAGTGGTAGTGGTTCTCATAAACCCTCTCTTTTTGGTTTGGTCACAGTTCTGCTCCAGGGCACCTGAAATACCATTTCAATACTTCTAAAGATAAATAGAGTTCTGTCAATAAACTGAAAATTGCTGACCTTGTCTTGTTCATCAATTTAGGCATCGAAAAAATTCTGCCTCCTGGGATTGGCAGTGCTTTTCCATCTGAACTGAAGAATGCTAAGCCTGCCATATTTAATGACAGGCCCGGGAGGGTTAATGAAAGAGCAGAAGTGGCATTTCACCTTGACTTGCAGCTGCCCTATAACATTGCCTAAGGGTCCAGCTAAGTGCTAGCTCCATCTGAGCAGTGCAGGGCAGGAGCAAAGCCCTACAGAGAATTCTAACAGGATATCCTCAATTGCCCTGCTTCTTGCCCTGCTTGCCTTTGTGTGTGTGTGTTTGTGTGAAACCTGTAACCAATGAAGCCTCAGGGATTTCTGTCTTCATTGGTAACAAAAGCCCTGGAAATGCTGAAAAAACTGAGCAAGAAAGAAATGCTGCAATGAATGACTAAATCATCTTCTAGTTTATGCCTGGAATCTACCAGCATTTCGGAGTTTGCTTTTGTTATTGATAGATTCATTTTTATTAGCTAAACATTGATGATTAGTCTAGACTGGTAATTAGAAATGATCCTTTTACACAGAGGCTTGGATTAAGAGCTTTTGTGATTTTGTGGACTCTAGTTTGTGTGAATGTCAATTTGATCCTTTTAGCATGTTTATGCTAAGTATCAATAGGCTCCTGGGAATCCTGGAAGTGCAGAGCTGAACCTCTCAGACGCTGAGCAACAGCTGGGGTGCCGCTTCCGTTTGAAAAGCTTTCTTCTCTTCTCACTAATGGAGGATCAAAAGTCATCCCTTCAATTAAAAACTAAAGAAAGAATCTCATTCTTCCACATTTTATGTCTAATTAAGGATTTTAGTGGGAAATGTACAGCAGTGCTCACTGATTAATTTATCAAACATAAAAATCCCGCTCTCCTTTACCAGTCCAATTAGCCAGGCATTTTATATGGCTGAGAGATTGAAACACTGTTACTACATGGAAACCAGAGGCTCTTTGCATTTGAAATTGTGTGGTAAAGAGACTGGAAAATTTCTTGTCTAATACCGTGCATACTTAGGGCCTGATCCTGTGAATTATTGAAAATCCCTGCTAAAAAATGCATGGTCTTCTGAAGGTCCATTCCAGTATGATATTCAATATCCTGAACACACAGGAGCATCAGGGAAAAGCAGAGGATGCTGAATGCTTTGGAAAATAGAGCATTTACTGTATAAAATGCCCAAAGGGAAGCATAGCGGCTGCTCAGACGATCTCAAGCACAGTGGAGCATAATTCAGTGTTAGCTGCTGCCTTCTTACCTTGTGCTGAGATCTCTGTGCCTTTCAGAACCAGGGATTGATCTCTCCTTCCACAAGCCACCTGTCAGAAACAATGTGGAAATATATTATCAATCATTTGTCACTCCCCTCTAACACAAGGATCATGAATCACACTGTTTGTCAGCTCATGTCCCTTGCCTATACATCAGAAAGGGGTTATTATCATCTCACTTTTCCTCTGCTGAGAGCAGGCGTGTGAGCCACAGCATCCAGACCACTCTCCCTGTGGCATGAGTGTCTCCCAGGAATACACTGGGAAGCATATTACCTTTCATGAGTTCTTAGTTTGCTTATCCTCCCTCTCAGGATAGTGTTTGGTGAATGGCTTTGTGTTGTGGTATATTTTTGGTTTTTTCTTTTTTTTTCCCCATTTTATTCTGATATTTGATGATTTTGCTGTTGTTGCTACTGTCTTATTTAATTTATTTTGAAGAACTATGTTGCATATTTGTTATGGAAGGTAAGATTAAGGGAACATGCTTGGTTTTTCAGATGGATTTGAACAGCTCTGGGGCATGGGGATGCTCCATGAACTTAGCCTTGAGTAATGAATTAGTGCTAAACTGCACAGCTCTGATAAGAGCAGCTGGGAGGTGCTGTGGCTGCACTTGGGTGGATAGATGAGGTCATATCCAAACACCTTGGAGTGCAGACCTTAGCAGGTTTGCATCTATAGTGTGTCATTGAAGCAAATCTCCTCATTCTTTCCACTTGGTGCCCTTTGATTTGCATTGGGCAGAGCTCTGAGGCCATGACTTGGGCTCCTTCCAGGTGATATTAAATTGGAAGAAGGGTGTCCTGGTTCTGAGGGTGCTCCTAGGACATGCTGGCCCTGGCCTGCCCCACCTGGTGCCTCTCACATCCCTTCCTGTGGGTGCCAAACCCCATTTTGGTCCAGACTGAAGAGAACAGTCTGTTCCCCAGGGTTTTTCCCAGCCATCCCAGGCTCTGTCTGACGTGATTTCCTCTCATGAAGTCTCATCCTTACCCTTGTGGTGGTTAACCCTGGCTAAGGGCTGAGGATTCCCTCACTGTTCTTCTCCCTTGGAACGGGGGGGAAGCAGGATGGGAAATCTCGTGCTTCAAGACACAGGCAAAGATGGGATGGGCAAAGATGGGATAGGCAAAGATGGGATGGGGGCTGTGCTCAGTCCCTCTCAGCCCCTCTGGGCTGCTCCTCCCTGTGCTCCCAGCTTGGCTGAAGGGCTCAGCTGTGCCTTACCTCAGTCCCACCCTGCTCTTCGCCTGGCACACCCCAGTGCCAAGGATGCTCAGTCCCAGCATGGCCCTGCCTTTCTCTGCTCCTGTGTGCCCATGTCACAGTAGCACTTGTGTCGCTCAGAGAAAGGGTTTTGTGGCAGCTCTTCAGGCTGGCAGGCAGGTGAGTTACAGCAAGAGTGATAAAGGTCTGTAAAACCATGAGTGGCAGGAGAAGATGAATGATGTTCACTGTGACTTCCTTTGAGTGCTGCAGAAAAAAGGAACTCACAGATTAAAGAAAAAGCAAAGCAATCTTCATATTCCTGTACTATGGGAGCTCCTCACTGAAGTGTTGATCATAAAAGTTAACAATTTCATTAAACCATTGGAAAAATTAACAGGAGTGGAAAAAATCCCAACTTAAATCAAGGATTATGAAATGCAAGTAAGCTGGCTCAGGCAGTCTGAGACTTACAAAGAACTAGAGATTGTAAAATTCTCCTTGGGCATCATCATGTTATGCTGTCCCTGCATGTCCCTATCTTTCTTGAACACTGTTGGACAGAGAATTTTGAACCAGACACACCTTTAGTCTGACCCATTATAACCATTCCTGCACTTTTATTTCATTCTCACTCTTAAAACCATGAAAGGGGAAGATCAAACTCTGATCTCTTTGTGTTCAAAGCTCATGTGCTGCCCTTTGCAGAGAAACCTCCATGGCCTCATCTCTCACTGGTGGAAGATCAGTCCTTCTCATTGCACAGTCTGAGCTTTGGATGGAGTGCAGGGTAGCCAGAGAGACCTCATTTGTTCTTTTCCTAATGCAGTCTCCTTTCTCAGGAGAAAAGTAAGCCAAAATTAAATAGGAGGGATTGGGTAATTTTCCAAATATGCTGTGATTAATGAAGAAATAATAAAAATATATTGGAAATTTTCTCCCCAGAGGAAGATGTTACAAAGAGCTAGAGTGATTTGGATACTGTGAAGAATTTTTTGACAGGGAACACAAGAATTAGACGGGAGTGACTATCAAGGAAGACAAAATTATGTTTCTGGAGGATGAGATCATTGAAGAGGAAGAAGATTAAGGCTTTATGAGGAGAAGAAAACCAGTTCACATTTATACTGGCAATATTATGAACTTCATTACTTGCCCAGCCAGTTATGGTGGATATCGACAGCCTGAATTAAAAGCTCCAGATAACATGATGGGGTAAAACTGGAAGCCATGTCAACACCATTATTCCCTCTCTTCACCTTGCATTCTACCAACTTGCACTAAGGACATGGTTTTGATGTCTGTAAGACCCTTTCTTTCACAGGTGATGCCTCTGATTTTCCTCTGTTCTTGATCTTTTATACCCTTTATAAGTGGTTGGCTCTGCTTATCTGAATTACCAAGAAAAAGCAGAATTGCACAGTCAGGCAGAATTTGTCTAAACACATACAAACACAAGATAAGGTAAGGAACACTTACCTTGGAGTGGCTACCTAGAACAAGGCAAGACAAGATTAGGAGAATAAAGTGGATATTTATTAAAGGCCTTCAATAGATACACCTTGGGTAGTCAAAAGCCCTCAAGAGGGGCTGCACCCGAGGTGGATGGAGGCCATGAGTTTTTCAGACAGATGTAAGTTTTGTCTATTAGCATATCAGTTAATCCTCCAACTACAGCTTCAGGAAATGAAGTTATGTACCCCCAGTTTTCTTCCCCCAGTTCACTTTTGTTTATGCTTTTCAGGGCCTGAGGCAGAGGGCGTCCTTGGATCTCAGGTCTGGAGGGACTGTTTTGTCTGACCAAGATGTGAAGAGAGTTAACAAACACTTTATATGGAGTTTAGAACTATGCATTAATGGATCACTACAGGATGTAGAAGGCATCAGCTTCTACATACAGTTCTGGTACTAGGAAAGCAAATTTGTAACTAATATGTAGATAAATTCAGGCCATATTTGGGTCTTATTTAATGTATTTAATATTTGTCTTCTGGAATTCTAAACTTTAAAGTTCTGGTGACATGGAAGGCATAGATAAATTCAGGCTATATTTGGGTCTTATTTAACTGCATTTTATGTTTGTCTTCTGGAATTCTAAACTTTAAAGTTCTGGTGACATGGAAGGGAGAAGTGCAAGGATAACTCATCTTTCAGCAGCATTTGGAAAGTTAAGAGTACCTGCAGCCTGCTCCCAAACAATAGGAAAGAATTTTTGATTAAAAACTATTCTGCCTGGTCAGGTAGCAGATGGAAAAAGAGGATCTGTTATCCTTAACCTGGTAAATCTCTCAGTTTTCTGTTCTGGTCTACAGCGGTTTTGTACACCTGACGTACAGGTGAGCTGCTTTGGATGATGCCTTTGGTGCAGAAACATCTTTGCCCTGCAGTAACCTCTGAAGGGTACTTTTTCTTGCCTATGTACATTTGCCAAACATCCCTCATTTTCAATGGATGTCCAACTGGAACATGGGAGAAAGTCTTCATGTTAATAGTTCACACAGATTAATCTTTTTGTATGACAGGAAAATTATTTTGACAGGTAGAAATAAACATATAGATAGAGCAGGAGAAATTTTACACCCTTTGACAGTTAAAGAGCAAGACTGGCTCATCTGGATTTTTTTATACAGTCCACACTCTCCAAAACAGTTTTGGAGATTTCTGTTTGCAGTGAGAGTGCCTGAAGCTTCAGCTGAGTATTTTCAGGAAACTCGGAGAGTTACAAAGCACGTACGCGCTCCCTATTTTCAAAGGCTAAACAAGCATGACTGCAAACACTATCACAGCACTAGCAAAAAGGTGCTGAACCACACTGTAAGAGACAGTAATTCATGATGGAGAATACTCTGTTATCCATGAGGGAGATTGGTCTTTGTGCAGTGTGAGGAAAAGATAAGCATATTGACATGGCTTCTTTTGAAGTGTCCATCCACTCTGCCACAGCCTCCCCCTTTCTGCTCGCCTCCTATTGATTATGTCTGCACTAAAGTTCAGCTGACCATTTATATTTCAAGTGAGAAGGAGGGAGGACTGGAGATTTAAAACCATTTAAACACCTCTTGCTAGAGTTAATGCTTGCATGTCACCAGCAGTTGTCAGGACTCAGGCAATGAAATTCCTGAGGGTGGTTCATAATGATTCAATTTGTCAGCATTTCAAGCATTTCAAGCAGAAGCATGCAGGTCTGATATTCCAGTCCAGGGGGTATAAGAACAGCCAGAAGAGTGTGTCTCTGCTACTCACCAGTTGCTGACTGTGTGATAACACAGAGCTGGTGGTACAACTTTAACTGCATTGCAGGATAAATTGGGGGTGCAGGCACAGAGGCCACTGAAATACTTGTCTGTGAGAACTTTCTGTATCTGCTGTGTTAGTTCCTCTGGTAAATACAAACAAAGGTACAGCAGTGTGTGCACATGAATGAGGGATGCTCTGAAAATCCTGTGTAAAGATGTACGTGGTCTTTTACATTTGTATTTATGTACCTGACCCATGCTTGTTGTACGTGTATTTCAGGCTTTGACAGGTCTTCAGTAAAATTTGTAGTCAACTTCTGCAGGTTTTTGTAATCCTATTTTCTTATTCTTTAGCAGTGTTTGGAGACCTGCACAGACAAGAGGGAAAATCAAACAGCCAGAAGAAGATACAGGGTACAGCCTATTCATTATTCTGTTCTGCCATTTCTTCTGTTGCCTGCTTTGTCTTTCCAGACCACATACCTGGTGTAATTTGTGCTGAACCTGTGCTAAATCTGGGGCAGATTTTTTTTTTTCCTTTTTTGTTCAGCACAGTAGGTGATAGATTGGCGACCTGATATGCCCCCACAGTGCAAACACATGGTGAAGTGTTGTTAAAAGTGCAAAGCAAACAGGATAACAGGAAGGATATCTTGCTTGTCTCCTTGTATAAGGTCAGATTTAAGGGGAAGTCTGGAAAGGAGAGCAAGCTAAAAAAAAAACCAAAAATGACCCCAAAAAACAAAACAAACAAACCCAAACAAAAAAACTCCTAAATAATACTAAAAAAGACATTACTAACCTTTTCTCATAAGTGCTAATGGCTTAGTTTCAACCAATTAAAAACTACTCTCTAGGTTAGGTGAGCCTTTTCATTAAACTATGTCTGCACACAGGGTTAAACCTGTGATCTGAGAAACCTGGTGGTTTGATGGACTACTCCTAAATAGCTGTCATGAAAGGTGACTGAGAGAAGTCAACACATGGTTTACAAGTTCAAAGTCCCTCTTAAGGATCTCTGTTTTCTCCAGTGGGAAGCATGGCTGTTTTCCTGACATAGAAAAAGTCTAAATAATTACCAACTAGGAAAATTGAAAGAGTAAGCTGGAAACTAACCATACAGACCGTGTCCAGCCCAAGCTTACTTTCTTGTTTGCAGATCTTGTATACTGACAATAAATAAGCATAGGTTATACATATGTGAACAGTACAATTTGATCTCCATTGGATTTTAATATTTATTTATCTGTGAGAATCTTCTGTATCAGTTAATGTAATGTGCTTGTCTGTGGTACCTTTTTAGTAAAGATTCAATATTCTGCTTCTGATATGGGTTATTCAAATAACTGATTAATAAAGCTGCACAAAAAAGTAGGAGCAGATTTTGTTTTACTACGGTAGGGTGACTCTCTTAGTGTAGAACCTTTATGCAGCTTCCATTTCCCATACACTACTCTCTTTTTAATGATTTATTTAAAATGCTCACATTAAAAATAAATTGAACGCAAAACACTTATAAAGCTTGAATCCTCCTATGATTGTGGAGCTTATTCTAGACTAATTTCATAGGGCAGTTTCATTAAGGGGCAATTTTGTCAGCTGCTTCAGGCTGGTTTTTCAGGAGGTCTGGAATGAATAGTCCATGAGGAAGGACAAAGTGAACCAGCATTGTTACATCTTTATACGACTGAGGGGAAGGTTAATTGCAATGTAAGAATCTGAAAGATAAAAGATGTGATTAGAAACACTGAGCTTGAAGTACTGGAAGGAAAAAAAAAATACATCAGACATAAGGAAAAAAATTAGCAATTCTCAAAGGATACAGAATTATTATAAAGTAATAATAAAAATAAGTAAAAGTATCTGCCATTGTCTTTAAGCAAAACAGGGCACAATAAAAAGGGACAGAATTTAGGCTCTGAAATGGGTAAAAGTAGATATTTATTGTCTATGGATATACAATGGAGTAAAAAGAAGTTTTTATAAAAATAGGTTCAAGCCACAAGACTGAAGAATTTTAGTGCCTGATTCTAACAAATACTAAAACACTATGTCATCTTTGATTGAATTCTTCAAAAGCAAATGCTTAAATAAGGCTTTTCCTCTCTGTTTATTTTTCTTTGAAATTCGCTGTTAAAAATTCCAGAACTGGGTGTTGCCAAGAACCTCTATCACAGAGGTCAATCATCTTAGATATTCCCATCTATTAAACCTAGTAAATTTTTACTTGGTGTCATGGATAGATATTGTAATATCTTCTCTTTATGCTGCAACAATTAAGGTGGAGATGACATTTCCATTAGAAAGATTATATAACTTAGTGGGGAAAAACTAAATGATCCAACTGGGCTGAAGCTGTGCTTTGGACATATCTGCCTTGAAGAGAATGTTTCCATCAGATTCAGATTTTAAATTGAGATGTGTCTAAATAAAATCATGGAAATATTTTTTTTAGGGACCAGAGAATCTGTGAAATGCTATGTAGATAAAAGCATTCTGAGGCTGTACATCCCTTTGCATAGAAATTCTTTTCCTGAACTGGATGAATAATTCCACAGGGAAGTTATCGGGAACAAAGCATTTTAATTAAAAGTGGTGACTGTTCTCAGTAGTTTTGGGCCTTAAGTGGATTAAAAAACTTGATATTAGAATAGGAAATCCTGCACGGTTCTCCAGATAGGCCCTGATGTTCCCAAATTTCCCTCTCCCTGCCTCCCTTCAGACTCAAGCCAGGCCATGGCTTGCTCAGGAAGAGTACAGCAATCTTCTCTGGCAATGCTTAACCCATTTCCCGCTCTTCCTGACTCTCCTCCCCCAGTATCCCTCTGCTAGAAGTCTGAAGAGTGGGGTATAGGAAGGGACTGTTTTTAAGGAGTAGCAAGACTCAGTTCTAGAGCAGAAAGCAGAGAAATTCTTCAGCCCTCCTGGACCCTCACAGCTACAGCATCCAGCACACATCTGGAGCAGAGGGAGTCTGAGCCCCAAACACCCAGGTTTCCTTTTGCAGTCATCTCCTAATGGGGTTATTTAGGAGCAGGAAAGATAAATGCAATCAGAATCGATCCAGACACATTCACAGGCGAGAAGAAATGTTACAGTACTTGGGATAATAAGGCCAGGTTTGCAGTGACCCCATCACACCTTTCCTTAAGGAGGATGTAATTTGGCTCTTACTCTGTCCTAAGGATCAGCCTGGGTACAGCCATGAGCGTTTGTGATTTGTGACATGAGGACTAAGACTAAACTGAGCATCCTTTGGTATCAGGCTGGGACATTGGCTCATCATCTTGCTGACTGTTCTCACAACAGCACAAGGTCTTCCATTATCCCAGACCTTCAACTTTTAGCAGACAACTTGTTATACACTATTTACTTGAAGAGCAAAGCAGCCAGAAAGTTTCTTTAATGAGTACAATAGATTCTGATCTCTGCTCAGTTCTCATTTATCTCAAATCCATGTTCCAAAGTCAGTGTCGAGTGCAAGTGAAGGAAGAAAATGAGGCATAAGGGTTAGCTAAGAGAGGCCAAACTGCAAAGATAAGAGGCCAATAACACATATGACAATTATAGATATAGGAAAAAAAGATTAGAACTTATATGAGAGGATCTAATGTAGTCAAATTAAAACAATCCAGAGCAATGGTTAGTGCTTTGACTCACATCCTGACTTCATTTGGGTACAAGCTGGATGGAATATCAGGCAGGGCAGTGTGGCCATTCACCAAGGTCAGTGTACTGGACACTGGAACAGCTTTAGTGTAGCCTGGCCCAAGTCCTGATGGCAGGTACAAATATGTGGTGACCAGTGCCAAAACCCAAGGGAATGGAATAAAGCTCTATCAGGGGAGATTTAATTTAGGTGTTGGGAAAGGGTTCTTCTTTCAGAGGGTGATTGGGCACTGAACTTCCCTAAGGAAGGCCAGACAGCTCCAAGCCTGAAAGAGTTCAAGAAGTGTCTGGACAATGCTCTCAGGCACATGATGGTATTCTTGGGATGTCCTGGGCCAGGAGTTGGATTCTATAGTTCTTGTGGATCCATTTTAACTAAGGATATCCTGTAACTGTGCAAATCTAAAATACTTTATAAATGCAAGCCTTGTCTGGGTTTGTATGCTTTTTGTCCTGTTAAAAGTTCCAATATCTAAATAGAAATAACCTTTTCACATCATGACTTTTACTTTAATTCAGCATTATCAGTGCAACCATAGGAAAACTTTTCTTTGTGATACAGAAACTCAGCTGTTGCTTTGTGGCTGTCTCATAACAGTCTAAAATTTTCCTTCCCAGCTCAGCATAAAATTAGCCCTAATGGATATCTACTTTAGAACACAGTTCTTTCTTTGGCTTTTTTTTTTTTTTTTCCCCACATATTTCTTTGTACTTTCTCCCTCCAATATTTCTCCCTGAATCATTATCCAATCACGGTATACTGTCAAGATTCTCAGATAAAAGTGCAGAAGTGGAGATTAAATGTCACTTGTTCTGTTTGCACACTTCTCCGTTTTCCTCGGAGCCCATCATGATAGGACCTAAGTGGTTTCTGTCTGAAATGCAGGAATGCTCACTGAATGACAACACTGGGAGAGACTGGCAGGAGGGTGTTTGAGGCAGGTCAAGGCAGCTCTGCCACAGCAGAGACCCCTGGAACACAGCCCCATGCAGCACCATGTGGAAGGAGGGATGTTCTACTTGGACTGTTACCATCTGTGCTGGGTTTGAATGGGATAAAGTTAATTTTATTCACAGTATTCAGTATTAGGCTGTGTTGTGGCTGAACACCTGCCTGCCCATGGGAAGCAGTGAATGAATTTTTTGTTTTTCTTCTATGCTTTGCCTATTAAACTTGCTATATCCCAGCCCACAGATTTGCTCATTTTTACCTTTTTGATTCTCTTCCCTATCCCACCCAATGAGGAGTGAGTGAGCTGTTTTGTGGGGCTTAAATCCAGTTCCCAGCTAGATTTAAACCACACCATCAGATGCAGAAACTTCTCTTGCTTTTTTTCTGTCACATTTGAACAGTAAGAAAATCCCTTTGCTGTTGCAGAGTTAACATGCTGACCAATCTAGGGAAACGTAGATCCTCTCCTAAAATGTGATATGGGTCTGGACCTTCTCCTGCACCTCAGAAGTTATCAGGACCTTTAGGCATCTTTGGCTATGGAATGAGGCCCAGGAACTCAGTATTTCAAACCAGTTGCTGTGAAATACTAAAAGTGTTGGCAGCCTGGGGAAGAGAAACGTGTGCTTCTGCCTCCCTCACCTGCACTAATGTTTGTTATATCTACACTCATCCCAGCTTTTAGCTCCAGCTAGAACTCTCATCAATCACCACCTGGGAACGGCTTCCCAGAGCAGGCGGACGTGAGCTTTGGTGAGGAAAAGCAGAGGGAAGGAGGCTGTGAGTGGAGGTGTGAGTGATGATTTTGGGGTGCAGAGTTAGAGACTGAAGTGAGGAAGAAGTAGAGCAAGGAGGGAAGAGGAAAGGACACTGCAAGAGCTGTTTGGGGAGATAGAATGAGAAGGCACAGAGGGGAAAAAAAAGACAACCCTATTTCAAACTAACTGGGCAAAGGGGAGAACAGTACATTACTAACAATATCCCATTTAGACTGCTCTTTGCCACAATTGCTGACAAATTCTAAGAGAAAAAAATGTAATTAGGTCAAGATCATTTGCCAATAGCAAAGATGAGGCCAGGAGGAACCCTCCCCCCAGTTTCTGGTATAGTCCTTCCCTCCCTGTGAAGACTTTCATCTAGATCTCATTAGGAACAATTTTCTTTTTGGTCATAATTTGTGCTAAGAATGGCACAGAAAGTACCCCAGGGCAGGCAGCTCTCCCATTTCCTGCAAGGTTTTACTCTGATCTCTGGTAATTGGTGGACTGCTAATAAGGTTATTATTATTTATTATGTTTATTACAGTCATGCCTAACAGCCAATAAATGATATGGTTTCCTTATGTTAAGCACTCTACAAACATACAGTGATAGGAGATCTTTGCCCCAAAGAACTTGAAGTTCAAGCAGAGACATGGGTGAGGCTAAGAGCTTTATGCAGGGGAGTGAGGAGAGTGCTGGCAGCATAGGCAGCACTGCAGCACGTGGCAGTAGCTCCATGCTTTTATTTCACTGACATGATGAGGAGTAACTATAGAAAAGAAAACTTGGAGTACGGAGAGAAAAAGATCAAGACACATGATGTGCTGTCAAGGAGTTCTAGGAGTACAAAACTGGCCCATTGAGACCTACAGATATGACTGAAATTCAATAATGCCCTGGTTTGGACTGCTCTGTAACCCATTGCTTAGTATCTTTTAATGATGCTTCTCCACAGGTGATTTCCTTTTTCATTTTCTTTTCTTGGGGAAAAACAGTTGCTCACAATACAGAAGACATAGTCCAGCACCATGTTAGGCACAAGATGTTCAACTTATGTGCTGCAGATGAAAAACAATGCTCTTACAAAGCCATTTTTCACTGCTCAGTCATTTTGTCACTGTTTTCCAAAGAACATATAGCAATGCCACTGGAACAATACATAAGGAATGGAAAAGTCTCTAGTTTTTTACTGATTTGCGGATAAGAAATATTTTCTTTTGAAAATGCAAGGAACTTTTGTTTTCTCTAAATTGAAAACTCTGGGCACAAACTTTCCTTAAGTCAGAGATATTGTCTGAGACATTCATGGCCTGTGATATGGTCCTGCACAACAACCTTCACTCTGTGTTGGAGGGAGAGAGATTTGGTGGGTGGGCTGTTTGGTGGAGGATGAACTGGTTGGGGGTCACATCCAGAGGGCAGTGGTCAGTGGCTCACTGCCCAGATAAAGGTTGGTGACAAGTGGTGTCCCTCAGGGGTCCCCACTGGGGTCAGTGCTAATTAATGTCTTCATCAACGACAGACAAGGGGATTGAGTGCACCCTCAGCAAATTTGCAGACAACATCAAGCTGAGTGGTGCTGTTGACACACCTGAAGGACAGGATGCCATCCAGAAGGATCTGGACAAGCTTGAGAAGTGGCCCACAAGAATCTCGTGAGGTTTAACAAGACCAAGGGCAAGATGCTGCACTTGGGTGGGAGAAACCCATTATCAGTCCTGGCTGGGGATTGAAGGGACTGGGAGCAGCCCTTCCCAGAAGGACCTGGTGGATGAGAGGCTGGACATGACCCAGCAATGTGCTCTCACAGCCCAGAAACACCCCCTGTCCTGGGCAGCAGGTGAGTGAGGAGATTCTGCCCCTCTGCTCTGCTTTGCTGATACCTCACCTGCAGTGATGCATCCAGCCCTGGAGTCACCAGCACAAGAGAGATTTAATCTGTTGGAGCAAGTCCAGATGAGGGGAACAAAAATGATCAGAGAACAACTGTCCTATGGAGAAAAGCTGAGCCAGTTGGGGTTGTTCAGCCTGGAGAAGAGGAGGCTCTGAGGGCACCTCACTGCAGTCCTTCAATACTAAAGGAGGCCTACAAGAAAGACAGGGAAAAGGTTTTTGGCAGGGTGTGTTGCTGTAAGACAAGAGGCAGATTGTTTCAAACTAAAAGAGAGTATTTTTAAAATAAATACAAGGAACAAATTTGTATGGTGATGGTGGAGAAAAAATGAAAGAGGTGGTCCAGAGAGGTGGTGGATGCTCTGTCCCTGGAAACATGTGGATACCATTTAGCTGTGATACAGAACCATGTGTGCAATTCCTCTCTTTATGGACAGAAAGGCTACACATCTGATAAAGAAGGGGTTGGTTTTGGGCTGAGTGTGCAGATAGCATACAGGTCATACCTGTCTGATAAAGCCCTTCTCTTTCCAGTCTCAAATAGGGTGACTGTACTGAGTAACAAGAAGAGACCATGACTGATGCTAATACCAAGCTTAACAAGAAAATTCTGCCAGCTGGCACAAGAATACTACAGCATTAAAAAGTGTGGATAAGCATGGACCAGCTTTGTTTCCATGTCTCTGCCATGGGTAGTCTATAGTATAGACAAAACTGAAAGAACCAACACTGTAAACTTCTCATAATGAAGCCAGACAATTTCTTTTCAGTGCAGTGCTTTTATTTCAGACTCTCTTTGGTGACTGTGCCACGACAGAATAGATTTATTTTTTTTTTCAAAGGTGATGAATTTGTAACTTATTTTAGAGTTTCATTTTTGGGACCTTTGCCTGAACCAAGGCATGCAAGATGAATGGCCTTTGCTGAGAATAGTAGCTCCACAATCTGGTGCTGGAACACTTTGATCCTAGATCCTTCTCCTTTTCTTCTATTTTGATCCAAACGACAAAATCAGTCTAAATCATTTCTGTGCCTGGAGCTGCTCAGATGCTGGCTGGATCAGTATGCAAGCCGTATTCTTTGACAACAGGGAATGTCAGACGAGTGTGACATGTTGTGTTTCCTTTTAGGTAAAGCTGGCAATATCTCGGGTTTGGTGATTGTGGCAGTTTCTGTCTGAGTCTTTCAGCAGATGGCTTCGATATGCTGGAGCTCAGTCCCTTCCTTTGAAAGACAAAATCCTTGGCTAATTTTATGATGCAAAGCAACACTGTGGGACACAAAAATTATATACCTTTTATAACAAGTGGCATTACAGATTTGATGATATGATGCCAATTATGCATTTCAGGATGCCTTAAAAAATCAGTATGTGACAAAGTTTTAATTTGAAGGGAAAACTTAGAGATAAATTATTACCTTCTCACTTTCAGATGTTTCTATGTTGAATGTTCCATACCAGTAGAGTAATGAGATTTGTGCATATATATAATAATTTTCTTTTGAGCTTCACTGTCTAATTTCATTGCTCATTAAGATTTCTTTTACATAGCAGTGCTTTTTTTTATAATTGGAGATCATCTTTAGTTAGCCTTAGGGCCATTCTAATCAGTGTGATATCTTAAAGGTAGCATATTTTCTTTTGCTTTTAACTATTCTAATATCTACATCATCTGCAGCTAATTCTGCTTGTCAGATTTTCACCATCTATATACAGGAATCAAATGTTGCCATTCAGTTGTTTTTTGGGGTGGAAGAACAGACTTAAATTCTGCAAAATAGATTTAACATTTACTTTTCTGTACATACAGTCTTTAATGCACAATTTTCAGCATCTTTAATACTGTGTTAAAATGTCAAAGAAAGTTTTACAGCTAAGAGAAATTGCTGGTTTATGCTGCTGAATAATTCTTCTTAAAGCAAAGATGTAGATATGGAAATGAAAGAGAGAAGAAAACAATGTAGGAGATACAGAAACTCAGTCGTGACTTGGAACCACGAGCCAATTATTGCACTGTAATTTGGAAAACAGAGTAGGATTGCTCTATACAATGCTTATTTCGAGTCTGACAAGGAAAATTCACAATTGCTTTAATCACAAAGTTGTGAGGTACATGTGAATCACTTGTAATGGTATTTCCTAAGTAAGAAATTGTATCTGTTTAATGCTTATGAACTTAAAAAGACCCATAATTAAAATTCAGGAGGGAGAGTGCCAGTGAGATGTTTATTAGGGATATGGTAGAAATGAAAGATCTTTGCATTTTCCAAGTAGGATGGTTGGTTTCACCTTTCATTGTAGGCAGCACCTAGAAGAAGCATGGAACAGCATAAATCTAGGTAATAGTCCCTGCAGAAAATATCTCTTGGTGATTTGGTTTTAGACCCTAAAGAAAGCTTCCACTATGAAAGGCAGGAAAAAAAAAAAGTACCTGACTTGCATTTTATCTTCACCTAAGGAGGAAGCAGGGCATCTAGGACTGCAGATGTACTTGGACAGGGATTTTGCTTGAAATGATAAATATGGGAAAATAATGGTAAAAACATTAAAGGAAAAATAATGCTTAAAACAGAAGACATATTTGTAATGTTTGTGCCCCAAAGTAAAAATATATAGGGAAAGTATTTGCCATTTATATATAAGCATTTATCTTTCATAATATTTTATTTTAGTACCTCTTTGTGAGTAAATAATCTTATTGTGACAGAATGAGAAATATTCATCCACTGCTAAATCCAATAAAATAATATTTGATTTTCTCCCAGCCCTTTATAGGCAAACTTGTTAAAATTTTGTGCAAGATTTGGGTAAGGGAGGACTTGAGAATTTAGCTTATTTCAGAGACTAATTCATTTAGTAACATGTTCATTTGGCCTTTCATCCTCTAACCAGATTCTTTGGTCCTTCATGTATAAAATAGATAAAATTAATTTTATTTCTACATTCATTATATGCAAGTATGGTGCAAAAATTCTGAAACTCTTTATTTCATTGTTTGTTGCCCTTAAATTTTGCATGGGTACAAGGGGACCTGAAGTAAGTGAGAGCTCTGAGGTGGACTTGGAGCACACCACAGCATGCTCTCCATCATTCCAGATGGGTTTATAGAAACACAAGAAAGAAGTAACTTCAAAAGTGAAATTGTAAAGTGATATTTCAGAGCTAAGATCCCTTGGGTAAAATACATTAGAAATTAAAGGATTTGAAATCATATTCCTCTGTTATTCTTTCTTAAAATGTTGGCCTCAGCCCAGTGGTTTTCAGAACCTTTCTGGGCTATAACAAACTCCACATGAGTAGGCTGCATTTGGTTCTTGGAAGTCTTTTCACTCATTCTCTAGAAGTTTACCAGTCTCAGTCTTTGTTACAGATTTCCTGCTGCCCTCATCAGTCTCTGCTCTCCAACTGCTTGACTCAGGCTGTTCTCAGGAAGGGCACAAATTCCCCTCAGCCCAGAGAGCACCACTTCATGCAGGGAGTATCTGTCAGCTTAGGCAGGTGAGCAGCTTTCCTTCCTGCACCCCTTTTCAGCAGAACAGTACATGTAATAGAACAGATCAGACTGCAAGAAAGGAGATTAAGGAGTAGTTCAATCCATCACTGTGTCCTTCCTTAACGCTGTCTCCCTAGTGAGACCTCTTTGAATTCCCTGCCACGATTTCTTATATTTATTGCTTTGCTTTGCTGGAAATAAGATTTTGAATTTTTGTGAGTGCAGACCTTATTTTCTGGTGAGTCAGAACAACTCCTTTCATAATGGACACCAGTTTTCTTTCACTCCCTTGACCATTATCATAACAGAATATAAATTATAATGTTGATATGCTGGGGTGGAATACTTAAATATTCCTTCAGTAGTGCTTCCATCTCATTCCTGCTTTGTGTTTCTGAGAGGTGCTTGGTGATTGCTTGAAGCAGATTTTGCCGTGTATGTTAAAGTGCAAACAGAGGGGAGATAAAAGAATTCTTGTTGAAAAAGTGGCCACTGTGCTCATGGGTCAATGTACAATATTCAGTTGCTGAATTTTCAATTTCCAGTAAGGTGCCCAATACATCTCTGTTTCAGTGCCTATTGTATCTGTGTCATCACCTACTGTCAAACTAATAAGAGTAATTTCATTAGTCTGGACATTCAGAAAAGCAAAACTTTTGTCTGAGATTAATAACTCCCACAGATTAATCAAAGGTAATTATATTAGGAGAAGTTATGTCTTCTTGTATCCTGAGTCATAAAATGAATTTCTCATTAAAATTGTATTACATTCATTACCCAGATTCCCAAAGATATACATTATATAAGAATCTCCATTTCAATATTGCTTGCAAACCTCATTTTGATTCAGGGCCAGGGTTTCAGCACAAAAGTGTTAGGTCTGAGGAAATCATACAATCCCTCCACACACAACTTGGATTGTTCTGTTGTGAATAAAAGATGCTGCATTCAACTTAGCAAAGGCCATTTGTGGTCACTTTGCCCTCTTGTAAGCTCCAACTGATTTGTGGCTATAACTATCAATCCCTGTTTCAGGAGGATAATTTAGTTGCAGTTGCACCTCTCCTCTTGAGAGAAAAACCTGAAATCACTGAGGTTTCATTACATGTTGGTTTTTTGTGCTATGAGGCAGCACAACAATTTGGGCAGAACCCAAGCTTAAAACTCATGTGATGAGCACTTTCTTTAGCATTTTTCTGAATGCACTCCCATTCTGTCCTCCAACTTTTATCATTGTTTTCTTCTAAGCTTTGAGCAGCAGCTTGCTCCTTCCATGAATCTATGTAATGCCTCACACAATGCAGCCTTGACCTTGGTTGGGACACTGCAGTGCTGTGAACAAGAAAAATGTTAATTAACTGCTATGTCCCAGCCAAAATATTTGTCCTTCAAAGGTGCATAAGGGTTTTGCTCTTCCTATTGGTTGCAATAAGGACTGCCAACTCTGTGCTTTTGTGGTGAAAAGCTCTAGAGATATACAGTGTTTGCTTTTTTCAAGGCAAGATATCTACTAGCAAGGTTGCTTTGAGTAAGAGATAAGGTTGTGCAATTCTTTTTTGAGGCCAATAATATATTAATTACTTGGACAGAGAAAAAAAACTCAAGGAGGGGTATTCCTTTTTAAATTTTTCTCACCATCACTTAATGATGTACTTTTCTATCTTATTTCAGAAAATTCCATAACTGCTGCTTTCTTTTGACTCACTTGTGCTCCTGCAACTTTACCCTGAAGTCCATTTCTTCATTTGAAATAGCATGATAAAGGCTAAGGAAATTGTCTGAATGAGAACAGTATGGAAATAATTTGTAAATTGAATCTGGGGTTTGAAAATATCATTTGATTCCTAAAATCACTCTGTTTTTGCTTGAGAACTACCATTATCACACAGCACTTCTGCCTTTCTGAGATCACCTCCAGGATGAAGTAAATCAAAGAACAAAATTTTTGTTATCAAAATGAATCAAAATTTTGCTAATGAAATTATTACCAGGTTAAAAATAAGGCAAAAACCCCAAAGCCAAAACAATGTTTTGGAAAACACCAAAACCACATATTAAGTGGGATTTGTTGTGCTTTCTGGAAAATGAAACTGTTCTTTGAATTTCCACGTGACCCTTTTTGACCAGATTTACAGCTTGGACCATAACTAAGCACATCCTCTATTCTTCATGAGGGGCAGATCTGGCTCTGAGCTCTGGTTTTGTTGCATTAGATGAGGAACCTTACCTGGGAGTCCTGGCACAGGGGTTTATCAGGGCAAATGAGATGCCAGAAATGTTCTTTACACACCAGAGGAAGCATGATAGGAAACACAAGCCTAGAGGTAAATCACAAATAGAAAGCTACTGAAAGCACCTGAAACCAAACAAGAACAAGCCAACCTGTTCCTATGATACAGATAGGGAGGTCTTTATTTTCATAGAACGAATTTTGGTGGATTTTGTGCACAGATGCAAGGAAACTTATGAAATGGAGCTCGGAGGAAGGGAATGGAAGATGAGGCCGTGTTGGGTGCCTGATCACATCATGGCCATCCCAGCAATAACACTTGCAATTCCAAGAAAAGAGAAACACTGCTCCTGGGATGGAGTTAAAGGTAATTGTGTGCTTCTGACTTGGGTACCATGTGACCTGTTTCTCTGCAATGCAATGAGGGTATATTGTCATGTTTTCAAGTTATCCCCATGCCAGGATGCAGGGCCCTATACACAGATGAAAGGAGACAGGAAACAGAGCACTTTTACCATAACAGCCACTCCTTTCTTGGCAGGTCACCTCATGGAGTAATTCTTAGAGAAGAGAAATTTATGAATGACAGCTGCTTTTGTGCTCTAAGGCTTCATATGGTCAATGGAATCTTGTTGTCACAGAGGTCTCCAAATGGAGTAGAAAAATTTCATTTCTTTGCTTGGCACAGGACACCTGCAAAAACCTTCTTGACACAAGCACAGGAAAGGAACAGTCTTGTAAGGAGCTCCTGAGCAGCAGCAGTGGCAGCACACTCGTGGCTGACCTGTCAGCTGTAACACATCATGCAGGGAAACTTTCCAGGAGGCCACTCGTGGAAACAGGCAAGAACTGTACAGAATACAAAAACCTGCAGCCTGCAACAATACACAAACCTACACCTGGGGCAGAGACCAGACCAGCAGCAGCAGGTGTGAGGCCACCAGTCAGTCATGTGAACAAGTGAGTATTTCTGCACTGGCCACCAGGAAGAGTTATACAACAGAGCCCTTCTAGGGGTAGAGTTTTGTTCTTATCAGCATGAGACACCTTGGTGATGAGTCTGGTCACACCTCTCTCACTTACATCCTCCTTCTTTGTGGTGACCTTGAGATGACTTCTCTCAGCTCCTCATGTGTTGGAACTCACCCCAAGCAAATTCTGCAGAATCTGGCAAAGCTAGCTCATGCAAATTATGGCTTGATGTCAACTGGGCTTATTTTTATTCATAGGGAAGCTCAAGGAAGGTGTTGTCAAAAAAGGTGTGGACAGAAGGAGCATTTCTATAAATCTGAGAAACTGAAAGTGTGACAAAACTAGATAAAAATGGGGATAAAAAAACTGGGCACAAGTCAGTATTACTGCCAGAAGACCTCTGCAAAACACCAGCTGACAATAGTAAAAAAATCAAGGGATAATGAAATGGGCATCTGCCTCCTTTTTAAAGTAACTCCAGTATATCAAGACCTTGTGGGAACTATCTGTTACACTTCTAATTTGTTCTCCAAAACATTGCGATGTGTCAAGAAAGTCCTTTTCTTTAATTCACTTTTGCCACTTGAGAACAGATTAAATCTATCTAGGAGAGTAACTTCAGATGTGTAACAGAGAAGACGAAACTTGCCTAAGTTAAACTCTGCTGTGAAAACTACATCTATTTTAATGGATATGTATTGTCCAATTCTAATCTACTCCAAATTTATTTAATACTTGTGTTTAACCAAAGCACCAAAGCATCTCATAAACTTTCTTTAAAGGAGAGTGGCATTTCTACTAAGGTAGGTTTTATTTTTACCCCCAAGACCCATAAATCAGCTTTCAGAGAGCATGGCCCCTTATGTGAGCCAGTTCATTTTCAACCAGAAGACCATTTTACACTAAAGCAAACGATACCTATCTGGCATATCTTAGTCTACGATCTTTCACTTCTTTTCCCTGGCTTACACCTAGAATACATTGCTGGAAACTGCTTTAACCTTTTTGTAAAGCCCATAAACCCCTGACTTTTTGTCTAATTTAGTTTGGCAGCACTTGTTCTTCTAAGGAAACATTTGCATGATAGTACCAAAGAAAAAATTGTAATTAAGCAAGGACTCTTCCAGCAATTTTATGTGCTAGATGGAATAATTTTCCAGTAATAAAAGCTTTATTTGCTATCTGTAGCTTGATTTAATCATGTTACTAAAAGGAAGATGTAATCCAGACAGCCTTACGTTCACTCTCAAGTATCTAGTCTGTAACACTGTGAACTTTTCAGGCTTTGTAGCCTTAAAAATAAATGCATGCTATTACATATGAATTAGTCACTGTCGATTTTTTTTAGCCTAATCATCTGTTTGGAATTTACTCTCCTTCTATTTCATTGGTTGATGAGCAAATAGAATTTTTTCTAAAACTCATTTAATTTCTAGAATTTTTTTGTTGTTGACAACTTCATGCTGCTGCCTAAATCAAAATAATTTTCTCTGATAGAGCATTATGATAATTATTAACAGTAGCAGTAATTGTCAACTGCTGCAATAATTATTATTTTCTTACTTAATTGCCAGGAAAGCAAAAAACTCCAGAATGAGCATTTTACCCAAATACAGCTTTGGCTTAGTGGAAGAATTCATTAAAGAATTAGGATATTAAAAAATATGTTTGTCATCTGTTTTCTACACTGGATTTAAAAGCATGGGTTAATATGTTCCCATCTGAAAACATTTAGGCATTTCTGTAAATCAAGTATGGTCCTTGTTCTAATTTTTATCATCTTTTAATTATGTTGAAATAATTCAAGTTCACGAAAAATATGTTTCCCATTTTTCCTGATACTTTGAAGACCTGTGACAGGTAATTGATGTGCTGGAGAGGAGCACAGTGCACACTACAGCAGCACACCATGTCCTCAGCCCATATTCTGCTTTGCTGGTCCTGATTCCTCACCACAAGTGGCTCCAGGAGTACATTAAGTGACCTGGCCAGCTCCTGACATTCAGAGTCTGCCCTTTGCTGCTCTCCCCAGCAGTGAGTGAGGTGCCTCTTTGAGAAGCCCTTGCTCACTGTTTCAGTGCACGTGTTCTGTGTGCTTGTGTTAGTGATGGCACGGACGTGGCAGCTCCAGCCAGAGCAGGAGTGAGGTTTGGGAGGGTTGTTTCTCAAGACCATTGTCCCTACAAGGTCATTTAGGTATGAAGCCAATCCCATGTAACTCCCTGGGTACTGCTGGGCTCTGTTGGGTGTTGGGAGCAGCTGTGAATCCACACACCAGTTGTGATTATCCCGTCTGGTGCAGTAAAATATGAGTTTGACCAAGAGCCCTGTGATGTGTCCTTGCTGAGAAGCCAGGTGGCATCCTTGGTGGCACTAGCCAACAGGCTAAGTGTCAATAACAGTGTGTCAGCATTGCAGTACAGACTAAATCATCTGAATCAGGTGCTCAAAAATCAAATGTTATTTGGTTTGTTAAGATGCTAATGCAAAGAGAGGAGAGTAGCCTTGATATCGCCAGTGTGGAAAGGGTTAAACTGATAAAATTCTCATATTATCAGCGGTCCTTGGTGGCAAAAACCAGCTTGAGAATTTTGCCAGCTGTGGATGATTTGCTGTCCACACTTTTTATATTGATTTGCATTAGTTTTATCTCTTATTGATCAGGGCCACCTGTTTCTATCCTGTGCCTGGTGGCTCTGGATATCATGCAAGTGTTAAGTGTCTGTTGTGAGATCTTAATTGTCCCTAGTCCATTTATTTTCCATTTTAATTTTTAACAGCAACAGAGAGCTCTCTGCCATGCTGTATGAGAGCAATGCTCTTGCTTGATTTTGTTATTTATTTTGTTGTTATATTTTCCCTTTGTTCAAATAATGAGATATTTTAAAATATTTTAATTAAATTATGTCTTGTAAATTCATATAAATGGCTTCTTTGTGTTTGGTGACATTAATAAGACCATAACAGACCTGAGAAATTATGAGAAAACAAATCTAGACAGAGGTTTCTTTCTCCTATTTCAGGGCCTAAAGTGTTCTGATGAGGTGGAGCTAAGGAAGCTGAATTTGAAATCTTTGCAACAGTTTGCCTTCACCAAGATCTTTCCATCACTCCTCCTAAATTTCTGTGGTTGCATCAGGGTAGAATTCAGATCTTTATGTGGAATAGAGTAGAATTTGTGTCATGAGAAAGCAAGAGTTTACAACATTCCTTCCTACAAGAAAAAAAGGTGTGAAGGTCATGCTGATGGTACGACTGTCTCTGCTGCACAGCAGTCACTGCCCATTGCAAAAACCCTTGCAGGTAAATAATTTTCCCCAGGTGGTTCCCATGGATGTTGCAGTGCATGTCATCCATGCAGCAGTGTAAGAGGCAGAGGACCCAGCCCCCAGTTTGCTTATCAGGGCTGACCATCTAAATTCCTCCAGGGAGCTTCATCTGATCAGCTTCTGTGCCCAAGGACCCAAGTCAGAACCTGAGATTTCACAGTGCAGGGTGAACCAGGCTGCTTCCAGAACGACACCATTTCCTCATTAACAAAATGACAGATTATAGAGGATCTTGCCATACCAGCAGCAGGTAGTTTCAGAAATGAAATGAGAACAATGTGACATGGTACCCTTTTCATATGTACAGCTTTAATTAAGTTAGTGGCACAACTCATGTTACTAAAGAAGAGTAAGCAGAAGATTAATAGAAGCAATATCTAGATCAGAGGCAATTATAATGGCTCCAGTCATCTAATTAAGAAATTCAGCTAGTGAAGTGACTTTGTTTTTTATATGCCAGCCACATGGTTTTATAATTGAAACACCCACAGCGCATAAAACTCTTGTGAAGAGCATGTGGATACACAGCTGGTTTGGAAGTGACAATAAATAAATAAGTGTCTTAATTTTTTCTACCTGTAAATCTGAAAAGAGGTCAGAGCTGCAGTGACAATTTATAGAACAACAAGGAACATATCTGAAATTAATAAGAGTGAGAGTCCATTTTCTTATGCTTAGGAAAAAGTCATAGAAACTTAGCAGTCAATATATTCTTTTACTGTGCTGAGTAAACAGTAAAAAGAAAATGTAATTTGCTCACAGACTATTTCATTGTGGAGAAAATTGTGGGAATGGCATCTTTTTATTAACTTATAAATATATGTGCATATATAGGACAATTTAAAGACTGGATTTCAAATACTGATGGATGTGGAAATGCCATATATATATATTACAATGAAATGAATAAATTTTGGAGAGGATGAAAAGTTAACTTACACATTTCCAACAGCTGCAGCCCAACTTTTAATATAAATACAGGATTAATAAGAAAGTGCATTAAGCAGTCGGTGCTGAGGGTGCCAGGTTGCAAATGTTTAAGGTATCATCTTTAAGGAGAGAAGTGTCTTTCACCCAAACCCAGGTTTATGTCCTGTGTTGATATTTCTGTAAAGTGATGGAGATTTCATATGTTTAGAAGTCCTGTCTCCAGATATAGCTGGAAAGCACTGTCCTCTCAACGTAGATCCATTTCATGGGTTTTTACTGATTCGTTGGAAGTTTTGAAAAAAGTCCATGACATCCTGGGTCACTGGTATTGCTTGTCTCCTGAAAGTCATGTGCACAACCTAAGCTTTTGATAAGCCAATAACGAACACTGAATTGTGCTCACAACATTTCTGTATAGGAGCTTCACTTGGGGCATGGAGAAAATATGCAAAGGCTGAACAGGGAAGACGTGGGGGTCTCCTTGGACAAAATAAAGTCTAATAGTAGAGGAATCAGTGCTGGTTCATCTAGAGGAGCTGGCTGAGCAGGTTCATCAGTACTGGTGGGTAGTTCCTTGTCAGCAGTGCCACAGCTGCCATGTACCTTCTCCAGCTGTAACACTGCACAGAACTCTTGTGCCTCACTGGTGACCTCCTTGTGTGAAAAAATAGAGCTACCAAATGCTGAATATCAGCCCTGAGTGTAAGACTGTGAAGAGAGCAGAAAGAACAAATCTTCTGATGTCAACTATTGCAGCACCTGACTTTCAGGGTGGCCAATCACGGGAACATTCAGCATTCAGGTGAGATGTACTAGGAGAACTACACATTTCCTGGGATGACTCAGATGCCTAATGGGAGAAGGAGAAGGCATTGTTGTACTCTTTCCTCATCCAATAACTCAAGAGCTGGGGAGGACATTTAGCTAAAGTGAGATTTGACTCCACCTGAAAGGATTTGGAGACACAATCTCCATTACATAATGTTATTGTTTTCTGCCCTATCTGCTGCTAAATTGTCTTAACTTTTTTTTTTTTTTTTTAACTTGTAGGCATGATCTGAGTATAGTGAACCTAGACATCTCTTCTTTTTTCTACTTTCAAAACCACTGTCCCAGTTTCCATCCACCATAAATATAAATAACTTGGTTAGGAAAGGTGGCAAGGATGAGGAGAGGAGCTTATTATCCTCTTCCCCACCAGCAATTTTCAATACCAGCTGCCACAGTGACATTGACACAGTGGGATCAAATATGATGAACCACAAGGTGCCACTTTAACTGTCACTTCAAATTCCTGGAGTCTTCATATATTTAGTCATGTTTATTTATAAGATAAATTTCCTGTTTCTATATTGGCACTGATTTTAAACTGTCTGAAACTAAACATTTGCCTGTCAGAATGTGTCTCTCTCTTACTAAGTACGTATCATGGTGAATATCATATTCATAACCCAGAAAATTATTCTTTCCAGTCTATGGAACTAAACATCTATTGTAGTCTCATTTACTCTCCAGCCCAATCAACACCCCATGCTTTTTTCTCCTTTCAATCTAGCAAATATTCCTTCATGTTGCTGTGAGCTAATTTTGAGATTTCCTTGAGTGATTTTCAAATCACCTGACCATCTGTTTCAAATTTAAGCATCCCCAGATGCAGACAATCTAAATATGGGAGTTATGTTGTAAATTACATTCAGAGCTACCCTTTAAATTATCTGGAGTTCTGTTTGTTGATATTAACTGCTCCATGCGTAGGGCTATAATTGACTTTAAAACTTGTAAGCACTTTATTATCTAGAAGAAAGAACTCAGTGTTGAAATAATGTTGATGAAGGCAACAAACAAATCAATGCCTGAAGCAGACTCCCAAACAGAGCAAGTTCAGAGGGATCAATTAATAGTAGCTCACTTGGAATGGGTGAGATTGGTAACTGTGAAAACCCTGCTAGAGCTGCATTCCCAGGTAGATGACAACAAATCATTTCCCTCAGTTCAAAAGAATGAATAAATCTTAAATTGGGGTTTGTGTGTAGGTTAGTTTCTGTTTGGCATGTTATATCTGAATTAGGATTGGTGCCTAGATCAGATGACTGTATGTCTCTCCCAGAACTTACTGCCTCAGAAATAGTAGATCTAGAACACTGAGGTCCTCAATTATCAGAAGCCATTATTTTCTAATGAATATTGAGGTTTCTTCATTCATAAATTAATCTTGGATTTAAATTATCAAGTTTCAACACAACAAAAGTCAGAGCAGGTGTTCCTTCTACAACAGAAGGGCAATGTGTGGATTGACTGGGCCACAGAAAGTAGGAGAAAGAGACAGAAACTTTCACTGCAGAAGAAACTATTCAAGAAAATTTGCTCTGCTGACTCAATAGTCCTCTGTCAGGAGAATGAAGACACATCTCCACAGCTGTTAGTATGGAGTCTTACCCCAAATCTAAAATTTACTTCCTATAGCTAAAAGAGAACATCAGATCTATGTAAGGCTGCTGCTGAATGTCCCTTGACTACAGAGAGGACTTATCTAATGAACTGTCAGACCAAAGCTGGGCAATTTCAAAATTATTTTTACTTTTCTTCAAGACTGAGTTCTGCTGCATAGAACTGTTTGTGTGGAGGACTGATGAATAATAGCTGCACTTCTGTATCCATGGGGATCCAAGAAAAGTCAAGTCAGCAGAGGAAGGTGTGATGAGTGCATTTACTCTGTAACCACAATTAAGAAAATACAGCTGGGTGAGGTGCCAATCAAAAACAGAAATTACTTTCTCTAACAGTTTGGATGATGGTTTTAAGATTAATGAAATAACAGAATCATAGAATGGCTTAGGATGGAATGAGAGATGATCTTGTTCCAACACCCCTGCCATGGCCAGAGACATTTTACACTAGACCAGGTTGCTCAGGACCCCATCCAACCTGGCCCTGAACACTTCCAGGGATGGGGCAACCACAACTGTTCTGGGTAACGTGTTCCAGTGCCTCACTGCCCTCTCAGTAAAGAATTTCTTCCTAACAGCTAATCTAAACCTACTCTTGCAGTTTTAAGCCACTCCCCCTTGTCCTGTCACCACTTGTGAAAAGTCCCTCTCCAGCTCCCTTGCAACTCCTCTGGGTACTGGAAGATGCTCTAAGGTCACCCCGGAGCCTTCTCTTCAAAAGGCCAAACAGCTCCAACTCTCTCAGCCTGTATTCACAGGAGAGGCATTCCATCCCTCTGATTATCTTTGAGACCTCCTCTGGACTCATCCCAACAGGTCCAGGTTCTTCCTTTGTTGTGGACCCCAGAGCTGGATGCAGCACTCCAGATGGGGTCTCACCAGGGCAGAGGAGAAGGAGAGAATCCTCTCCCTCACCTGCTGCCCACAGGGCTTTGGATGCAGCCCAGGACAGGTTTGGCTTTCTGGGCTGCAAGGGCACCTTGCTGGGACATGTTGTGTTTCTTATCCATCAGCACCCTCAAGTCTTTCTCCTCAGGGCAGCTCTCAATGCCTTCATCCCCCAGCCTGTATTTGTGCTTGGGATTGTCCCAACTCAGGTCCAGGACCTTGTTACTTCTAGTAGAGAAGCTTTAGACAGCTGGATAGACAGAGACACAGATAAAGAAATTGTGATCCTTGGGCAAAGGAGTAAAAAAATTAGGTTAGTTTTATTTTTTAATAAAATATCCCTTAGGAAGAATTGCATTTTTTTATGTTTTTCATTTGTTAATAGTAATACCAGCCAGCAAGACATTCCAGGGTTTCATGGATGGATGGAGATTTCAATACACTCTGCATGGGCTGAATGAAGCAGAACAGAAATTGGCAAAATAGGGTTATTATCTTTGTTATTTAATATTCATAATGGAGTGATACTCAGACAGTCTAACCAACTTTATACTGCAGTAGTTTTTCTGCTTCGTCTTTTCCAGCAAATTTAAGCTATGCAGTCCTGGTCTGTCTAAACAAGATTCTGTAAAGTCTGATTTAAATAAAGTTTAAGGCAAGAAATGAAGACTAAATAAAGTACACACCTTTCAGCCAGTCTGGGTTTTATTCTGAAAGCTTTCCAGGTGTGAGGACACAGACAAATCATCACATGAATGAACATGATTTTGACATTGGTGGGAGGACACTGACAGTAAGTTCAAAACCAGTCTTCCAAGGATCTTAGAAAGGAGCAGAAGGAGCCAAATATGCAGGAAATATTTTTGGGAATTCTCCAGTTCTCTAAAGCAAGAGAAGAGAGAAGGTGACACATTGTGGGAGTTGGTTTTTGCCAGAGGAGAATGGTTCTGTTCTGTAGGACATCCAGAATCTGCTTTGAGTAGCTGCCCTGGATGTACCTATGCCTGGGATACCAAGTTAGTTTTAATAGCTAAAACAGCTTTAAATATCCCATAAAGGGGAAATTCCATGCAAACTGTCATGCAAGGAGTATAATTTCAGGTTTTTTAAATATTTAGGAAATTAAAGAGAAACCGAGGCTTGTACAGGTCATTGGAGAGCAAGTCCAAGACAACAACCTTTGTTACTTTTTCTCTAATCCCATTGCTTGAAGACCTCTTCCAAAATAATCACATTTCCTAGAGCACGGATTTTTAAGACATGTCTTCATTAGACACCTTCCTAATTACAGCTGCTAGACGATATTGATGCTTCCTGACAACTTTATGTATAATTTTAAAAAGTGGCATAGCCTTGATTCCAGCATATTTCTGAAGACACTTCTGTTCTGAAAACAGTTTCAGAGTTGAGTTGCAGTTTAGAGGAGGAATGTTCTGCAGCAAGAAAAACAGCAACTTCAAAGTAATGTTTTGTTTATATTCAGTCCTTTCTTCATGAGATTCACTTGAGCTTGTTTAACTTTCATGTGGATTCAGTTTCAAAGAACAACATTGGCTTCAAAATTAGAGAGAATTCAAAAGGGTGATGGAGGGGTAGAGATGAGATCTGGGCTGCAGAAAAGAGTTTTGCCTTCCTGATTTTTTAACTCAGTAAATTGAACATCTTCTATTGTTTTTGTCATCTTTCAAATGAAATGGGAGCTGCTAAGCTTATATTTCAGTGAAGGACTAAACCACACAGCATTTATGCTTAAAAAATATTTCTGCTCTACTTTGAAGCACTTGTTGGTTTTTATTTTCGCACAGAAGAACAGATAAAACACTTGGTGCTGACATTCCATGTGTGCACTCTCTGTTTTGAACGTCTGCCATTCCATTTTGATGATCCATAATATTTTAAGCATACATAGACCTTTCTTTCTAGACTAGACTCCTTTCTACACAGTACACTCATTTGTCTCATTTTTTTAACTTTATGCAAGAGCTGTTCCGTATGAGAAGTTGTTTTGGGAAATGCTTAAAGATACACAGAGCTGTCAGAGTGACATTTTCTCATCTTAATTGTAATGTTTTCAAGGCTTTTTTTAAATTTTTTTTTTTAAATTCATGTTTTCTGCATAAAATTTGACAGCCAGGATAGACTGAGGTCAGAATACAGTTGCTAAGATTAATGCATCTGCAATCAATCTCCATTAAAAGCAAATGGAACTATCTTCTGGTATTCTGGCCTGCTGCAGATTTTGTTAATTTGGTTCTTTCTTGTGAAATTTAGTCTGAGTTGTAAGGACACTACTGGCTACTCTCCCAAGTAGGTCTGGTTTTGTTAACACTGCCTCCCATCTTTGGGCTGGAGTAAATCTCTGGCAAGGATGAAGTTTTCCTCAGTTACAATGTTTGAGGAGTTCCACCATCCCCTAATATGAATATGCATTTATTTCCACCAGCATGTCTTTTATCCCAGTAAGGCCAAATGAGCTTTAGTCTCCAATACTCATTAAAGGAGTGCTCCTTTTGACCACTATTTTTTTTATAGATAGTTCTAAAAGCTTTACAGCTCTGGCTACTTGAAATTGAAATAGCAACAAAAATATTCTCAGAAATTAAAATAAGAAATTAGGGTTTTTACGACCTACTAGTAAGCCCAGTTTTTATTTTATGATGAGAGTATTCTTCTTTTTTTTATTTCATCTATGAAATTTGCTTTGATAGTGTGTCAGCTTTTGATATTTGAAGTTTTACTAAAATGCTTTCATTCATTCAAAATCAGGAACTTTCAAATTAAAAAATAAAACATGCTGGGATAAAAATAAAAGTTGGTTTTCTTTGGAAAGTCACACTTATTATTAGACAGCTTGAAAGGGAAAAATAAGCCATCAGTTATTCTTAAATACATCTCTTCAGAAACACAAATATCAGATTGCTTATTCCTGTCCTCATCAGTTTGTAGTCGTTCATATAAAAACTAAGACCATGTATCGAAACATTGCAGCATGTAGCACACCAAACTGAAATCATTCCTTAAAGGTGCAAGAGGGATTTCAGGAATGAGGAAAAGGGTGTGCATAGGGTCAAACGACTCACCCAGAGGCACACAAGAACTCTCTGTCACAGCCCTCCTCCAGGGCTGGTTCTGCATGCCAATTGTGTCCTTCCCTCACAGTGCTTTGAGTCTGCATTTATACCAGCCACTACACGTTCAAATAAATTCAGTGTGAAGTCAGATATATATATATATATTTGGTTCTCACATTGCAAATTCAGAGGAACACACGTTTATTATTAATGTTGATAATGAGATAATAAGCTGTCACTGGGGATTGTGATGAGCAGCATCAAGGCAAGTCTATTGCTAGCATCCACAGTGGAATTTCTGCCAAGGAAATGTAATGAGGAAGACTGGGGGAAAGAAAAAAAAAAAAAAAAAAAAAAGAAGTAACAGCACCTGGTAGTGTGAGGGGTGTGTGGGCTGGAAACACTATCTTGGGAGATCTGCAGTTCTGCTTGTAGAGATGCTGTTTAGCCTGTCATTTAGCTTTTTCTGGTAGTTTTCCTTTTGAAATGAATATTATGCTCATTACAGGTGCCGAACTGACAGCCCTTAAGATTGAAGTTCCTTTTTACAAAATCAAGTGTACTAAACAGCAGTAAGGGAAGCTTTTTCAGAAATGCCTGTCAATAAGTCTCCACCTCGGCCAGGAAAAATGGAAAATAGCTAAAATTCATATTTGGTCTTTGTACTTTGCCTGGTAGCAAAGGGATTTTTAATACTATTTGTGTTGTTTCCACTTTCACTTTGGAAATGAATTGGTATCAACATATTTGTCTTTTGAGGAGTACCCTTTATCTCACCTTGTTACTGATAAGTTACCCCAGCTATAACACTAACCATGTACCACCATCATTAAGATGGTAGTCATTAAGTTTTGAAGGGTCTTGAATGACACTTAAGAAAACATCTAATGGAAAAAGCTGAAAAACTTATTATAGGCCAAGACAGCACACATGTGTAGCTTTGTGATCCCCTAATGCTTTTGTTTACCCTTCTTAAAATATTGACTTCCAGTCCCTAAATTCCATTAATTCTCTCTGCTAAGGTCCTGCTGGTTTTCCTTTCTTTGGAGCAGCTGAATTGTCTGATTTTCAGGTATGGTTGGGTTCATAATAAAAAACAAGACAGAAGAAAAACCTCCAGAATGTACCTATTTATTTCCTCTGCTCTGTGGAAGTATCAATTCTGTCTACTCTATTCCTGATGGATATTTTTCAAAGATGACCTCAAAAATTTTCAAAGAATGGAGTGTCTTTATAGCAAGAATGACCTTCCATAAACACTGTACTATTTAATATAGGCAGTGGACTGAGTAAGATGGGCCATCTTCTTGGTATGAGTGCTATCAAATAATTTCCTGACTTGCCTATACAGGGTTAGTTAAAATAGTTCCTCCCTTTTTATTGACACTGGGATTGTCAATCTATTAAGAAAATTAAGTCCCAACTTTCAGTTATGTTTTACTGGGCTTTTATGTCTATGAGTACATAGACATAGTATATAGACATGGTATGAGTATATCCACCTATACCCTAATTTAAGTCTCGACTTTTCTGACAAAGATCCAAAGACACAGCAGCATGTGATGACAGAGGCTGAGATTAGGTTTTGGTCACACTCAGCAAAGAAGCACAAAGGAGAATGGTGATGATATTCTTAGCCCTCCAATTAACAGCTGTAAAATGGGAGCAAGACATTGATTTTCATCAACCTTGCCTCATCCATCAAGTGTGTTGTGACCTCTGAAGAAACTCAGATGCACCCAGCTTAGCACTGAAAGGAACTTCTGGACATAGTGGGGCTCAAACCCCTCTGTTTCATTGGAACTGGAGGTCATTGGATTGAAATTCAAGCAGCTGTGAAAGGCCAGATGAAATCTGACTTAATTTGTCCTGTGAGCTACTGTTCTTTACCCTGTGCCAGTGGCTCTTCACTTTTGTGTCCACCTGGAGGAGAAATCCCAAAGGAAGAACAGCACCCAGGTTTTCATCAATCATAAATCTCTTTGAAGACAAAATCTCTTCCACTGCTTCAATAAATCAAAGCAACAACCACTGTTACCAGTTCTTATCTAGATACCAACACTGGCAGAAACTGGAATTTCATTAAGAAATCCACAGAATACAGATTTGAGGAACAGGAGCATTCCTGAAAGGGGGCCAGATGACAGTGCAATCAAACACCAAAAATCAGAGCTGGCTGTCTCCGTAGAAAACCTATTTCTTCGTACAAGTTTTACCCCAAAATGGATGAAGTCACTGACAGTCTCTTGATAGCCACCACAGAGAACCTGTGTGAGGTGATGGATGGAGGAAAGGGAGGGTCAGAGCTGAGTGGCTCTGTGGGCAATGTGAAATATTCCTTCTGATTACAAGATTGTAAACGTGATCAAATTAGAACCGGTGAGATGGAAACAGGTACTCAACAGCCACTCTGCCCTTCAGTTCTTTAGGCTATTTTTTGTGAGAAAAAATGCTCAATTTATGTTTTGAAATGTACACAGAGATTTCTCTGGGATAAATATCATGGACTTGTGGGTTACATTTTCAGGTAAAACAAAAAGGAAGTAAAATACAAAATTGTCAACCTCCAAAACTCTGCCTAAACTCTCATTGTGATGTATTGCCCTGAGAAAGCCTGCCAGGCTGTTTAACACCTTTATTGCTTGATCCTGGGAGCTCAATTTATTATTTACTGATCCTTCTCCTGTCATTGGTCATGACCACATATCTGGTTATATTATTCCTAGCAGGTTTTCCAGCACACATTGGTTCAAAAATCAATCACTTCCTAGATCCATCATTTCTGTCCTTCTTTTGGGCTCCATGTCTCCAGTGCTAATCTGCCAGTGGCAGTCTAATGCTGTTTACAGCAGCACCTGCTTTTGCCACATGAGGAAAGACTTGCCTCTTGTTTCTTCAGCCAAAGCACTGCAATAAATAGATGGCATGGACAAATAAATACATTTATCTCTCCAACAGTACAGGAGTTCCCTGTTGTACATTTATTTATATTCTGCAAATTTTCACATGGTTTCACCATTCCTCTGGGAAGATGGTTCTTCAAAATATCAAATCATCAGTATTTGTTTGAATTGCTGTCATTCTCTACTACCTTGAGCTTACTTTCATCCTATTACTTATACTCTTAAGTGATATTCTAAATCATTCTCATCCTCTTGTTGCTTATTCCTCTCTGTATTGCATACCAATATATGAATTTCTAGTTTTATTCATCATTCTTACTGTTCATTTATTACTTAAGGATTTTAACATATGCTTTTGGATAAATGTTTTGATGGTATTTTTTTTCACACTTAAATGAAGGTATGGAGAGTAATGTATATGATAAGATTGGCTTATTTTTCTGCCATATCTCTTTGCAAGCAACTGCACAATTTTTTGTTATCTTTCTTAGAATTGGCCTTTCTGAGTTGTTTTTCTCTCATGTAGTATTGATAGTTATCTTATTGATTTTGTGAATTTGCAGATCCTATTTTGTTCTATTTTGATAGAATCATAGAATTGTTATGTTTTAAAAAAACCTTTAAGGTCATCAAATCTGAGCATTTACCCAGCACTTCAACCCAACTGAACAACCCCATGTTCACCATTAAACCATGCTCCTTTAGCACTGCATTTACACCTCTTTGAAATTCCTCCAGCAATGGTGACCCCACCACTTCCCTAAGAAGCCTGTTCCAATACTTTACAACCCTTTTGGTGAATAAATTTTTCCTAAATATCCAATTTTCTGGCCAATTCCTCTTGTCCTGTCACTTGTTACTTGGGAGAAGAGACCAACCCCCACCTGACTGCTACCTCTTTTCAGGGAGCTGTAGAGGGTGATAAGGTTCTTCCTGAGCCTCCTTTTTTCCAGTCTGAATACCCCCAGCCCCCCCAGCTGCTCCTCATCAGCCTTGGGCTCCAGACCATTCCCCATCTCCGCTGCCCTTCCCTGGACAGGTTCCAGCCCCCCAATGTCTTTATTGTTGTGAGTGGCACAGAACTGGACTCAGCACTTGAGGCATGGCCTCACCAGTACCCAATCCTACTCTTGTATTCCAAGTCTCTAAAACTCAGGTAATTATGATCCATTTTCACATTTTATCTGATGTTCTCATCTTATTTACTGCTTTGCCAGGCTACTACTGTGCTAATTTTTGCAAAGGGCCTTTCCTTAAAGGAGATGCATTGTGGACTCAGAACAAACATGGTTGGTTTACATTGGCTGGATACCAGATGTGCAACAAAGCTGCTCTGTCACTCCTCTCCCCAGCTGGACAGGTAAGAGAAAACATAAAGAAAGGCTCGTGGGGTGAGATAAGGACAGGACGAGATCACTCACCAGTTATGGACTTCACTTGGGGAAATTAGCTTAATTTATTACCAAACAGAGCAGAGCAGGATAACAAGAAATACAACCCAAATCTTACAACGTTTTTCCTCTACCCCTCACTGCTTCCCAGGCTCAACTCCACTCTCAAATTCTCTACATTCTCTCCATCAGAGGTGCTGGGGGACTGGGAATGGAGGCAGCAGTCAGTTCATTGTATGTTGCCTTAGTTCCTTCTCCCTCCTTGGGAACAGGACTCCTCACACTCTTCTCCTGCTCCAGTGTGGTGTCCCACTCATGGGACACTGCAGCAGGCTGACCCTGTCTGGCCACCAGGCACCCACCAAAGCCTCTCTATCCCTCCCTTCCACAGCTGGACAGGGGAGAGAAAATAAAATGAAGGGTTCATGGGTTGAGATAAGGGCCAGGATAGATCACTCTCCAAATACCATTGCCACGGTATTTCATACCAGAAAAACAGGCTCAGCTTGGGGATATTAACTGAATTTATTACTAACAAAATTAGAGCAAAAACACCTTCTCTCCACCCCTCATTTCTTCCTAACCCTTCCTCCTTCTCCAGCATGCAGGGAGACAGGGAATGGGGGTTATGGTCAGTTCATCCCACATTGTTCCTGCCCCTGCTCAGGGAGAGGAGTCATTCCCCTGCTGCATGGTGGGGTCCCTCCCACAGGAGACAGTACTCCAAGAAATACTCCAAATTTAGTCCATTTCATGGGCTTCAGTCCTCCCCAAACTGCTGCAAAGTGGGTCACTCTTCCACAGGGTCAGTCTTGGGCTGCTCCAACCTGGGCTCTTCTCTCCACAGGTCCCTGCCAGGACCCTGCTCCAGCACAGGCCTCCCACGGGGTCACAGCCTCCTTTGGGCATCCCCCTGCTCCAGTGTGGGGTTTTCCATGGGCTGCAGGGGGATCTCTGCTCCCCACGGACCCCCATGGGCTGCAGGGGCACGGCTGCCTCACCATGGGCTGCCCCAGGGGCTGCGGGGCAATCTCTGCTGCAGTGCCTTGAGCATCTCCTGCCCCTCCTTCTCCACTGGTGTCTGCAGAGATGTTCCTCTCACGTGTTCTCACTGCTCACCCCTGACTGTAGCTGAAAACTGTGCTATAACTTTTTTCCCTTCTTAAACGTTATCAAAGAAGCATTACAATCATTCCTGATGGGCTCATCCTTGGCCAGGGGCAGATCCATCTTGAAGACATTGGCATTGGCTCTGTTGGACATGGGGGGAAACTTCTGGCAGCTTCTCACCCTGTCCCTCCCATCAAACCTTGTCACACTAACCCAACACAACAAAATAAATTATTCAGAAGATAAATACTCAAAGAGGGAAAGAGACATTATCAGTGAAGACAGTTGTGTGTGGGTCATGCATCCTGCTATTTAGATGTATTCCTGATTTTACCTCCTCATTTTTTAGAGTTTTCTGTTTAAAAACTCCTAGGTTGATCCATTAGACTGTAAGGTTGGCTGTGCACTATTTTAGATACTCCACAGGAATATTCAGTTCTTAACAGATATAAATTTTCCTGTTGTCTCATTGAGGACCCTCTGATGTGATCAAAATCACAGCATGGGCAGTGACTATAGGATGTTGTGAGGCCTTAAAATGGAGAATGGGGAGAACTTCAGGGAAGAGTTAAAATATTGTGAGCAGGCAAGAAAGCCAAAATAAGGGGGAAAGGGAAGAAGAAAACTTTCATTGTTTAAAACAACCTTCTGGGACCATTTAAACTTAATTTAAACCTCTCTAACTTTTCTATAAACCCAGATCAGGAATCTTGAAATGGAATAATAATATTTTCTGTTCACTTTTACAGCAACTAAACTTTTTTAAGGACTTGAAAAAATAGTAGCTAACATTTTGAGGATATATGTCTTTATTTCTTTTTAAGGAATGCTTATATTTGAATATCTTAAGCACAACATAAAGCCTGCTATTTTTCTTTCAAAGTTACACTCTATGCCAGAGCATATCTTTCAACAAAATAAAAGTTTTCCTTAACTGACCTCTGCTGGAGCTGTTTTGTTTTTGTCCTAAAAGAGATTCTGGCAAGGACACTGAAGGTTCCAGATTTGTTCTATGACTCTTGCTCGTTCTGCAGCTCTCAACAGGCTATACATTATTTACTGAAACACAACATGTGCCTTGATGACCCTGAAAAATGAGCAGAGTCTACAAAGCAAAGCAGGATCTCTGCTCAGAGGATTTTACAATCTTCTGAAGTGTTTTTGGAAGTTATAGCAAGCAGCAGACTTCTCACCACTACCACTGTACTGAGTCCAGCAGCTCTTGGGGGTAAGGTGTATTTTTCAGAGCTGCTGCACTCCCAGAACAGTTTCTCTGGATGATAAGCCACATTCTACAGGAAAACATCTACTACAGTCTTTGCTACTTTGGTATCACACATTGCTGAGGTTAGAAGTGACCTCTGGAGATTGTCTAGCCCACACCCTGCTCATATCAGGGTTAGCTAAACCAGATTGTTCAGGGCTATGCCCAGTTGGGTTTTGAATATATCCAGGGTCTGAGACTCCACATCTGTGGGCATAACATTTCAGTTCTTAGTCATCCTCACACTAAAATGTTTTTTTTCTTTCCTGTGTGTCAACTTGTGACTATTTGTTCTTATGCTTTCAGTAACTACAACTGAGGAGAGCCTGGCTCCCTCTTCATTGCAACCCCCACAGTCCCCAGCCAGCTACTTGTACACATGGATAAGATTCCCTCTGTGTCTCCTCTTCTCTGGTTCCCTCTGAGCCATCCCTTCTCTTACAACCTCTTCTTATATGTCAGATGCTCCAGTCCCTTAAATATCTTTGTAATCCCTCACTGGACTTGCTTCAGGACATACAAAACTCTCCTGTCCTGGGGGGCTCAGCACTGGACACAGCACTCTCAAGCTGTAGCATCAGTACTGGGCAGAGTGGAAGGATCCTCCATCCATCCCTTAAAACCATATCTAAAAAAGTGGAAAGCTTTATTGGGAGCACAGTGAAGGCCACATCACAGTTTTGAGCTGCCTGGAGGGCTATCCAACTTTTGTGTCTATGCTGCATTGCCTCCTGTGCTGCTTTCAGAGCAAACAAAGGCTCATGTATCAGTAAGAAAGCTCTGCCTTTGTAGGTTGTTTACTCCTGATCTAGATCAGTCTTGATGAAGACTGCATGTGATTGAAATTGGATGCCCGGGGACTCTTTGCCCAGAGAGGTTTCTGAGTATTTTAAGTGCAGCATTGGGGTGTGCCCTGGTATGAAATGAAGTAAGGAAGGCTATGTGATATGCTTCTTTTGAAAGACAGCTCTTATGAAAAATTCAAGAGGAAATGCTTTCCTTTTGTTCACTGCCAGTTCATCTAGTTTGCAGCTACAGAAAGAGAGATTATTATTTTTGGGTACTTTAATGTGTGGGAGCTTTTAAGTGGATATAGATTTGTTCTGTTTGTTGTCAAGGTGCCAGAAGTTTTTGAAGCCTGATAATGCTCTTTCCATGTTTTATTCAGGTTGTCATTGGTAATGAAATATAATTTAATTTTACTTTCCTATTATGTTTTTCTCATCTCACTATCAAAAAAGAAAGTGTGCAGAATAGTTTTTATCACTGCTTACAAATAAGGGAGCTTTACAAACAAATGTATGCAAAATAATTAATGTTTTTGTAGAAAGGCTTTAATTTATTATTTAGCTCTATTTCTCCAGTGATAGTAAAAACATGCTTTTATGAACATCATAGTACCCTTAATTCTTGAAGACAATTTACACATTAAAAATAAATTGCAAAATCCCAGTAGGTTTCAGCATGTTGACACATTTTAGATTAAGGATGGTAATTTTGATGGTTGCTAACTTTTAAATAAGTAAGTTAGATGGCTAAAAATGATCAGCGAGCACTGGTGGTTTTTTTTTTTTTTTAACTAGACTGATAGCCTTTTTTCTTCAAGATGGAATCTCAACACTTTTTCCTTTCCTCTGTTGCTAAGAGTTCAAAGAGAAAAATGAACAAATAACCTTACGATGGCAATCTGGAGAGGACCTGGAACTGCATCTTCCAAGAGATCCACAGGGTGTGGGCTTTTGTTTCTGCCCTCATCCCAGTGGGAGCTGGTCAATCTCTCATTGCCTGGTCAGACATTGTTTCTACTCTTTAATGTAGCCTTTGTGTCAACTCAATGTCCATCCAGGAAGCCAGCTGTCTGGAAAGGGAGGAATTGCTGCAGTGGTTCCTTGTGGTCACAACTGGTAAAATGGACAACTGGTCAAATTTCCAAACAGGATTTCCTTAAACCCACAGCCTGTCCACTACCCACGAGCATGGACCCCCTGCACCCCCTCGCTGCTGTCCTCAGTGTGGAGGACCAGCAGTTCCTCCCTTCCCCCCACCCTAGCACATGGACTCATTTTGTGCTCCGGCTGCTTCTGCAGCATCGCCTCCTGCAGCCCTGGCACCCATTTCCTGACAAGAATCTTCATCCTTCTCAATCACCCTCATTCATTTCCCCTTAATCTTCCTCATCACTCTCCCATAAATCCTCTTCTGCTCCCAGAACTGCACTTGCTTGAGATCTTAAAGAGAAGCAGCCCTTTGGCTATCAGGTACATTTTCTGTCCTTTTGCAGATTTTTATTTAAATCCTATTTCTTTTGCATTCCTTCATTAGGTTGCTGTCAAACCTCTGTGCATTTTTGCCTCAGGATAATAGGTTACATATGCATAATACATAGTTTGGATGCCAATAGATTTTATTACAGTTTAGGATAGTGGTGCTGCTTAATTTCATGCTATCCACAAACTAGGTGGTAAATTGTTGTCTCTGACAGGAAGGTTATACTACAGGCTAAATTTTACCCTGAGTTACATTCAAGCATCTTTCTATCAGAATTAGAATTTGGCCTATAACACATTCGGAATTGAAACGGAGAAGTTCTGGTCCCCTTATCAGACCTGACATACAATCCTGTTACATTACAGATGCACCTCCTTGATATAAAGAAAGTGAAAAATCCCCAGTTCATGGTGAATTTTTGTGGTTAATAGTATCTGATAAAATACAAGTGAATGAACAGCAGCTTGAGGGAAGGTTGGATGGGTGAGGGAGACAAGGCATCCAGACAAGCATTGTTACATTTCTAGTAGAAGGGCAAAAGCAAAGATAAATGTAGGTCACTGGAAAAGCCAGAAGGAAAATACCAGAGAAAATTCCAGAAGAAGCAAGACAAAGTGACTGCAACAGAGCTTAATCCTCATCACATCTCAGGATGTACTCAAAGCAGATGTAAAACCCAGAAATCAGCAAAGCTACATCAGTCCTTTCTCCTTCCTTCAGTAGGGCATGAGAAACAAAATTGTCATTTTGCAAACTCACCTCTTTATGTCTATAAGGTCTCAAATTTCTGAACCAAACCCCCACTTTGGAATTTCACCAACAATTCTTTCTTGTCCACTGAAGAACAAATCCAAAAAAGACACTGGTCTGGCCTCACTGTGTGAATAGAAAGCATTCAAGAAACAGCTGCATGTGGCACTTGGTGCTATGGTTTAGCTCACGTGGGGCTTGTCAAAGCTTGGGTGTGATGATCTTGGAGGTTTTTCCAACCCCAGTGATTCTCTGGTTCTCTTGTTCCATGAAATGCCCTGCACACCACTACAGAAGGATGGCAAGTGCCTCACCTTGACTTCTCACACTTGGCTGTTGTTTCCTAGAGCCCAGAGCTCAGCAGTAACAAGCTCTTCCATGCAAGGAGGGTGACAGCACAGCTTGTGCATACCCTGGTTCAACACCAGGCCCCGGTTTACTCCAGCCAGTCTGCCCTTTCCCTTTCCCATGTTTGTAATCTGGATACAAGGCGGATGTGCCTTTGGCATGTGCAATGAATGAAAAAAAAAAAAAAAGGGAAAAGGTATACAAGCATTAGGACCACATTTGATATTAGAATATTCTGAAAAAAAAATTAAAATCTGGCTGGCCTCCTGTGTCTCTCTCCCTCCCAGATTGCTTCTCTCCCTTCCCAGATTTAGTTTCTAATAATCTGTCCCATCTGTCAGACACAAGATCACTGGGGCATTTTCAGGGTTGATTCATCCAAACATAAGAGATCCCACCCACAAAGATGCATCTTTTCTGTACAGAACTGACTATATGGAAGCAGATAATTGGAAGCAATTAATCACACCAAAGACAAACAAACTTGGACATAAATCATTAAGCTAACAAGAACATGGTCTACTTCTCTACCCCCTTCCATCTCCTCATCTGCCTTCACACAGCTTGGAAGAAAGGCCTTGGCTTGCAGAGAAAATGTTGCCAGTGCATTTTATGGCTTATAATGGTAGCAGGAGGGCTTGTTTTATATTTTTTGCTTTGTATTTTTTTTTCTCTTGTATGACTGTAATGTGAGTGTGTCTCTGTAGATCTCCCATACTGAGACCTCCAACCATATATAAAGAGAGCACCCTCTATGCAATCATCATTAAGCATCTTTTTCAGCCTTGTACTATTTCATTGGTGTACTGTCCATTCAGCAACTTTTCATGCTTGAAATACCCCCACTGACCCTTGAGATGTGCCAGCCAGTTTGTGTTACAAACTAGTTCTGATAAGGTGCTTTTATGGCCACTGTCTGCAGCCTCTCAGCTCTCATTCACATTCCTCATGCTGTACAAGAACCTTGCATCTCTGACCTCATTCCCCATGACCTAGTTGTAATACTTTAGATTAAATGGTCTTATTGTTGAGCTGCCCTTGGAGGGATCCTTATGATTTTCCTACCAAAGTCTCCTTGAGAAAGGTGTCTCATCAGAGCATTTGCACTTCAAAGTGCTCCAGGAGGGCCCGAGTCAGCAGCCATCTCACCAAACACCAAACAGCTTCTAGCTGGAAGAGAAGCTGGATTGTGTCCTTCACAGAGGGCAGGTGCTTTAGGAAATGAGAATGAACTACAAAAGGACAGGTAACAGATCCTGATCTCTGCTTTGCTACTCCATATTCTTTCAGCAGATATGCCCAGAAAAGCCCCTAAGCCAGCTGGTGCAGGAAACACACTCCACTTGCCAGGTGATGTGAATCCTTGAAATGGAGAAGTTACACAGCTGATTCTATTCTTATTATTTGTAATGTGAAATAATGACCACTGTGACACAGAAAACACAAGAAAAGACTGATTGGAGAAAGCAGCTAGCCCAAACAGAAGCCTTGAAATTTGGCTGGTGTAGACTTGAAGAAGCAGGGGCAAAGAGTGAGCACAAGTACATGTATGACAAGAGAACCTTAAGTGTGCAAATGAAATATCAAAACTGCAACACCTCTGTTACAAAAGAATATTCAGCCAAAGAGGAGACAAGAACTAATAATGTGTAAATGTTGTCTACACAAATGGCTGTCTAGACTACAGGATCCTTCAACCCCCTGGAAAGGTATTTAGTCAGAAACATGCAGTTTTCTCCCACAGGGTGCAATCTCTGTACAAAAGGAAGCTTGAATTGTTGCTGTTTATGTTTGACTAGAGAGGAAGATCTAAACTTCCTTTTCATAACTGGCAAATATATTAGATTTATAAGGAAGCTAGATGTCCCAAATGATGAGAGTCTACCGACAAACTCAAGAAACATATCTAAAATATAGCTAATATGCAAGTGATAAGAGCCAAGTCCACCCCTAAAATCCTTTTGGGAAGACCTCTTTCACCCACCTTTATGCATTGCCATGCATGTACACCTCTGTCTGGACCAGCTCCAAGCACAGTCAATGAAGGGAAATAAGTACATGGGGGATCTGAATCATCTGGTCTATTTTAGCTCTCTACCTTAGGGGATGAATCACCTCTTGCCTGCTTCTCTCTGGCTACACAGGAAGTCTGATTGCTTGTTCAAATGCAGGTGATTATCTTGTAGATGTTTCTGTTGGAAAAGATGTGCGTTATCTTTCAGAACTCTTTGATATGTTGAATAATTTTGTGAAGAACTGAACCTATGTTTAGTTTTTGAGAGTGAAGAGGATTAACTGAGTAATGACAAGAGATGGCTGCAATGATTGGTGAAAGAAAGATTAGTCCATCCTCAGTTTCCTTGTCGACCCCAAAATGTGAAGAAGGACTCTCTCCAGGCCTAGAAAAATTAATGTCACTTACTGTGTCACCTGCCATTCCTGGGTAGGAAGGCAAGCACGGGGTGAATGAGGTGATGCCAGGCACTGTGCTCTGCATTTTCACTTCTCCCTATGCCAAAACTCTTGCTGCTTATTGTGCAGACTTGCCTAGAGGCTGGGGGCTGATGAATTAGCAGAATGAAGCAGTCAGCCTGTTCCTCAGGGTGTTTTACAGGTCTCTGTAATGTCACCAGTGTAGTTCCTGTCTGTGGTGAGGAAAAGGGCTTAGAGGAGAGGAAATTTTTGTGAATAAGATCAGTATCATTTAGAATAAATGGGTGCTTGGTATATCCTGGCAAAAACAAAACAAAACAAACTACAAAAAAACCCCCACAAACAAACAAGCAAACAAACCCACAACCAAAACCCATGAACTATTACTAGCATTTTGAAAACAACATTTGAAGTAAAAAGTCAATCACAGAGAAAGAACTTAATTATGTGTGCAAAACCTATTCAGTATTCAAACAATCCTGAACATCAAAAAGGGTCACCTCTCCATGATCTGAAGGGAAAAAGCGGAAAAATAACTAATATTAAAAATATTGTGCATAAGCAAAGAAGTCTGTTGTTAAAAAAAATCCCAAAAAACAACAAACCAAACCAACCAACTAATCAAACCAAAAGCAATAATGGTAATCTGCAAAGAGAGGGTTGGTAATTTCAAAAGGTTCTTAAATGCCTACCAGATAAATACAGCACCATGGCAATGTAGTGACTGTCTGAGGAGTATCCCCCAAATATATTAGGCACTCTACGTAAGATCAAGAAAAGGGATAATTTGACCAAAGACAGGTGAGAAAAACTGTTATTCCTGGAGAACAGGCCTGATCCTTCTATCTGATTCACAAAAAAAAAAAAAAAAACAACAATTGATAAATTCCCTGGACATGAACTTACCTACTCTGAAGTGTGGAAGAAGCAATCCAGGACACAGACAAGTGATGCCTTGGGCTGAGGCATTCCAAAATGTGCACATCTGCCAGCCTCCACGAAGGTGCAAGGTAAGAGAAATTCAGGACAATATACATTACTTCACCTCTGAGGCTTTATCAATAACCTAGGCCTACTCTTCTGTTAATCAGTTACCTGGCTTTTGTTTTCATTGAAGTGCTTACCTCAAGCAGTAACAAAAATTAAGTGATTAGACTTATAAGAATGGTTAATATCCAAACCTAGGTCTCTTTTTCTTCTCTTTTCATTGATTTACAAAGAAAAAAAGAGAAGATATTTCCTGTGGTTGCTACTAAGATCCATAAGTGTCTGAAGGGTTTTCATGGAATTAAATCTCTTAGTTAAAGAAAGCAAGAAGTCACCTTCAGTAAAATAAATATTGTAACAAAATTTTGCAAAGTTGACAAGAATGTTGGCTCCTGCCCCTGCCCCCCATGTTATCTGTCTCTGAAGACACAGCACAAAGGAAATACAGTCAAAAAGATCAATGACCTTTGAAGAAGAAAGTCTCTGAGAACAAAGTTGTGTTGTTTTCCTGTCAGTAAATTTAGCATTCCTTTTGTGAAACACAATTTAGTCAAACTATTAAATGCAACCATAGATCTTATTAATGAAACACTACTAATTTATTTTTTCTCCAATTATAGTGTAAGGTTTGGCATAGAACAAAAAAAAAAAAAAAAAGCTTCTGATTTCTCCAGTCTTTCCATTGTCTGTAGTAGAAAAACAAAATGAAAAAGTTTTCTTCAGGCAAGAGAACAAGAAAACAATTATCTCCTTCTTCCCTTTTTAAATTCCCTTTTCCCTGTCTAGCTTGCCATCTCCCTTAACAGAGGGATTATTATCAGAAATAATAAAATCTTTTCCCTAAGGATAGATAGGTAAACCTTATGGAAGGTGAGATTTTTTGAACCCTTCATTTGAAAAGTCATTTGGTATTCATAACCCTTTCATTCTAATTTAAATCTGTATGGTTTGAGCCAGTTTTCTCTTGGACCAGTTTTACACCCGAACAGCTCCTCTGGGAAGGCTTCTCCCCTGCATTGCATTTTGCACAGTGAATTATACCTGAAAGAAATGAGTGCTAGATGCTACAGCCCTGCTCTGGGACAATTCTTCATGCTCCTTGCAGGGTAGAAGATGATTATCTGCAAGACATAAAGCAGCAGAGATTCTGGGCCCTTTGCCATTTATGGGGTTACTTCAGACTTTCAGCAGCAACAAAACCAAGGAACTTTGTAGGGATGATTCAGATGTACAATAAAATAATCTCCTATGACAGAGGAAAGTATGCATATGAGCTCTACTCCTTTTTCCTCTCCTCTCCTCTCCTCTCCTCTCCTCTCCTCTCCCTCAAGGCAGCCTCTCACAAGGCAGGAGCAGCCCTGCAGGTGAATAGCTGGGGCAGTCCTGTGGTCCACCCCAGCCAAATACCTCCTACTTTGAGAAGACAAAGCCTTTCAGCAGGACATGGTGGTTGGTCAGTGTCACACTGCAGGGGCTGACTGGGTTCTCAAACTGTCCTTCTTCAGAGAACATTTTAATTTTTATCTAATAAGGAATGAAACCTCAAGTTGAAAGGGCTTCTTACAGCCCATGTACACATGAAAAGGCTGCCAAGTCTGTCAGCACAAATATCCCAGGTTACTGTTTCCTTGTGTTGAAAGAATGCTACTGAAAAAGGACATAATTGCATCTGAATTCTGGAAGAAAAAAAAAAAAAAAAAAAAAAAAAAGAAAAAAAAAAGGAAGCAAAGTGTCCACTGAGCATAAATTTTTCTGGGAAACTATTTCTGAATACAGAGGTCTGAAATCAGAGTGAAAATATTCTAAGACCATTGCATGTATCATCCACCCAGGAGTCAGGAATACATCACGGCCTGTAAGGATGCAGGTTATGGAAACAACCTGTCCCCCATGAGCACACTAAGAGGACTCTTAGCCTGGTCACTGGTGGCTTGATGTGCAACACAACATCAGTTCCTCAGCCACTGTGGGCCTGAAAATTTAATGTGTTAATCTTCACAAAGCCTTTGGATCATAGATAAAAGTTATGTCCATTACCCAGGGAAGGAGCCTGCAGCAATGAGTCTGAGGGAACTGCACAAAAACTAGAATAAAATGGGCTAAGAAAATGTCAGTTTTGTGCCTCAATGTTGTTTCAGAGTTTCTACCCCACCTAAGGCAAGCTGTAACCTGGCCTGTTGGGTGATGTGTTCTCCTCCCTGTTTGATTAATTCTTCCCAAAGTCTTCCCGTTCCCTAACAGAAGACCTGATCACTTCTCCCTCCACCTCCTTGGTGCCTTTTGGAGTAAATGGTGAAAATCAGCAATGGAGTGATGGGTGACATGTCTTCAACCTTTGTGGAATTTTCCATTCACTCCTGTGAACTGGGGATTTTCTGACCCAAATCTAGATGAAAAATGTCCATAATGTAAAATTTCCCAAGCAGATGCAGAACCCCTGGAGCAGTGTCTAATTTTAAAATAGTCAAGACATTTTATTTGGATTCTATTTTTCATGTAAGCACAATGGGGAATATTTCAGGGCCAGATTCCAAGTGTTTAGTAAAGGAAAATTACTCCAGACTCAACAGGAAATATACTTGCCTGACACCTTCTAGGATATTCATTCCTGGCAACATGTGAGATACATGAGAACCTAAATCTTTAGGTTCTCTTTAGGAAAAAAAGAGTTTTTTTCCCTTGTAATTTTAGCTGCTTGACGTACTTATTCACACATTCCCCAGCTGGACTGCACTTAACCCAATTAAAAACATAGAATGGAAGAACTTGTGACCTTGTCTTCATTCCCATATTGACAGTGTAATACCTCATTATGTAAAAAAGCACCATTGACAAGTCTTGCACAGTGTAACGTTAGAAATTGTGTTTATGAGCACTTTGCTTCAATGTGAACATAGCCTGAGTGAAGTGTGTGCTGCTTGCCTCCTGCCCAGTCCTTAACCCTCCTATAGCCTTGTGCTGAGGCAGGGGCACAGAAAATCTAAACCCCACAATCAACAAGCAAAACAATCACAGGAGGTACCTTGATAAACAGCCAAGGCATTTGTGAAACCTGGTGTCTGTAATTGCCTAAGACAAGGAAATGAAAGTGGAAATACACCACACAAAGGAGAATTATCACAGTGAAAACTTCCAGAAGATAAAACAGCACTTCCAAGAAGCATTTTGACAGTTGTGCTAGAGAGGAACTGCAGGAGAACAGTGTAAGGTTGCCATTGTGGCCAGAAGCTGCTGATTAGATTGACCAGCCTTGCTCTGTGGAGGGCTGCTCATACCAGCAGGAAGGCCCAGATCAGCTGAGCTGCTGTGTCAAGCTGGTCAGTTGGCAGCCTCACACATAAGGCTGGCTGTAAAGCAAGAGCAAAATGTTGTGAAAATGATCAGCTTTTGACATTTCTCTTTCGTGTTCTAGAGAAGGCTTCCCAGACTTAAAAATATGCACCAAGAGAATTACCATAGCTGGTGCCCAGATCTGGAGGGGACTACCAGGGGTAAATGGCCCTGACAGGTGGTTTTAAGAATCCACAGCAAGAATAATGGTTTAATGGTTTAAATGCCTTCTCTGATTGACTTGAATTTGACCTCCCAGATGATAGCTCATCTCCAAGCTTTGCTGTCTGGGAGGCAAGCAGGCAGTGGTTTGAGTTGTCTCACATTATATAAAAATGAAATATTTAAGCAGGACCACAAGGGGGCTAATTATGTTTCCTGGAGAACATCTTCTTCCAGATAGATGTCCCTGCAACAAACTCCTGCCTGGTCTAAGGGATTTTCATACTGTCTTTGTTGTCCTGAATCACTCTCTAACTTTGATCATGAATTGCGTCCTATACCTGTTCATGCCTCCTGATGGTTACCAGGAGTGAAGGCTCAATTTCCACAAACCAATGATTGAATCAGATGATGACAAACACAAGGAGCATTTATTGAGTTACATGATCCTTTATTACATAAAACAATGTTCCAACCATTATCTATAATCTCGTTATGACTTGTTATAGCCTTGTAACAACAGAAATAGTATCCCACCTAACGTGCACACCATGAGAGCATGCACATCTCCAGCACAAACCCTGCTGGCACATCTGCACACCAGCTGCCCTGTGATGACAGAACCACCACCGACCCTCAGCCTCCTGGTGTGGCAACAGAAGTCATGTTCCCAGCAACTAGGGAGGTTATCTGGGCTGATGCCCTTCCCTTCCCTTCCCTTCCCTTCCCTTCCCTTCCCTTCCCTTCCCTTCCGTGTCTTGATAGGTCTCCTTGGGGTTTTGTCCTATATTTCTTTTTGTCCAGAAAAACTGATCAACTGTCATTCATGTTTACAGCAGTGACTTTCTGCCTAGGTGTCACATAGATCACCAGGAAGGTGTTTGCATGTTCATCTTGCCACAATGTTATCTAAGTTTTCATCAGTCTAAAGAAAGCTGTTTAATTTTATCTGCTAGTTTCAACCAAGCTCTGCTAAGCTTCAGGTAATTTCTCTTTCTTATATCAGCTGACTTTCAGTTACAGTTTACATTTTACTCCATCTTTGGCAGATTTCAAGCAATAAGGGAAAGTCTTGCATACTCCTTCAAGCTGATGAACTACGATATTTCTGACCAAAATTAGAAAGAAAAAATAATATATATAGATATACATATGGAAAAGAAAGTTGTTGAACATTTCCCAGTAAACATTTTTGTGGCATTTCTATCACAACTGGAATATAAGGCTCCTCATAATTTCCCATATAAGCACACTCAGTACCAAATCCATCCCAGCTGGTTTCAGGACCAAGACAGGTGCTGCACTACCTAGGCCTCATAGAAAGTTTTCCATTTTCATACACCATGGTCACTGTCATTAGGTGCACTATGGACAAAGCCAAGTAAGGCTTAGCAGCATAACCTTCCCAGCTCTGCCACCAGTCAACAGAGCTTGAAGGCTCAGTTTTTGACTATCAGTATCCAGATACCCACCAGCTTCCACCTGAGGGCAGTCTGAATGAATCAAAGGGCCAATGTAAAAGCCAGATGAACAATGAACTAAAATCAGTGCAACAAGGAGCAGGAATCTCAGGTGGTTGCAGTCAGCTGGGCTTCCCTGACAGAAGCCAAAGCTTTGAGAGGCTGAAGTTAACATCCTATTTAAATCTCTCAGCAGGGATAGGGAGAGACCTGATGATCAACCTTGCTGGCTTAGAGTGAGTAATGACTCTACCATTTGTCTTGCTCACTGTATTTCTTCTCCCCGTCCCCTCTTTATCCACATTTCTTAATCCTATTAAGTGTCTCACATACCTACTGTTACATTATTTGAGCTAAACATTCCTGATAATTTCTCCTCATGTCTTGCCTGACCAATCCTTGGATATGAAACTTTCATAAATCTATGAAGCAGAAGCATGGATTCAGTGTGGAAGTATTTTTCCTCCTATAGCAGAAGTGGACTATCTGGGGATGAAACAGATGTATTTTAAATGTTTGTGGTATTGTAAAGTGCAGCTGTTTCCCAGAAAAGACGAATCAGATGTCTCCTTAAAAAATGCCATGGTACTTCTAAGGTACTTCCCAAAAGATTTTGATAATTTAATGGGACTTTTTTATAACACCTAGCCATTTTCAATAATATTCATCCAATAAAAGATAGATATGTTCATCTGATTAAGTACATTTGTAACCAGTATGATCAATTTCTTACCAGCACACATACCTACTTTATATCTAGATACTTCAAAAGGTGAGCAGTCAGCTCCACTGATCAAACATGAGCATGAACCCCAGCCTTTTTGCTTATCTAGTTTCCTTACTTCAATCAGACACAGCATAAGAGCTTCTGATCATTGCCCTGCTCTCACCTTCCAATTCAGGCTGCTGATGTGACAGACAGATGCTTGGACTGTTCAATTTGGATGAAGAAGTTGAAAGCAAAGATTCAGCCAGGAGCTGTTAGTCCAATGGATTTACTTCTAAGTGAGATGTGAAGAACCATCTGCTTTTGGAGCAGAGATTTGCATGCAATCTCCAGCTGCTCCCCAACATCTGAGCTCTTCCCTGGCACTACGTGGTGCTGCTCTTGCCTTTGTGAGCAGGTCAGTCCTTAGAATCCATGAACACTGCCATGAAGTTTCAGCTGGCCAAAGCATAGAATAATGGCAGCTTTGAAAGGTAAGACAGACATGTATAAGGTGTAAAGAAAAAATTACATCTGCAAGAGATATGAAGAAAAAATTACAAGAAATTGATTTAGAGACAATTTTAAAAAATCAGGCAAATGCTCAAAGATAGGAGCAGTATCCACAACATATTCTCCAACTTCTTCACAGGAGTTAGATTGTGTACTTCTTCTCTAAAAGTCTTTGGAAACTTCCTGGTATTAGATCTACTTTTCCACAATGAAATCACCTTACAAAAAATACAGATTGGTTAACTCCTGAGAAGATTGTGAAACCCCGAAAGGCTTTGGCAACAGGTAGCATGGATTTTCATGTTCTTTCTCTAGTTTTTGAGGTGAATTTCATTTTCCTTTTTCCTGTGGAGCTGGATTGTGGTCCTTTAGGTCTAATAGGAGGTTTTTGATAGAAGTATCTTCGTCAGATTCCTTTGTTCAGACCATTTCTTTGTTATTCAGCTGGGTTTTCTTTTCTTTTTTTCCCTCCCCTTTTTTAATTAATTTGAAGCCCACTGCAACAAGAAAAGAAAACTGATCTATTTTCCTTCCCAACTGACACAGATCCAACAGAATTGTTCCCTTGCAAATCCTCCTTCCATACCGTGTTTTATTCACCATTTTTCCAGTTCTCATTCCTTAATAGGCCCAGCTCTGTGTGTTTCTATTTGATCATACTGTGATGAAAACCAAAAAAGCTCCAGCATCTGTTTCCTCTTGCTTCCTCATCATCATCCTTCACCAGCTAGTACATTCCATACCGCAGTTCTCCTGCCACCATTTTTTCTGTCCTTTCAGGTTTTTTTTTGTCTCACTTAATGTGTTGATTTGGACCTGCTGACAGGTAATGGTGAGGCTGCTATGCCACTGTGTCTTATAACTATGGCTGATTAACTGAACATTTCCCAGCTTGTTCCTGCATGGCCTTTCTGTAAATGGAAATTAAATTATTTTTTAATTATGTCCAGTATTTCATGCTACAAAGCACCAGATACCTTTTCTCTCTCTTTGTAATAATCCAAATTACATGCCACTGTTGAGGTACCAGGGTTCTGAGCGTACTGGGACAGACTGTTTGTTTAGGTATTTCCAGTTTGGAGTGAAGAGTCCTGCTTGCTAATGTTAAGTACATGCCATGAACAGTATATGAAACAACACAAACATGAGCAGATGAGGAAATAATGCTTTAATATGACTGATCATGAAGTATAAAAAAAAAAGCACTGAAAATGGATCACAGTACAGGACACAAAATGAAAACCTACAGCAGTGAAGCTTCTCAGAGCTTTGCCCACTCCCCTACTCCTCCATTCTTCCATGAAAATGCTGCCATTCAAATGTTTCCACACAGGCAATTGCTCTTGGTTTTAGGGGTTGTACTTCATGGTCTGGGAAGCAGTCAGAGAACTGGACTCAGAGTGTCAGAATTTGATTCTATCCTCTTTTACTTTAAAACCATTACCCCTTGTCCTACTGCTGCAAGTCCCAAGTGCTGCTAAAGCAATTCTTGGGAAGGTAATGGAGAAATTTCTCCTGGCAATTATATCCAAACATATGAAGCACATTGTGATTATGAGTCAGCATGGATGTTTGAAGGGGAAGTCATGTATAATCAAGCTAATGTCTCTCTATAATGAGATAGCAGGTTCAGCGCATGAGGGTAGAGCAGTGGATGTTGTTTACCTTGACTTCAGCAAAGGTTTCAATGCTGTCTTTTGTAATGTCCTCATGGACAAACTGATCAGGAAAGGAGTAGATAAGTAGACAGGGAGGTGGACTGAGCTCTGGCTGAACTGCTGTGTGCAAAGTGCTGTGGCCAGTGGCACAAAAGCAAGCTGGAGGCCAGACACTACTGAAGTAGCCTGAGGATCTGATACAGAGGCCAGTAGAGTTCAACATCCTTATTAATTACCTGGATGGTGGGACAGAATGCACCCTCTGCAAGTTCGGAGCTGGTACAAATGTGGGAAGAGAGACTGATAGTCCAGAGGATTGTGTTGCCTTCAGATGGATCCGTGAGGCTGAAGATACAGCCAGGAACCTCAAGTACAACCAAGGGAAATGTGAAGTGCTTCAAGTCCAAGCAAGGCAAGGGAGGTGATTCTTCCCCTATACTCAGCCCATCAGGAATGCTGTGTGCAGTGCTAGGCTGCCCAGTAGAGGACAGGTATGGAAACACTGGAGCAGGTCCAGAGAATGTCCATCAAGATGGTTTTTAGAGAGGCTGGGAAACAAGGCTCAGGGGGAAAATTATCCATGTGTATGAATATGTGCAGTCCAGATCCTTTTCAGTAGTGCCCAGTGATGAGGCAAGAGGCAATGGGCACAAACTGAAATGAAATGCAGGAAATACCATTTAAACATAAGAAAGAAAACACTTTTTCATTGTGAGGATGATCACACACTGGAACAGGATTCCCAGAGTGGTTATGGAGTCTGCACCCTTGGAGACACTTGAAACAATTCTGGACATGGGCCCAAGCCAGCCTGTGTGTGCTGACCCTGGTTTGAAAAAGGTGAGGTTGAGCTACATGATGTTTACAGGTTCCTTTCAGTCTCAGCAATTCTGTGGAAATTCCCTCTCTTACCCTACACTACAAAGGTTTGTTTGTTTTTTGTTTTTTTTTACAGAGTGTGGAGTTATGACTTCCTTAAAAACCTCTCAAAGCCATTGTCTCTGTAAGAAAGGAAAGTTCCAGTCCAACTACCTTGAGGCAGTCCTAGCCTACAGGCAGAAGCAAGTATTCAAGTGCCTGCTGTTTCCTGGGCAAAGGTCTGCTACCTTAGGAATAAAACAATGGAAAACCCACACTGACTAATATATCTTAGTGGAGAAGGCCTTAAGGCTGTTGTTTGCTGGCCTGTGAGGCAGCTAAACTTTGTTGATTTCTTGAGGCTTGCACTAGAATGGTTATGATTTCATAAGCCCTAAGATACCATGAAGTTGAGATTATCTGCCTGCTTGTCTTCTGGCTTTTTTTTTTTTTTTTTAGCCATGTCATCATGGCTAGGTTCCAGATAAGAGTGTCAACAAAGAGAACATGGCATGAGATCTTCTCCAAGAACCCTGGAGAAGGTGTTCCTGCTTTTTTGAAGTTCCTCTCTTATGGTTTGTGTGGACACTTTTAATTTGTTTCCCTGTTGCACATGTCTGCCAGTTCTCTGGACTCAGCTCCTGAACTTTTTGGCTTTTTCCACTGAAATTAGAAAGAATGGGAGTGTTCCTCATGGGGGAAAAAAGCTGAAAGCTCTGAGAATCCACTTTTCTGTCTTTAAGTTGCAGCAAAAACTTTTAAACACAACTTGTGGAAAAACTTTTTTTTTTTTTTTCCTTTTCTTTAAATTTGCTTTATACCTGAAGGGGTTTCTCTGTTACAGAAGTGGCTGAAGAGCTAAGCCCTGTGAGGAAGCCACAGACCACCCACTGCTGCTCCACAGCAATGGATGCTAGGAGAGGGGAGCATCCTCCAGCACCTGGTCTCTCTATGACAAGATAAAATTTTTTTGAGGAAACACTCAATGTGAGCTGTAGTAAGGAGAATTTCAAGAGAAGAAGAGGAAGATTAATTAAAAAGGTATAAAACCTGTGAACCCAAAATATTTGGGTTAATGTTTACTCTCATTAAGATGTGCACTATTTACAGCCTATATTCTCACATCCAGGGATTTGCTTGATTGCACTTACAGGCTTAACAATTTTTGCTGTTCAGAAATTGTTCAGACTATTCTATAATAATGATTTCGTAATGCTACTGAATTTAAATTAGCTCAAAGAATCTCGTTCATGCTTTTCTATAAGGTAGACCCAGTAAGAACCATAAACATTTTACTGACTCAAAAAAACAGGGAGAGTGAAATGCAACAGTAAATTCAAGGTGATGGAACATGTTTGCAGCAGAGTAAGTAATTTGACTTTTCTGTTTACTCTGTGAGGATGTATGTGCTTCCAAAAGTCGAATTATAGGTAGAAAAAGTCTATGAGTTTATTGTATTGCACCAGACAAGGGTTCATCCAACTGCATGTGGTGCCTTCTAATTTGATGTATGAAATTAATGAAACAGAAACAAGGTCATCTCAAATAAAAAAGACTCATCTTCTCTGCACAGAAAAGAATGCTACATCTAATCTAAAAAGTAGGATTGCTAGCAAGGGGCTGGAGCCTGAAAGTATGTGTAGGCAAGGGAGAGACTGCAGTTAGCTGGAGGGGAAAGCAATAATAAAAAATAAAAAGGCAAACCCAACTTTTTAAATGCTTTCAAATTATTACTATAACAATCTGGAAATTATCAGCATGATGTTTGCACCATTAACAAAACACATAATTCCAGTTCTGTAATGTTAAACATAGTGCCAAGGAAGACAATTTTGTGCCAACTTTCTGTAACACCTGGTGTTAGGAAAATATGCTTTCTATTTCTCTGCTCTTTTATTAAAAGACAACATTGCTGGTCTCATTCTCCTGAAAGTATGCCATCCTTTCAGCTCTGCATGAGCATTCCATCCCTTTAGGAAGAAATGCTCTGTACATATAGCCAAACTCCATCACTAATCATGCACTTCCTCCAAACCAGAGAGATGACCTCAAGGTGACTCCCACCCCACTGGCTGTGCAAACCACCTCACTCATGTCAGGATGTGTGACCTTGAGTCCTGCTCGGGGTAATTACTCATGCACAATTAGGTTGGCTTGGTTTAACTCATCTCACTGGACAAGTGCATGTGACACTCATATGAACCAGACCCTGATCTAACTGCTGGCCTAAATTCAGCACAGAAACACGAAAGTTCAGAACAACACCTCTTCATTTATTCATGTGTCCTCATCATTCTGCTCTGAGCCAGAACCAAAATCTGCACTCTTAAGGAACTAATATCCTTAGTATCCTATTTTTACATAACCATTTTCAGCAGCATACCTTCAAACACTACCTAAAGTAGTTCAGGTCTACCAGGACCTCTTCTAGATGCAGAAATACATATCTGTAGGCAGAAAATTATGTGCATAAGATCTCACAGTTACAGAATCTTGTGCAAGGCACTAGTGTCTAACCAGAGATCTCTATAATACTATACCATAACACAGTTGTGGTAGGCTGGCCGTGGCCAGCTGCCAGCTGCCCACCCAGACATTCTTTCACTCCCCCTCCTCAACAGGCCAGATGAAGAAAATAGAATGGAAAAAGTCTTGGGTGGAGATAAAGACAGGGATATCCCTCAGCAGTTACCATCATGGGCAGAACAGACATGACTTGAGGAAAATAAATTTATTCTATTGCAAATTAAAATAATTGTTGACAGTGAGAAACCACAAGACCCTGCTCAATTTTAATTCTTCACTCTTGACTCCTCTCCTTTGAAGGGGAGACAGACACTGTGTTTTGGCTGAGGAAGCCCCGAGGCACAAACAACCCTGTCTGCTTCAGGGCCAGATCCAGATTTCCAAACACAGGGCTCTTCCCTACTGAAAACTACTTTTGAAATAAAGGCTGATGGTATAACTTCTTGTTAGGGTAACAGGAACATTTGCACTCTGGATTTGTCTTGTGATGGGAATGCCACAGCTGTTGGACTGAGGGATCCAGGGATTTCTGAGTTGGCTGTCCATAGGGTGAGGCTGGTGCCACTGCAACCTGTAGGTCCAGGAAGTAACAAGGATGAGCAGGTGTCAAAGATGTCAACCTACACTGAGCACATAAGAGGCCACGCTTGATAACAAAGAGCAGGATTTTATCCTACATCCACACAGAAACCAAGAGCACTCCCACAGGCATGAGAAACACAGAGGTCTTTATCCTGTTTCTCCTTTTCAGATGACCAAGTCTGAGGTTCACTAGTAGACACACACACTTTTAAACCTCTGGTACCTCAGTGCAAACCCCAGGTTCCTTTCTCAGCCACCAGCTATAATCTTGGGTCTTTTCAGCTGTGAGCTGGCCAGTTCAGCTTGAAGTTCATGTGTGAGTCATATGGAAAGTGAGGTCACACCCTCAGTAAATTTGAAGATGCCACCAAGCTGATGGGTGCCACTGACACACATAAGGGACGGATGCCATCCAGAGGGACCTGGACAAGCTGGAGAAGTGGCTCCATGAGAACTTCCCAAGGTTTAAAAAGACCAAGTACAATGTTCTGTGCCGGGGTCCAGGCAATCCCCACTATCAATCCAGGCTGGGGGAGGATGAACAGATGAGGAGCAGCCCTGCCCAGAAATGAGAGGCTGGACATGAGCTGGCAATGTGCACTCACAGCCCAGAAACAAATCCAGAGCACTGTGGGCAGCAGGTGAGGGGGGATTCTGCCCCTCTGCTCTGCTCAGACCCCACCTGCACTGCTGCATCCAGCTCCGGGGTCCACAGCACCTTTTGGAGCAGGTCAGGATGAGGCCATGCAGGTGATCAGAAGGCTGGAACTCCTCTCACAGAGAGATTGTCTGAGGTCTCTGGGGATACCTGGTTGCACCTTCCAGTGCCTAAAGGGGGTTTATAAAAAATATGGGAGCAGAGATTTTAGCAGGGCCTGTTTTGATAGAACAAGGGGTAAAGGCTTTAAACAAAAAAAAAGGGCAGACTCAGAGTAGTTATAAGAAGAAATTTTTTACAATGAGGCTGTTAATACACTAGATCAGGTTGACAAGAGACTTATCCCTAGAAACATTCAGGGCCGGGTTTAACAGAGGTTTTAGCAACACTGTTGGAAAGTGTGCCAGTCTGTGGCAGTAGGGTTGGACTAGCTGATTTTTACAGGTCTCTTCCAACCCAAAATATTCTGTGATTGCATGAAAATGGGAATAGGCTTTAATGAGAAGAAAGCACAGACTGCAGTTCTCAATTTGCCATGCTTGTTCCACCCCAATCTACTTTGATTCCTCCCTTTCTCACATTTAGCCCTTCCTCTAAATGTCCCATAATAATTTTCATGTGTCCTCAAGATTCCCCCAAAGCATTCTGTAAGCAGCTTTACACAGCTCTACAAGTTTCACCAGCCATCCCATCATTAGTTTTCTTTTTCCTGTGGTGCATGTGGGAAACAGATTTCCTCCCTTCTTGATCAGCTACAAAATTCTGGTTGGGCCCTCTAAAGGCTTTAGTCATTTGCTCAATGGCCCCTCAGCTAATGACCTGGAGGCTCAGGCTTTTGCTGGTGTCTATTATCTTGTTTTCCTTAGGGCTTGTGTATTTAGGTGTTTAATTTATTCTTTTTCCTGCCTCTTATCTGTGTCTGTTATCTTTGTCTCTCATGCTGATAGCTGTTAACCAGATGTCCTTAGATTCCACTATCCATCGGTCAGGGCTTGGATTAAAGAGTTGGAATTAAAAAGACAGAAAGTGCAGAGCAGACCTGAGCATGCTAAAGGCTTCTGCTCCAGGGGCTCAGCTCAACATATGAATCCCAAATTTCAGTTTACAAGAGGTGTCAAGCCTCCTTCCTCTCTATGTTTATCAGTTATTTATAAACATCACGGGAAAGACCAAGGCTGTGTGGAAATGAATGTGCTGTGAATTTGGTCTGCTATGAGCTGTAGACATTTTAGTAAGAGCTAGTCCTGATCTCATGGTATTGACAACAAAATTACACAACAACAAAATAATAGTATTTCTGCTTTATCTGTGTCTGTTATCTTTGTCTGTTATCTTTGTCTCTCATGCTGATAGCTGTTAACCAGATGTCCTTAGATTCCACTATCTTTGCATCGGTCAGGGCTTGGATTAAAGAGTTGGAATTAAAGACAGAAAGTGCAGGGCAGACCTGAGCATGCTAAAGGCTTCTGCTCCAGGGGCTCAGCTCAACATATGAATCCCAAATTTCAGTTTACAAGAGGTGTCAAGCCTCCTTCCTCTCTATGTTTATCAGTTATTTATAAACATCACGGGAAAGACCAAGGCTGTGTGGAAATGAATGTGCTGTGAATTTGGTCTGCTATGAGCTGTAGACATTTTAGTAAGAGCTAGTCCTGATCTCATGGTATTGACAACAAAATTACACAACAACAAAATAATAGTATTTCTGCTTTATGGCTAAGGGTCTGGGACACAGACACTGAATGGCTAATCCTAAATCACACAGGAATTCTGTGACAGATTGAGAATTGGACCTTTCTTCCTTCCTCGTCTCTATCTGTAGTGATGCAGACACATCAAAAAATAAAAAAAAATCACCTTTGGAACTTTTTGCAAATACATAGGTACCAAGCTAAAAGATGAAATCAGTGTTCTTTCCAAGATGCTCGACAGCTTCTCTTAAGGCTTACCAAGATTTTGTTATTCTTCAGGAGTCCAAAAGGGTCTTCAAAACTTCCAGTCACAGACAAATCATTCTCCTTGTTCCTAGAACAGACTTAGGAGTACTTTTGCATGACTATATGCTCCAGTGAGAAGGTCTCACCCAACCTTAATTCAATAAGACAGATGGAAACATCAGAGGAAAGAAATAAAGAGCACAACTGGAAAATCCTAATGTAGATTACACAGCACAATGATGTGTTCCTTTGTCTTTAGATTCAGCTCACAGCAATGTAAAAACTGTGGGTAGGAAACCAAAATTCTAGTGGAAAAACAAACTACTTGGGAAGTCACTGCCAATAATTGTGATGCAATCCACACAAACCAAGGTGATTATTTCAGAGATTTCCATCCTATCAATGATTCCACGTGAACTTTGTCTGAAATATAAGCACTGCTGCTAATCTGCATTTTTGTTTTGTTGATTTTAAACCATTAAAAAACCACATCAATGATTGATTACAGCACATTAAAAATGACGTTAAAAAATGTTGGAGCAGTGTTGCTTTGTTGCTAAGTCATTATTCCTGAGTACATGTTGGCAGAGCCAATGCAAGCAGCAAAGCCACATTTGGCTTGAGTTTCTAAAAACATCATTTCTTTACAAAAAATAATTTTCTTTTTGAAGAACATTTGGATGAAACTTTTAATTTTAATAGTGCCTGGACTGTAGGTTTCTGAATTAGAAGTTGTTTTATCTGAAGAAGGGGAAGTGAGTCAGAAGGAAAAAGCAGCAGAGATAATGTGTGATGAACAGAGTGCAACTGTTATGGATATGAACGAGGCCAAACTTTCTCAAGAGAAAGAGGTTCTCATTTATTTAAATAGCTACAAGGAACAGAGTGCCCAGGATAGGCCCGAGCACTCACGCAGCAACTCAGAAAACAATACAGTACGTGTTCCCAAATGTACTGGGCTGTCCCCAGAAAACAAGTTTCCAAAAAGAACCAAGCTAAATCGAACTTCCCCCTTTTATAGCCCCCTTCGAGTCCAGGATTGGTGGATTTTGGATCCGCACGGTGATTGGTCCGCTTCCAGGCCTCTCATTGGTCTTTAATGCCGTTCATTCAGGCCAATCATTTCTGCAGGGCGTTGAATGATTGGTCAGATCCTCCGTCTAATCTTCCTCATCCTTGCTCTGCCCACCAGACTGCCCTTCCATCAAACCCTGGACCCTTCCTCCAGAGCATTCTAATAATTCTAATTCTTAACATAACATAATTAATACAATATAATTGAACTCTAATATAATTTAACATAACTTAACTTTTACTTATAACACAACCTCCATTCCCTGTTGCCCTGTTCTTCTTAGGGTGAAGAAGAAATCTTTGGGAATCAAATTTACCCAAACACTAGAGATAGTAGAGAGCTAGAGATACTCTTATGCTCTCACAATGTAGTCATCTTCATCTCTCTTATTTAACACAATTTTTTTTTTTTTTTTTTTAGTATTATATTATTTTTTAAAATTATCCAGATTTGGCACATTTGTTTGGTGATGTTTGTAAAATCTGTATAATCATAATATTGGACACAATATATTTAAAGACAGGTGCATGTTCACTTATATGTGCAGGAAGTTTTCCCTTTCAAAGTCTGCAATAAAAAAACCAAAATTTAAATATAGTATATCTGGAGATAACAATTCAAATTGGAAATAACCTTTCCACAAAATTTAGAAAATAATAAAAATATAATTTCTTAAGTCAATCAATTTATGCTAAAATTTCAGTATCATACTCCTGAACAAAGTAAAAAACACGCAAACAACAACAAAAAAAATCATAGTTTGTAATGAAGGAATAGATATCTTGCTGGAAATATTTGATTATTGTTTCATTCCCTAACTGCTGTTCTTATTCTTTGCAGGTGCAGGTGCTCCTGTTATCAGTTAGTAGTTGGTTTATGGCTAAAATGCTTTAGTTTATCCCATTAGGCATGGGTGAGAACTGTTATCAACTCAGAGGCAGGCTCTAACTCAAATTTCAGGCATCTACATGTAGTTATCTGTAGTGGATGACTAAGCTGCAGGCATCAAAAATGAAAATGGAATCAATACCTCTAGTATGAAACCAGCTGGGAGATACTTTAACCTGGTTTGATCAATGTGTGTTCCAAAACCAGCCTCATTTTTTGAAGGAAATGTTCCTTTTTGACTGTCAAGGAAGCTGAATCAAGCCTCCCATTCTGTTTCTGGACCAGAGCAGGGACCCTTCTCTTCAGACAGATCTTCTGAGTGCATTTAGAGACATGTAACCGAGTGGGGTGATTGCACTTGATTACATTTCCATACTTTAAAATCAAACTTGGAGCGTGCCTTGGTGTGAGACATCACTCCTTCAAAATAATTGTATCCAGGACATTTTTATACTGCCCTGAGAAATGGAAGTTATTCCTTTTCCTATCCTTTTTTTTTTTTTCCTAGTGACAAATGACAAGGAACCAGAGCCGAGCTGAGAAGAGCCAACATCTGCTTTTGCAGAATTTAGGACATGCTCATCCTTTCTCCTCTGTTCCTCTCTGTTATGGTGCAAACAAACCATGAGCAGCACCAGCTCTCATCTAGCAGTGCTTTTACTCATTAACCCTGGGGTAAATAAATGGCTGCATGCTGGCAAGGGTATGGGAAAATCAGGTCTTTCTTGATATTAAATCTTTAGTTTTCAGCTTGAAAATGTTTTCTTTACCTGTTGACCCTTCATAGTTTTTCAGTTACTCAAGGTAAAAGTAAAATAAAGAAAAAAAAAAGCCATTTTTTGTTGCTTGGGGAAATTTTAAACCCAGCTTAATTCTGGAGCTGTGGTTCATGTCCAGAGCTCTTTGATAATAGAGTTTATAACCGAGGGAATTGCTTAATTCTGCTCAGTTTGCTCATCTCCACTCACACTCATAATGAGTTCCTGAATAAATTAAATGATAATTAATTGTGTGACATTTCAGACCACGTGTTGTGGATTTTAGAGTTAAGATTTCCTGATGGAATCCAATCCATGGGTTTAGTTTCTCCTTGTTTACTATAACAGTTTTCCAAGCTTTTTCATACTGAAGAGCATGCAATGTGGCTCCATGCATAATAATCAGATTGGGGTAAGGTTACATAACAAGAAAGAACTTCACTTTCATCCTCTCTTGGTAATAGATGAGCAAGTCAGACAGGAAATCAGTCTGCTTTCAAACAGGGTATATTAAAAAATTTATGATGCAACGATATCTTGTACTCCCTGGGTTTAGAGGAAAAAGCATGGTTTGATAAAGAGGCATCCTATACCCAAAGCAAAATGGTAACACAATTGCAAGTGTACAACATGAAAAAGAACCAGTGACAATAGCAACACTGCCATTAATCATTCTGTTGAGGATACCTATTTATCAAGAGAGGAATCTCTCAGCAACTATGGCTCACATGGCTTGAACTTAAAGAGCCCTGAATGATCCTTGAAGGATAAAGGAAATGTTAAATTTTCACATAAGTAACACAGCCTTTGCTTTCCTGGGTCAGGAGAAAAATATGTAACTACCATTCAGGCCATGATGGTCCAGCTTGTGCTTATTGCAACAAATCACAGAAGAAGAAACAGGACAATGAAGAAGAAAGGTCTCTCTCAGCTTCCCCTCCAATTCTCTAAATACAAGTGTCCCAAGGAGGAATGACCCTTCCTATAGAAGAGGACCTGGTTGCAGCCCTTCTAACAGTGGTCTTGTGCTGGTTTTGGCAGGAATAGAGATCATTTTCTGGGACACCCCAGAGGATAAGGCACCATGTTCAGCATATGAAGCTGGGGGAAGAAGGAAAGGGGGATGTTCATAGTGATGGTGTTTGTCTTCCCAAGCCCTGGTTGGGTGTAATGGAGCCCTGCTGAACAGCTGCCTGCCCTGGGGAAGGATGAATTAATTCCTTGTGTTGCTTTGCTTGTGTGCATGGACTTTATTTTACCTACTGAACTTAGCCCATGAGTTTTCTCACTTTCATTCCTCTGATTCCCTCCCTATCCCTCTCCAGGCAGGGAGTGTCTGTGTAGGGCTGGTTTGCGCTGGCGTTAAACCACAGAGGGTGTTCTTCACCTGCCTTCGCACGGGGCCTTGCAGAGCAGTCCTAAGGCAAAGAAGAGACATTCCCAGGACATTCACCTCTTTCCAGGTGGGCAGGAGGTGGATTAACAGGCATGGAGCCCAACTCATCTTTTCAGAACCAGCCCTAAGTTTCCTACAAATCAGAAGCCTCAAAGGAGAGATACAGAAGTTGTTGCCTGAGACAACCTTCCTGGCAGAGGTGGTGGCTCAAAGTCAGCACCAGCCCTGAGGATTGGAGCTTCCTCTGCTGCTGATATTACTGAGGGGAGACTCTGGTGTGTGGGTAATTGTGTGGGCACAATTTCCCACTGAGGAGGGGGAGTGGGGAAATGCTTGTGGTGCCAGCACATCAATTTCTGCATCTGGTATTCAGGACACTGTTTCCCCTGGCTTCAATGAGGGAAAGAAGACACACTGTGTGCTGAGTTTGCCCTGCTGGCATTGTAGCTTTCCATCTGTTCTGCAGGCAGACTGAAGACTTCGATGTCAAGAGCAGTGACATTAACAAAAAGTGTACTTTTTCCTCTCTTTTTTTTTCAGAAAAAAAAAACCCTATAAAATTAAGAGAATCAGAAAGAAGTGGATAAAAGTGCATAACTTTCCACAGGCACTTCTCCTCTGAAGAGAGAAAACAGTCTGGGTGGATGCTGAGTTGAAAGAATTCAAGAGTGCATATGTCAGTTAACAGTGATTTGGCTTGAATGATGCCTTCCCAGAGGAAAGAGGTAACTCATAAAACATTCCTTCTGGAAGCTCTCAGATTCCGGCTAATTAATTGCAGTGAGGTATCTTTTAAACTAGAGGTGTGCCAAGGCAGATCCAGTTGCTTCTGAATCACTGTTGCCAAGACTTTTTATTATTACTTTAAAGACCATCTCCAACATATATCAATGCAAAAATCCTTGGCAGTATAAAGATAATGCAGAAATGCAGCAGTTTATTTATAAGGAATAGTATCTCAAGAAAGATAAATGGGGAGGAAGCACAGAAAACCACAGCTTGCTATGAAGCTTTTGAACTTGACCACCTTGGATAAAGGTCTGTGCCTTGCAGGCTCAGGGGCTGGTGAGCACTGCAGCTGCTTTGCCAGGTGAACATTTGGGGAGACTACATCATCCCCCTCTTTAAATCTATCCCTGTACAGGTGTTCAGGGCCTTCCTCCCTACAACCATACTGACCTGGCTAGGAGAATGCTATTTTTTCCTGCACCTTCTTTCCCTGACATGACACCTCATGTGCTGGGATTTGTCCTCTACTGAAAGTTCTTGCTTTTGTTGTGCACTCCTGGGGTTTTGCAATGTAGCCTGGGCACAAAAGTTCACTGACTGAGCAGGAGGGAGCTCCGTGGGCTCCAGGAGTCACACTGGGGCTGTGGATGCTACTCCAAAGATCATTGGAGTCTCTTTCCGTGCAAAATGCAAACTGATGTGTTTGACTTTGCTCTCTCATGGCAATTCCCCCAAATGCACCAGCTGACTTGTGCTTATTACAAAGTAAATAAAGAAATTCTCCACAATAACCTTCAGCTTTATTCCTGATCACAAATCTGACATAGGTAGGACACACTGTTGTACCTAAACTAATAAATAAGGATAATCTCATTACAGTTTACTAATGCCAGTTAAGAAAGATGTATAGACAAGGACATTTGCTTTTTAACTAGCAATAGCAGGTGATGACAAAACCCTCACAGAGAATCCTGCCAAAGCAAACAAAATCCATATTGCTGTTTGTTTCTTTTTGTCTTTCTCTGCTATTTTAACCTGTGATAAGACCACAGCTTTTCTCATGATGGGTAGATTGACCTATATTAACCCTTACCAGATTTCTGAATCATATAGAGGATGTTCAAATAAGAGGGTGACAGCTAACCTCAGAAAAACCTTGATGAACACCTTGTAATTCATCTGCAAAGAATTCATCTGAGAGATGAACAGGAGAGATTGAGGTCTGTGGCAAACAGTTTTGTTTTGACATTGTATTCTTCTCCAAAACAAGGAAAACTAAGGAAAAAAAAAAAAAGAGTGCACAATGACCTAAATGAGCTGTATTTTATTATGCTTAAACATGAAAAGCAGAGTAGAATGTCCACTGTTTATATCCTGAGCCCCACAGAGCCATAGATGGAGGTTGCCACTTTGAATTTTTAAATGAACGATGTTCCCCAAAAAGTGCAGAGGAATAATAGGTAGCAGGAAACTTGCTCAACTATTAATGGTGTCACTCTGTGAGAAAAATGTAGGAAAAAGAGATAATAATGACTATTACAAAGTGGGAGAATGAGGTGGAAAAATAAACTACAATTTCAAAGCCATAAAAGCACTTGGGAGGCAGTTTTTCATCCACCTTTTTCTATGTCTGACTTTTGCACATAAGAGCAGAGAGCTCTCAATAGAAAGACAGTTTGAAAAGATTGATGAGAGCTAACAGGACCTGAACGTTCTTTTACAAATGACTGTGCATTTTGATTTCATATTCAGGCTTATTAAATGCAAAAGTGTAAAACTCACAGTTCTGATTCAAGACTGAGACCAGAAAAATGGTTCTGCAAGAGGTCTGAGGCAGGGACTGTACAGCTGGGGATGTGCTCTGAGCCTCACCATGACCTCCCATGCTCACACTCTTTCCTGAGTAGGTGCCTTCTTGGGGAACATCTAAAGGGCTGCCTCCCCTGCTTAATTACCAGAGTTCATACAGTAATCAGAGTCCTGATTTACATTAAAACACTAATTTATTATCTGCAGAGGTTTGGCAGCTGTTGCAAGAGCAGACGATGCAATTCTGCAGATTTATGTTTAAAAGGCGGTCAAAATGACAACTAGAGCAAGGAAATACCACTAGTGTCCTGAGTTAAGCTGAATTCCTTCACAGAGGACAGAAATTTGCCCTTGTTCAAGGCAGCTAAATGTGTGCTTACATTAAAGATGTGTTTAAACTCCTTTGATTATAATAGAGTTAAAAGTATGCTTAAATATTAGCATATATGTACGTGATTTCACAGAAGTTTGCAGTCTTGAGTCAGAGTCCAAGCTAACGAAGACAACCAGCTCATCCTGAATTCACAGAATAAATTTTTATTGTTATTGATAAAGAGCACCAAATTTGTATGATGTAAATGCTGCATAAGCTGTCCCAAAAGTTTATTCCTCCTATGGGATATATATTTTTTGATAAAAGATGAAGTCTGATATGTTGCATCATCTGTCTACAATCATGATAACATGATGCTTTTCAAATGAAGCAAGTGCTTAAGATTTTACTTAATTAGTAAGTTCTGAGTTGAATATTATCTCAGGGATCCCATGATCAGTGAATTACATCGTGGTGGTAAATTTGCAGTAGATCTTCAGAGGTTTAAGCCATAGCACCTGACAACAGCAAGTTCAGCCCCTGACCAGGTGTGTCTGTCCACACCAACAGCACAGCTGGCCTCACAGGCACGTTTGTAAACAGAGCCAGATCCAGCCAGCTCCTGTTTAACATGCTGGAACTTCAGGGCAAAGGAGAGTCCTAAGCCCTCAAGCACCAGCCCAAGTGACTTCTTTTTGCAACACCTTCAATAAATATGCAGTATCACCTTGCAGAACTAGTGCACAAAGTCTTTCAACAGGAGACCTTCTGCAGATTGTTGTGACAGCAGCATCTGTTTACTAGGGCTGCGTAAGTGAAAGTAGCATAACAATGTGCTTCTCTTTCTTCCACCTTGGGGCACGTCCTGTTTGTTATCTGAATGAATTTAGACCCATTTCTGACAAACCCATGGAGTTTTAGCTATTCCCTAAGTTTTCCGAACATTTCTATTTGCTTCTTATTTTAACATCTCAGTGATTCTTTGGTTCCCTCTGATTCTGAAGTGCTCATACTGAGCTCTCTTCTTTAATCTATTTTCCTGGGAGTTATTTATATCTATATTAGGGTTTATAACCCTGCAGGCAGTCTCTTCAATCTGCCTAGTAGAATTGCCATAGCAAATTTTGAGAGCTTCTCACCAATATCAATAGCAAGTTTTCTTCGTGAAATCAAAGCTCTGGCTTAGGGTCAAAAGGATTTTTGCTCAAATTTCTGCTAGGCTCAGAAATCTAAGAGGGTGGTCATCTATGGTGTGCAACTTACAAACTGAAAATGTTATGAGACTTGCTCTTTAGGCACAATTAACCAGAGACTGTATCTCAGTTTCCAAAGCTGAGAATTTTTAGCACATTTACCAAGTCCTGGTCCCAGGCTTTGATCATCTGCATGATGCCAGGGAAGCTCTATCCTTGTCAGAGGGATGTGTGTCTTGAAGGCTGATCTAAGTGGGGTGGGAGTTCTTGGCTGGTTTAAGAGTTAGATCTGATCATTCAGGCTTTCACTTCATGCGGACTGAAAGTAGTAAAGAAGTTACTCCTGGGAATGATTTTCTTGTGGATACCTTAACCACAGGAAGACAAATGGTTCCATTCTTATACCAATGAGAAATGATCTTATATTTCTCTCCAGAAAGTGAAGGAAATTGGAGCACTGTAGTGACAAGCACTTGGATCAGGGCTGCCAGCAATCTCCTTGTCCTTTCCAGGTCCACGTGCCTGGCCTGATGGGCTGGGCTTTGTACACAGTCATCATCCTATTAGGCATGAAAGCAGGTGTGGATTTTGCAGTGCTAAAGGGTTTGAGGTCCACAGCTCATCTGTTAAATCAGGAAAAAACGCAGTGTAGTGTCTCAGTGCCCAGCAGCCCTGAGACATGGGGCTGCAGTGTTTGACAAGCATCTTTTGTACACCACAGCAATTTTCTCATGATTTTCTCACTTGAATTCCCAGCCTATTGTAACAGCTGCTTTACAGGAGGAATGACTTGGCCCTGAGGTCTCCTGTGACCACTCCTTCTCACATTGCACTTCTGCTCCCTCCCTTTGGGAAGGGAGTTACACTGGCTGCAGCTTTTATCTTCATTCCTATTCAGTCTTTAGCAGCTCCCCTTTGATGCTTCCTGCCATCTCTCTCTTGCTGTGCTTTGACGGCTCTCTACTGCAGGCACAAGTAAGATCACGCTGTGATGATCTCCCTCAAAGCAGTGTCTTGCTGGTAGCAGGTGCCTCTGCAGTGGAGGCTGGCAGGGTACTGCCGTAGGGAGACAATATGCTCCTCTCTGTCTTTTCAGATTCATCCCCTCCCGGGACTCACGAGGGCACCCCTCTTGACCAGAAATGTCAAACCACAGTTTGAAGCTGGCAGCAGATAAGCTCTGACAGGGTTCAAATCTACAAGCCCTAAGAGCAGTGGCTTGCATTGATGTGCTTCCTAAAGGTCTGCATCTGCATTAGGAGTGCTGCTGATCTTTTGCTTAAAGGTTTGGCTTGTAAAAAGGTACCACAGTGAAACACAGGGAGGGAGCATTATCCCATTTCTGAGATTCTGAAATTCTTAAAACAAAGTCTAAATGGATTATCTCTTCTCCTAAGATATGAAACATTTTTTAAAAATAATGAAGGTTCTACATTTGCATGCAGAAAACCAAAATAATTTAGAAGAAATGTATATCATTTAAAAAAATTAAGATTGATGAGCTGAAATGGTTTCAGGTGCAAGAGATGACTGGGTCTCACAGTGAACAGAAAGAACACTCAAAACACTAGATGGGAGAAAAAATTCTTATGCCTTCTGTTTACTCTCAGGGAAACATAGTTGCACATTTAAACTTGGCAAACACCATGAGCTGTGAAAGAATGAAGCATTATTCTGCTCTCTATGGATGAACAATGTCAAAATAAAATGGTTACAGGGTCAGGGAATAGCCAGAAAAGGTCCATTGTCAGCTCATGAACTTGAGGACATCCCTGAGTTACATCCTTAGCCCAGGGATGAGGAGGAAAAAAATGAGTTACATCCCTCTTTCACTGTATACAAAGTAAAATGGATGAAGTCAAAGAACCTCCTTCCTCCGTGTCCCAGTCTTTACCAACCAGTGCAATTAACTAAATCCAAGCAGGACAGTGTGGCATCTGAGCATCTCACAGTCTTTGTACATGTGAGATTTACAAGAAACAACTGAAAAGACAACTGCTTTAGAGGTTGGGCTTGAAAATTTTGGGAGTTTCTGAGTGGACTGAATCATAACAAAAGTCTTAAGAGTTTGTGCTGGTGGCTGTCTTTCAGCCAGGCTTCTGCCCAGACTGCCAAGGAAGGTGTGGAACCCTTGTCCTGGCTTTGAAGAAAAAATACAGAGAACTGTCTGTTGGAAAAGGCACAGGTAGGGTCTATGATTTTTATTTCATTGAGAGAGTAAGACAAGGAGGAAGGATCTTATTTTTCCTACAATATATTTTTTTGAGAGAAAAGTTATCAGAGGAAGAATTGGAGTAGGCCCGAGTCAAATGCAAATCCAAAATTCATTTATGCTTAATATTTTTAAACATCCTCTTTGGGGAGAGGCTGTTATCCTTTTGGTGAAGATGCTTGCACATGAGTGCTTGCACATCTTACCTGGAGAGGCAGGATCCAACCTTCAGTGTCTCAGAATAAGAAAGTTATAGTGAAAACGGATTTCAACATAGAATTCTGCCTCTGTTTAAGAAACTAGAGGAAATAAGCATGAAGCATTTTTCTGACAATGTAAGCTGTGCAAAGGAGCACATGAGAGAATGAAAACTCCTGAAAATAAGTAAAAAAAAAAAAATCCACCTCACCCTCTGAACTTTAGACAAGTAATAGTTTTGAAATTGTTTTGGCTGCTTCTCGTTGAATTATGCCTACATGCATATGATCAGAGCTAAAAAAATAAAATTGTTCTGCTCTGACACCTACCAACTCTCACTTTTAGTAATCAGTTCACGATATTGGCATCCATACGGCTGCGGGGGGACTGGGGGAGAGTATTTCACTTCAGACCAGCCTGTTGCTGTGAGATCCCTTCAAAACACCTTCCTGAAGAGCAGAGAGCTGCTACTTAAGACCAAACCACGCCACTGCTAAAATGATACATGCATTGTAATTAGATGTCCTTGCAGACAAGATTGGTTTTTAACATATACATTTTTAACACAGAAATTCTTTGTTTCATGTCCTTAAATGTTTCTGCAAAACTTCCTTTGAGAGGGAGTATTTTAAACTCAAGTGGAGCCAGGAGCTGCTTGCACTCCAGCAACCCATTGCTGCAGATACAGACAATTTTCCTTTGCACTCTGAACTACCACAATTTTGCTGTAACTATTCAAGTCCCTAACAAAAGAATTATATTTCATGCAAAACAGAAAATACTGAAAGAGCTATTGCAGCATCCCTCTGCTTCCTTTCCATATCTCTCTTTCCTTTAAGCTGGTTTTTGTTTTTAGTTTTTAAGTCTGGCTAAAGAATAGACAGTGGTGCAGTAAATGTGTTTCCTTTCTTTCTACACAAAATTATAAGCTTGATATGCTGCTTTATATGAATGTTCCAGATGTAACCTGATCTTAATATTTATAAGAATTTTAAACCTGATGCTAATATAGCACTGCTTTTCTTAAAGATGTAACAAAGCACAATCCTTGAGGCAAAAACTATGAAATAAATATTTTTTGAGATAGCACTCTTCTTCACTTTGCATAAATTTAACACCCTGCTCTCTGTACAATATGTGTTCTTTTTCCTAACTCCCCACAGACAGAAATAGCTCTGGTGAGATGTCATGAAAGTAACAGAAGCTTTGGAAAACACCACACATTAAGGATGCTGAATTTAATTTTCTGCCTTTGTTTTGGATGGCCTACTTACTCTTCAAAAGCCTTGCTATGTCATGATGCAGAGTGGGGATGAAGGAACTATTAGACTATATTTAGCCACATACTAAACCTCAGCTATAAACACCCAACAGAAAATATTCATGTGAGCCTTGAGCTGTCTATAAACAAAAATAATGGGATGGAGCCGTCACCTCTATTCAGAAGAAGAGTTTGTACCAGTGGTCCTGCCTCCAGGTTATTGGGCTGAGCTTGCTGTTTTACAGGTTGATAAGTACAGAGGAAAGAGGTGCCTGCAGAGATCTGCCTGGAACAGCTGTTCTTCAGAGGTCACCTCTTGTACTTCTTACCTGAAACTCTCCTTTGTTTTTTAAGGCCATTACATATGTCTAATGTAAAATACATTCATAAATTGAGCAAATTATAAATGTTGTATCCAGATGGAAAAGCAAAGTGTACAGAAAGAGTAATAATCCTGGAGAAAATTATAAAATTACACATTATTGGCCAAATTTTTTTAAGTTTATGCTCTCAGTGTGGGTTACCAACCATTCCTGATAGTCTCCCTTTCTTCACTTTGCATCTCTAAATTATATTCTGCCACAGATTCATGAGTCATAGAGGATTCACCTCTCAGAGTTCAGTGTCTTCCCACATTTCCTTGGATTAACCCCTTAGCTGGTCAGCTGCTGACCTATCCCTAAAGCAACTAACATTTGGGAGTCTTTGGACTGGCAGACTGGGCCCAGACACTGCAGCAGCTCAGATCCTCTCTGGAACCCCAGCAAACCTCTTCCAATGACTCCAGCAGGGAAGAGCCTTGGACTGCAGCTCAGGTTTCACTTCTTCCATGGCTGTTAGGTTTTATTTGGAAGCTGAAAGCTTTCCTTGCCTCTCCATGGCTGGGCTCAATGTATTATGTGTTCAAACTCAGGGAGGGGAGATTCCCAACTTACGTGTTTAATCCATGATCTCTCCTTGATTCAATCATCTGCATATTTTTTCAGCCCTTTTCCCAAATCCTGCAACTTTCTTGTCATTCTCTTTCCCTTCATGAGAAAGGAGCACAAAAGCAGCATCCTCTACTTCTCCCACAAAGAGCAAATTTTCTCTAACTTCTAGTTAACAATGCATTGCCAATGATAAGCAATAAGATAATATTTTATTTAGGTTAGCAATAATATTTTATTTAGGCTAGCAATAATATTTTATTTAGACTAGATAAGAACCATTAATGTCCTCATCTCTTAGAAAAGTAAGGAAACTGAGGAAGCTCTAAGGGTTTGAGGCTTTAACAGTGAACGTAGAGCAGCAGGACAATATGCTCTCTCAATTTGTGCCTACAATGCTAAAGGCCTTAAGAATTATTGTAATGTTCTTTTAGACAAACATTTAGAGAATGGTTGTATGACAAATTACTGCTTCCAAATCTCACTATCCCTTCATTGAACCATAAAGAGTTTGTACAGAAGCAGGTGCATCTGTAGCTCCAGGGCAGGGAACATAAAAATGATCAGAGGCTGAATTCTTGACTTGTAGGTAAGAAAAGCTGTACCAGTGTCACAGTTTGAGTCACTGTCCCTGAAATCAACTGATCCATAAAGCTGGTATCTGATTACATGGCCTTAGCTCATAATTGTCTCCATTCTGATAAAATTAAACTGAAGTATATTATTATTCAATTAATAATTGAATACATTAATACATTTGTGCTGATTTGGGACAGATGCTTATATGACATCCACTTTTACTTTGCTTGGTGAAAGTTTGACATTCAGGCTTCAGTGCCCTGACTTCAGTGGTCATTTCACCCTTTACTGTGAAGCAGAGCCAGTTCTCATTTCCCAGTGTTTCCCTGGGCATGATGCTTCAAACAAACTTCTGGGAATGCAGGGAGAGAGGGAAATGTTACAGCTAGTGAGAAACATCATAACACAGACGTCCTAATTTTAGTATCACTGATAAATTTCTAAATTATGACGCTTGTAACTTTAAATAGACCATTCTAGACTGTATAATCATCTTACATTTGATTAAATATTTTCTAATTTGACTTAGCCTTACCATCAAACAGTTTTCTTAGTTCACAAAAAAGTGGAGATTCAGCTCACCTGTATGAAGGAAACTGAATTTGGGCTATTGGAATGAAACTTCGTGATTTGATTTCTCTTAAAAATAACAAAAGAGCTCAAGAAAAAATCCAAACTTAATGGGCTGACAATCCAGGGTTACTAAGTTCAGCTGGCAAAAGTGGCTTAAGATATTTTTGAAAACTTTACCTTGATGAATTAAGAAAAAAGAACAATTAATTCTGAAAATTCCTGCCGAAATATGGCATGAAACCACCCAAGTTTCTCAGCATGGAACTGCATGTATCTAAATGACTTGAGACCAGATACTAATGAGCAAAACCAGAAGTATTCCTCTGTAGTGAATAAACAAATTTTTTATTCATCTGGTCTGGAAAAATAGGCTGTGGGGGAGAATTGTCATTTGTGCAAGAAATATAACTTTTTAGAGTTTATTTAATGAAATTTACATAAAACAAATATTTTTCCTTATTTTGTCATATAATTTTTTTTTTCAAATGGTAATGTATCTGTATAGATTTTTAAAATTCTTTGTCTTTTTTATTTGGCTAAAACTGTTAACAAAATGCACTGCAAGTTTAGAAATAAGTACTCTTAAAATCCGATTTTCAGTGATTTATGAATTAATAACATGGAGATCAAACAGTAGATATGGAGCTGGATGAAATATATTTATTTATCATTTGATGCTGAATTTAATAATTGTAAAAAGTAATTTGAGTCAAAATGAAAAAGAATTGTGATCATCTTGGGTCCTGGAAAAACAAAAGTGGTATAAAAATAATTTTCTTTAAATTTAAAACTGTATATATACCAGTTCTTATATGCTGTGCAATGATTTTTTTCTAGATGTACTAGTTAGTAAAAAAAAAGATTTATTCTTTATGAGATTTTACTGCTTATCTCCTTAAATCATTATTGCTAGAAAAAGTATGGAAGGGAAAGAAAACTTAGCATTTTACATTTGCATTACTTAAAAAAAAGGTGCAAAGTTCAACAAACATTTGTGAATTATTTTATCTCTACCACCAAAACCTCAATTTTTCCACCAAATTGCTGGCTCTTTTCTGTGTTCATCAGCATTAACATCTGAAGAGCTGCAAATCTTTATGCTTCAGTGAGATGCACTTCTGGCTGTGCTCAAGGAGAATTTCCCCTCAGTGCAGGAGCCACCAGGGCGTTGGCATTGCCAGGATCCAGCGTCCCTCCCACTCCCTCCCCAGCCTGCTGCTTCCCACCAGGGCCCACAAAACCACCTCCCAGCTCCCATCATTTCAGGCAGATTATAATTACAGCCTAAGTAAACTGACTTTACAAGTCATGCCAACATTTAATCCAGCCCATTAATCCACCCCTAACTGTTTCACAGCTCTACAGAAAAACTCACAGATGTCTCCAATATTTGCAGCAGGATCAGTTGGAAGGTGACTGCATCCGATTCCCGGGAGAAGTTTCTTCTCAAAATCCTTCACATTAGAGAGGAGCAGAGCTACTCTCATTCTCACATATTCCTGGGAAAGCAACAGGTAAATCTGTCTGCTCAGCCCTTCACACATTAATGTGATTTTCAGCATTAAAAAGATTCTGAGACACTCTTGCCAAAGGCACAAAATCATCCAGTTACACTGAAAACAGCAGTCAACACGAGGTGGATAAATCCTGCATGACCTACCTCTGTGAACCAGAGGTTTCCTTCAAATTATCCCCATCAAATAAATGTGGGATTTATGCATATTTTTGCACACAAGAGTTCTTGGTGGCAGAAAGTGCCAGCCTGAGATATAAGAGGGTTTGATGTAAAATTCACAGATTATTGCTTGGAGCCCTCACCATGTCATATGGCCAAAAAATCCCCACTCCACATTCCCTGCTTCCTGATTCCCTTCCTGTAGCTACATTTCTCAATAGGCCAAGGAGAATTTTTAGTTTTAAAGAGTGAGGGCAGCATATAGTGATTCTGGGGACAAAAAGCTAAGGTTGAATCACAGTACATGCATAGAAAGGCTAAGAAAAATATTTCTCCCTGCAATGTCACACATGGCAGCTACATGTCCCCAATTTGTCATCTCTCTGGGATCCTCTGGTTAGCAAACATCCTTTCACATTCTGCTCTTAGTCCCCTACTCTCCTCACAGAGTTTATCAACCCTGTTTTTAATGTGATTTCAGCCCTCTGCATATCCCATGAAAAGAGAATTCCTTCTGTCTCACAGCCTTAATGCAACATACACATATTTTCTCTCATTATATTCTCACTTCCTAATGTGCTTCTGGGTCTTGGACCATCCCACTGCATTTCTGTGACCCCAAAAACAATAACTGATGAACCACCCTGCAAGCTTAGGTTTGGCATGTTGTTCTTCAATTTTCCCTTCACACAAAGGATATAAGATCAAGACATCTGGGATATCCATTACAGAAGCTGGCTGCAGGTCCTCCAGAGGTCTGTGAAGCCCTCTCACAGCTGGGATTTACCTCAAGAGAGCAATAAGGGCTGCTGTGTGCAGTCCCAAGCAAGTCAATGTGCACTTCTGCACACCTGGGTGTGTGGCATCCCTGGCCACTGAGAGAAACTTGTGTGGAGGTACTTTGCATTTTGAAAAATTCAAAATGAAAAATCATTATGTACATAAAATTCCTGCCAATTAACAGCCAGCTTTGTCTCCCAGTACCAAGGAGTTTACCTGATTGCATAGAGCTAGAGACAAGAGATGAAATCATAAAGTTTAAAATGTTAAATTTTAGATTTTTTATCATGTAATATCATTTATCTTTCAGACAAGTTGCTGTTCTGAGTCTGCCAGAAAGAACACAAAGACACATCAAAGAATCAGGGAATCCAAAATTTATTTATCCAGACTATATTTTTGAGGCTATATTTCTATTTTGTCTCTATTTTGTGTGCATGTATATAGGCTTCAATGTACATAACTCTGTGGTCCTTGGATTAAGAACAAGCCTTCATCTCTCCTGTGAGCATTTGCTGGCACTGCTTAGGTATGAAAAAGGCTCCCCATTCAAGGACCTTCCTCTCCAGCCTCATGGGCTATCACAGCTGAGAAGAAGAAAAGTGCATTGTGTTGGTCCAGTTTGTGCTGAAGGAGTTGCAGCCTGTGTCAAATTACAGAGAATTCTCTTCCTTCAAGAGAGGCTCTGCTGAGCCACAGTTCTGACAGGTGCCCTCGAGGATCACAGTCTTTTAGAGAAAAAGACAGTTTCACTTGTTTAGGGTTTGGGGTTTTTTTTCTTTTTTTTTCTGCAATGATGTGTAAAAATTTTAATGGAGGGAGGAGAACAAAAGAGTAATTGAAACACATAAGAAGCTCCAAGAAGGCTTTTCAACAAGCTAAAAATACTATTGCCTTTATCAGAACCCCCCATATTGATGAATATGTTTGCATCCTGGTTGCAAAGATTTCACACAGACCTGTAATATTAGAAAATGGCAATCGTTCTTTATCAGCAATTTAATTGCTGTTGGACATTTACATGCAGATCATTCCGTGCAATTCATCACAGACCAGGGAGGGCCAACAGACAGAGAAAGATTATTCACAAGAGCATGTAGTAACAGGACAAGGGGGAATGGCTTTAACCATAAAGATAATAGGTTTAAATTAGATATTAGGAAGAAATATTTTACTGTGAGGGTGGTGAGGCCCTGGCACAGGTTGCCCAGAGAAACTGTGGATGCCCCATCCCTGGAAGTGTTCAAGGCCAAGTTGGATGGGGCTTGGAGCAACCTGGAGAATGTCCCAGACTATGACAGGGAGTTGGGATGAGATGATCTTCAAGGTCCCTTTGAACCCAAACCATTTTGTGATTCTACATGGGGAAGAATGAGTTAAACAAAATCAGGACTTTAAGTAGCAGACTGCCACGGGGCTGACTAGCAAAAGCCTGCAGTCATTTCTACCAGGACAAGACGGATAAAGTAGATTTTTATTGGATCAACAATTACTGTAAAAGGCATTAAAGGTCAAAATGGATAAATATCAGGTCATACAAAGCCCATCTTTAGCTAACAGCAATTTGGAAGGTTGTGCTGTTTTAATAACAATTCATTGTACAAAAGCTGCTGAAAATGTATCACAGAGTTCTTACAGAAATCCTATGTTGAAACTGCATCTTCCTAGCTATTAATAATACTACAACAAGCATCATCCTCTATCATATCAGTGGTTTTAAACTGTTCTTCATAAATATTTCTGGAGCTGGTTGAATTAGACTTCAATGATTTCTCCATTAAATGTGGTCTGATCAATTTTTATGGCATCGCCTGAGGAATGAAATCAAACAAATGTCATGCTGGACTCACATTTCCTCTATGGATTTTTGAGGCATTCCTTTAAAAATATATTTTTGTTTGACAGCAGAGACATCGATTTGACAACTTGCTTTATAAAATTAGAGTAGCTTTCAAGTAAGGTAGTTATGCTGGGTGATCTGCGTACTGCTTCTGTGTTATTTGAGGCTTCAGCTCACATCCCAGTCACACGGGGCAATTTGTCATTATCTCTGCTAATGACTGTGTGAATCTGGATCAAACGGAGGAGCTGGTAAGTAAACATGTTGATTTCTGGAATCAAAGAGCTTGATTTTAATATTTGTCATTAAAAAAGTGACACAGCTTCCTAAATGCTGCAACATGGCACTGTGAAAGATGAGATATATCACTTATCAAAGTTATAATTTTAAATCTAATTTGGGAGCAAAGGACTTGTGAGCTACCATGAGTCAGGCTAAAGGGCCTTCAGTCCAGTATCCTGATCCTTAGCCTGGTAAGAAGCTCCTGCTTAGAGAAAGGCAACAGCCACTGCTGAAGTTGATTGGAATACCTGAATATTATACATTCAACTATTAACAAGATATCAAAGGTCATTCTAGTTGAACAATGAAGGGATTTTTTAAGCTATATTGTAAAAATTTCAGGAAATGTAGGGCTGAGATGAAGAGGAAAAATACATTGAACTTAGCCAAAAGCACCTCATTAAACCCTGTTTCATTAGCACAGCTTGTTAAGTCACTTAAGGCTTAACGAAGGTCTATCCACTGCAGCAGCTGTGGTCCTGCAGGGTTCTAGGTAGAACATCAATTGAATTATCCTGACAAACAGCTGAGAAGGCTCTGACAGCTTCCTCTTTCAGGTAACAGGTACTTTTGCTGCTGGTACAAGTGAACAGAGAGAGGGTTGTGCAGGAAACCTTTTTCAAGTCTTGCTAAACCACTGAAAATGGCCGGATTTCAGAACACCTGAACAATAGTTGTGATTAATTATGATCTATTTTGAAATAAAAATAATGGGTTAACTACCTTGTAATGGGAGCCTGTGGTGAACCTGCAGAAGACTTATCCTTTCCCCTCTTTTGAAATAGCTTTCCTTGTATTAAATAAAATATATTAAATCCCCTTTTGATTTTATACTATGGTCAGGAGTAAGGCTGAGTAATATCAGTTTTCTGTAGATTCAGAGAATAAGAAGTTAGAAGAGATAATTTTAAACTTTATTTCTTGTCCCACATGAGCTCTTGAACTAATCTCCAAACTTTCTGTTGGTTGAAATCATATTTCTTAAGAATAATTTATGTTCTATTTTAAAGGCGTTGAGTAATCTAGAAGATGAAAAGTCAGTGATGTCAGCTGTGTGTTTCGTACCACAACTATGTGATATCTGAGCACTTTTAGAAAAGGGGCAAATTCTTTGTCAAAAAAAAAATAATAATTTGTGGCCCATTGAAGAACATGGACTGCATCTATTTGCAAGCTTATGAGCTATAATATTTTATGACCATCAGCTTTAAACACAGATTACTTCAGTGTAAGTGAAGTGTGACTTCAGTGACTGAACCATTTGACACAGAGGTAGAACTAATCCAAAACTGGTGCAATATGAGGCTGCAGAAAATATGTTCAAAGTGAGACAGCTTTAACACTGCATCTGGCACTGACATTGCTTTCACCAGGCAGGGAGCCAATTTTTTGAAAGGATTGAAAGAGTTCTGAACTGAGCCCTGTCCCCCACCATCCCCCTGTAGTCAATCAAAAATCATAAGGAAAGGGTTAGAGTGAGCCATGCCAGCAGCACTAAACACACAATTAACTCCAGGCTTTAGGGAACTGCACACCTGAACCAGATTGTCCTGAGAAATTCTGAGTCACTTTCTTCTTCTCCACGGTTAAACAATCCCCAGCCTCGCAGATGATCCAGCCTCACATGCCACTTCCATCTGTGGATATTCATTCCCAAGCACCTGAAGGGAAGCCCTGGAGCCTGGAGAAAAGGGCTCTAAAGTTCTCCCATTTAAGCTTTTCCACTTTGGTCAGGTTTTCTGAATATTCATTAGACCACCAAGAGATAAAACTCATGAGAAGTATTCTGCAAACACAGAGGCTGAGTCACCAGTCAGGAAGAGAAAGAAACAGAATACTAGTGATTGCTGAAATTAATAGCTACTGCTACTATACTACTACTACTCAACTATTACTTAACTTTTCCATAAAAAGGGAATGAGCTCCAGCAGAACATATGGAAAATGTAAAGACTTCCTCCAAATACAATCTCTTCCTGTTGTGATCCAGATTCTTTCCTAAGAGTTAAAGATGTCAGGCAGAGGGCAGAGGTGACACTGAATCTCCCAAGTCTGGCATTTGTTCTAATCAACACACTACAGGGTAAAATGTTCTCCTCATCCTCTAAAATATCTCTGCAGATGGGCCTCAGGGGTAACAGGGTGGATGGTATAACAATGCCTTTATTGTGAATTTAAACAAAGAACAATGGTGAGATAGAGACTGATTGTTCACAATGGATAGATGATGGTTGACCTTGAGCTCTATGGAAAATGTCAAAAAAAAAGAGATTTTCTGCTCCTTCAAAATTTGGTTACCAACTGAGAAGCTATTTAGCTTAAGTTCTATGATTGCAATTTTTCAGCAGTTAGGCCTCTAATCCCTTCCATGGATTGAGCTCTAAAATGCTAAAAAAATCATATTAAAAAACCGCCAAAAAACAACTAAACAAAAAATCACACACACAATCAAAAAAACCCCAAACAAATAAACAAATAAACAAAAACGACCAGAAAAAAACACACCTCAAAAAAACCCCAGAGAGCCCCCAAGAAACCAACAAGTGAGGCTTCTCACTTGCTTGGATGTCACTGGGATTTTTATCCCTGAAATTTGAGTTCAGTGAGCCCTGATCTCAGAGAATCTCATGTGCAATGTGCACTCTCTTTTATTCCCAAGATTTTCCTGGATTGCTAGAATAAATGACCAAACTTCATCATTAGTCTGCATTTGTTCCAAGGTCTGACGTCTCCCACGCTCTATTGTTATAAGTCTGATTTTTTATAAATGTACACAACCATGGACTCCACTGTGCTTTGCTACAGACTTAAACTGGAGTTACCTACAGTGACTGGCATAGCAATAAATTAAAAAAATCTCCTCAAAACTAAACAACAAACCAGTCCCAAAGTGGCGTGAAGAGTTAAATTACTTAACACGAGATTCACTCAGCTCAAAAAGTCAGCATTCCCAAATCTCTGCCATTCTTTTACATACTTCATAGCCAGACTGGGTCTCCATATGTTCAGAATAATCCAGCTCATGGTGAGACTAATCTCCCGAAAACAAACTCATTAAATTAATGTCAGTGATTTTATATGCCTGACTTGTGGAAACAACTCATGGGAGAATGACAGGTCCTGTGTGCTGCAGTGCCCTGCCACCACTGCCATTGAACTGACCCTTATGGATAGTTTGAACTCCAGTGCTGAATTTGGCAACTTAATTTCAGGTTTACTGGAATCCAAGAGCAACATGCATGCATCTGCCCTGTCAGGACAGCTTTTGCTGATGCTTATTGGCAGAGGATGCTGTCAGAAGAGAAATCTTTTGGCCACAATGGTCTATCTTATCGTTAGACCATTCAGCAGTCAAACAGATCATCCCTCAAATGAGTGATTGCAACAGCAGCAGCATTTGGAGGTTAGAAAGGGTGTGATATCAAACACAGGCCAATCCTGCAATGCTGCCACAAAAAGGAAAATCCTGCACCAGGTTGAATTCATGTATGTGCAAAATATAAAAGATGTTAAGTGTTTTTATCACTGTCCTTAGCTTGGACTAAGGTTCAGTGGCAGTGATTTACTGCTTTTGGTTCTGGTGTTACTGACCAAATTAGTTGCTGGTGTTATGACATAGATTTACTATTTTTAGTGTTTTAGAAATAGATGTCACTCTCATGAACCATGTCCCTCTTGTTCCACAGGCTTTGCCACCAGGAGACAGAGTTGTGGTCGGTGCTGGGAGAGCTCCCAGTGGAAAGCAAGGCATGCAGACAGATGGGAGAGCAGAAGGAGCCAGAGCATCAACACTGGGCCCTGGTCTCTGCACAACTCCAGCCCAGCAGCACCAAGCCTGACATGTACAGCAGAGGAATTTAAGGTGGGATTTGAAGCAGGGAAATGCAATGGCTTTGGGAATTTTTGGAGGGAGACACTCCAAAATAAACAGTGGGCTTGGACAGCTCACATCTGGGCTGGGTAGGAGGGAACTGCATAATCTTGATAAAGCATGGTCAAAGTCTGGGCTGTGAAGGTACTTGGAAGGGTTGCCATGATATTTTATGGAAAATCCCTTTGCCCAGGATTTTTCTCCTGAGAAGCTGAGAAGCCTCAGAGGAAAAGAAAAACAATAAACAATAATTATCTTCTGCTGTGGAATGCAACAGGTGCATCCTTGATTGGTCCATGTGAGATGTTTCTACTTAATGACCAACCATGGTCTAGCTGTGTGCACTCTGAGAGTCACAAGCTTTTGTTATCATTCCATTCCTTTCCTTTCTCGGCTTCTGAAGGATCCTTTTTCTCTATTCTTTTTAGTATAAATTTAGTATAGCATTTTAATATAATGTACTATCAAAATATAACAAATCAGCCTTCTGAAACATGGAGTCAAGATTCTCATCTCTTCCCTCATCCTGGGCCCCTCGAACACAACCATACTTGGAAGTAAAGACAGAAGGTGTGCTTGATGCCATGGAGAAGGGGAACTCAAATGGGGAGGAAAATCAGAAGAGCCACAACAAGAAATTAATTTTTACAGCAGTTTTTTGAATTGGTACATGAGAAGGTGAACAGGCAAGAGCACGGACATGACAAAAATGCATGGGAATGCCATGTAAGGGGACTAAAGAATACTCCAGACAATACAGAAAGGAAAAATGGATAGTTCCTCTCTTTTGTTCAGTTTTGGCTGTCATAGAGGAGTTTTTTTCCAATATTGGGTAAAACTCTTAATTTGACTATAACTCAGCTCCTCCTCTATAGATGGATAATAACATTTTTTCTTGTTGTTAGGAGATATTCCTTTTTGGCAGAGAATTTTCTGACCATGGTTTATTCCTCACTTAGTACAAGTTTGGCCTTTTATCAAACCTAGATTTAAACTAAAGCAATAAATAATAATAACACTTTTTAAAGCTATTGAAAAATGTAAAGCAGCTTGAAAAGAACAGAAGATATGAAGCAGAGAAAACAAGAAGAAAACACTTTGAGCATGGAACTTTGTCCCCAACTTTTACATGTGAGAAAGCCATTGCATTACATCACTTTATTTGTATTGTGGCTGTTTGAGCAGCAAAACACAAGGACCCACGTGGATGCTGCCTGCTAGGACTTCTCCAATGCCTGAAATGCATCCCTACTCTTTGCTTGGTTTACTAGTTTGGAGTTTTTTTGATTGTCACAATGGATTCAGAAGGAAAGGGTTTGTTGAATTCCCTCCTGGCAGGATAACACAGACAAATGTGGCAAGCCAAAAGGCCAAGGAGGGAAGATTTAGAGAACTGGACATGTATATGAATATAATAATAAATTATTCTGTTTTCTTACCTACTTATTCATTCTCTCTGATCATTCACTTACATTATTTAACTTTACTTTTAAATTACATTAATTAACATACATCATTTTACCTTCTGCTGATCTGAACTAGAAAACAAAGTCCCACACTGTTTCCAGCAGATTTTTTTGGGGTTTTTATATTTTTGATTTTTTTTTAATTAATTCCTATTAAGTATTTTGTTAGGGTTTATTGAAAAGTTGTAATTAGGCTTGTTGAAACATTCCCTTTGCCAAATGCATAGTATCTGGGTAAATTTGACTTAAATTGTTAGCACATGCCCTCTAGCAAAGGGCAGCTCTGGCCTTTTTTGTGAAGGTGAAATATTGAACTTGATCCACACAAAAGTAAAAGCTGTGCTAACAACAACAAACCTAAAAGATCTCTAATAATGTGTACATAGTTAAGGACTTAAAAAAATCTTACTGGAAAAGGACCTTCCCTTCCTTTACCTTTCAGTGAAAGTATCAGTGTAATGAGGGAAGAGAGAACATGTTAATAATGTGTACATAGTTAAGGATTAAAAAAAAATCTTACTAGAAAAGGCCCTTCCCTTCCTTTACCTTTCAGTGAAAGTATCAGTGTAATGAGGGAAGAGAGAACATGTTGGTACCATGAAAACTGAGGCTTCATGTAAGAAAAAATCAGTCTCTCTGTAAAAGTACTTCTAAAAACTGCATACAGGGAGACACTCTAGTAACAAACAAAAGGAAAAAAATTAATCTGGAGACAAAGCTTGTTTTCATTATTGTGATGAGAACAAGATTTGTGTTGAGAAATTAAATTCCAGTCAAGAGTCCATGTTACAGCTTCTCACTCAGGTGTAAGCATTGAGAAACAGAATGTACAGACAAGTCACAAGAGAGAGCCACTTCAAGAGAAGGTACCCAGGAAGATATTAATACAGTTGCTATTTGAAAAGAATTATGAATATTTGTATATGTTTCAGCTGTAGCATATCCCATTGTTGTCTCAGAGGAAATCTTCACAAATTAAATTACCACAACAAAGGCTGTGGGTAACATTTTTATAGTATAAAGCTCATTTTTTTCTGAAAGTATGTGATTAATGTGCTTTATGTCATAAATCTGGTCAGCTGGTAGGATGATTCATCAGAAACATTGGTCCCCTCTCTCAGATCATTCCTGGTTTATCGATTATCACACGGCTTTTTCTCCCCTACAGTTAGAGCTCACTAGTTTTCACTTAAAATGATCAGATTAGACCTGAAATGTTTGCTGTGCGTAAGCTAATTCTAGTCACTTGAAACTTCACCTAGAATATATTCTGGATAAATCTGATTAGAATGGACAATTGACTTCTGATCTGTGCTCACTCCAAGGGACAGCGCAGCAGCCCCCAACACGCAATTAGACCGAGCACACGGAGCCCCTGCGCGGGGGGAGGCAGCAGCTCCTGGCCAGTCTGCCACTCACCATTACCCAAACCAACAGAGGATGTCACTGAAACAAGAGCTGAAGTCAAAAGGCAGAGAGAGACTGAAAGTGCCTGGTCTCTGAGTGCTGTAAATGACCTTGAGAAATCTCCTGTAAATGTCGGGGAGTCTGGCTCTATTCTCAGGCAAGAACCCACAGTGATGCTTTTCTCAGTCATTAAATACTGTGTTTGAAATGCCATTCTTGTAATTTAAGACTCCACAGGATAAATAAAATTTGTGGTAGGCAGATCTATTTGTGTTTACAGGAGGCGTTGAGCTCTTTCTGGATTCTGGACCATTTACAGTTGTCCATGCCTCCTTCTTTCTGCTCTGCTGTTTAAGGACTTCAGAGCTCTTAGTCATAATAAATCCCTAGTGTCTATTTTCTACTCATCTGCAATGACCCCTCAGACACTTCACACAGGAACTTTATTTCTTTAAATCAGACTTTTTCTGCTGTCTGTAAACAGGCATCCTGTAACCCCAGTTTCATCTTTCCCCTTTTCTGCTCATGCTTTTATTCTTTTCATTTCTTACATTCTACAATTTTGCTTTCCTGTCTTCCCACTTCTATGAAGTCCTCAGAAGCTCAGCCTCTGCAGTGTACATTATATTAGTAAACTACTTTTGACCTGCAAACACGCTTCTCAGCCCTGGGCATGTCTCTTCCACCAGCCTTTGTCTGTGGTGCTTCTCCCCGTGCTAACAGCTAAATGTAGCTGCCACAAAATGGGTCACTTTGGCCTCTTATCCAAGCCATCCTTCCCACATGCAATGCAGAAAGAATGTTAGTCTGGATTTCACCCCTGGCTTCCTGATTGCTGCCCTGCTCTTAAATCTGTTCTCTGATATGCTATTAGCTTTTTATAGGCACTACACCCATTTTCTTGAGTCCCTTCACGATTCCTCTGTGAGTCACTGACATCAGATGCAGGTTACCTCTGCATCTTTACCCGTACAAAAATAGTTGCACTTGCCCTTGAACATTTTCATGACCTCCCTCTTCCCAGGTCTCTCCTGTTCACACAACTCTTTTATGGCATCCCTTATGTGCTTTTCAACAAGATTCTTTAAGTCTAACCTACAACTCAGGAATAAACTCTAAGGTCCATCCCTCTTTTAAGTCCCTCTTTAAAGTCTCTTCAAGAATGTCCCCCCAACTGTGCTTCCTGTAACAAACCACAAGGACTGGCCAGAACACAAAGATCTTCATCTATTTGTAGGTGCCTCATTGTGTGCATCTGACGTTAATTTACTGAAGTCCAAACTGTAAAGATATTGAGTCTGAACATGCAGCCTTCCTCCTGCTCCATTTTGACCTTTTGCCTGGGCTTTTCTAATGTCTGGGGCACCAGCTTGTATTTTTCATACATAAGACATAGCTAATGAGGAAAATGTACTGTGCCTTTCACTGAGAAATGATCCTCACTGGAGGGTCTCAGCTCTCTTGCAACATAACCAGCAAGAAAAACTATAATAAATGCACTATGAATAAAAAGTCTTTTTTTAAAAAAACAAAGCAAAAACCCCCTGGCTTTATGGATACATCCCTATACATGTGAGCCCGAGAAGAGCTGATATTCACATTACAAAGACAAATAAGGATTTAATAGAACTAACTCACAACAAAAGGATCAGGCAAAAGAAAATATTTCAGAAAGACAAAAAGAGGGAGGAAGTGACCACTTCTATCAATGTAAGGAAATGAACTGACCTTGCAGTTTCACCAAGAAGATATTATTTTTATTATTTTTTTTCGTGACAGAACTGAATTCCTTTTCTCTTGCTTTTATTAAACAGTAGGAATACAATATCTCCTTTCACAAGAGAACTAGAGTCTATTTTCTAGCCTCAAAATAACAACAAATCTTGCAAGTGCTTTAAAAATGGATCAGCACATAGAAGTGAGAATAGATGTAAATTTCTAATTTAGGGCAGCATTTTCTTGCACCATTTCAGAGTAATTTTGGTGTTTTATGTAGTATTTAAAGTCCTACAACTATAACTTTTAAGGGGAAAAAAAGAAACAAGTAAACTCTGCAACAATTCTTTGCCCTACCAGCTGTGATTATTTTTAGGCCTCATATTAGGTTTTCAAGGAAAAAATAAAATCATGTGGTAAATTTAATCAAAATAATTGCAAAAAACAAAAGTGAGAAAGCTAGAGAGAAACAATAAAGACAAAAATAAGTTTCTTAACTATAATATCAAACCTCCTATCAGTGTGCCTCTCTTCTAACTTGTAAAGGTAATAATCAGAGCATGTGAAAATGGCCTGGCTATTTTGTCATTACAATTCTTTTTAAATTGGGTAGGCAACAGCAAGTATGAAGCTCAAAGAAGAGTTCCATATCAGTGGTCAGAACATATTAATTGTGTCCTCTCCTTCCTTGTCCCTTCCCTGCCACACACACATTTGGTTCACAAAGAAATGTGACCTGCAATCCACAGGCACAAGGGCGGCTCATTGGTGATCCTAAAGAAGTGGGTAACCATCTCTTCATCTGTGGCTTCCAGCACTAAGGACTGTGTTGGGGGGGAGAAAAAAGAGAGAGAGGGGGAAAAAAATAAAAGACTAAATGCCTTAAAACTATATGGAAATACAATGTCTCATTCGGGTGGGATAGACATTCCTTACCCAGATATGTCCATATGCACAACTCACTGTGGGCTCCCATACTAATCAAAGCAGTTTAGGCCATGGTCTGTTGGGTTTTGTAACTGGTGTTGACGTTTGGTTGATTGAATCATGCTCTAAATGTCACTGACTATCCAATGGGTCTCTACTGAGCAGGCAAAAGCTTCAACATGGACGTTGACATCACTGACACCTGAACTCAGGGAGTTGGGTCCCAGTGTAGGAACGGGAAACTGAAACAAAGGTGCTGATGGAACTTTGAGAAGTGCCAGACCATCTCAGACACCTCACTCAGGTATCAGGTATAGGAAAGGACTCTTGGGAGATCCAGGTCTTTTGGATTGTCAGACAGAGGTCAGGCATGATGTCCTAGAGGATTGAAAATCCTCAATAATTGGAGTCCAACACATGGACTGTATTTTGTACCCTGGTATTGGAAACTCAATATACCTAAATACGTGAGGAGATACAGAACTTCTAGGAATTTTAAAGAACATAAATATAAATACAAATAAGGTTTTTTATAATACTAATTTTTACAGGTGTGAAAGAACTTGAAAATATTTAAGATTGCAGGGTGCTCTGAGTGCAAAGGTGATAGAGATGCCCTAAACACCAGGACTAGCACATGGCTGACATGAGAGGGATGTCATAGTTTAACCCCAGCCAGCAGCCAAGCCCCAGGCAGCCTCTTGCTCACCCCCCACCAGCAGGATCAGGAAAAGAATGAGAAGAGTAAAAGCTGGAATACTCATGGGGGGACATATAGACAGTTTGATAGGGAAAGCAAAAGCTGTGCCCAGAAGCAAAAGAAAGGAAGGAATTAATTCCTTGATTCCCACGGGCAGGCAGGTGTTCTGCCATCTCCAGGAGAGCAGGGCCCCATCACAGGTAATGGGTACTTGGGAAGAAAAACACCATCACTGTAAATGTCCCCTTCTTCCTCCCCTCACTTTGTACACTGAGCATGATGTCACATGGTCTGGAATCCCTCTGGTCAGTTTGGATCCCCTGTTCTGGCTGGGTCTCTTCCCAACATCCCAAATTTCCTCCCCAGCGTGGCTGTACAAAAAGCAGATAAGGCCTTGGCTCTGTGTGGGCCCTGCTCAGCAATAACAAAAACATCTCTGCATTATCAACACAAATCCAAAACACAGCCCCATACCAGCCACCAGGAAGAAAATTAACTCCACCACAGCCAAAAGCAGCACAGGGGTGAGAAAGTAGAAGCAACAAATTTATATGAAGTGCTAATATTTTGCAGTAATTGTTAAAATTTTTTTGCTTGCTATTGACCTCTGGTGATTTTTCTCTACTTTGAGACTTTTGTGCCTAGCTCTAAGTGTTCATTTTATGGTTGTTTGTGGATTAAGTGCTTTTTATTTGCTTGTTTATAAGCCAAATACCCTGTTTTAAAGAGCAATATTTTGTTTTGCTTACATAGAGAAGACATTTTCTCAGTGAAATTTGCCTGAAATTCGATGGGTTTTATATGGAGGAAAATAACAGTTCCATGGTGCTTTAACCAAGATTGTGTACTATGATACTGTAAGAGAAAATAGAAATTATAGAACTTATAATAAAGATATTATATGATTTGTTCCTTATAATGAAAAGTTCATCTCTTTCTTTGTTGCCATGGTATTCTTTTGTGACTTTATTTATAAGTGCTTTATGTAGAATTCATGGTCTTTTTCTTAGATTGGATTTTTTTTTTCAGTCTCTGTGTATTGCCAAAGTCTTCTCCTGTACACAGATTTCAAGTTCAGGCACCATTGAAAAAAACTCACATCTTAGATTTTCAGAACTATCTATAGTACATAGCCACTCAGATTTTATAAAAAAAATTGCTTTCTTCAGCTGTTACCTGAAGCATAGGCCTTTTCAAACTTGCCCAAAAATTAGTGAAAGATCTTATTGGATTACTCAACAGGAAAGCTTACCAAAGTTCTCCATATAATATCCAGGCATTTTACTGCCTTTCATCTTTTTTGACTTACCAAAAACCAAGGAGAGGCTTCTACTTTGAGTTTGCATTTGTGTCAGGGCATCAGAGGAGCTTGCCATTGCTCCTATGGTTGTGGAGTGAGCTCCAAGGACCTGCTCTTCCTCAAATACCAGAGGACAAAAAGTCTCAGGAACACACAGGATCTCCCTCCTCAAGGTGCTCCATTCAGGGTTTTGCAGCAGATTGTCTGAAAACTGGAAATTTGTGACCAGCTGGGGCAAAGCCCCAGGGTGTAAAGGGACAGTCCACCCTCCTCCTCACGGGCAGCCTCTCCTACCAGATGTCAGAGTTCAGCAAAGGTCACTGTGGTCTGCAGACAGTCTGTCACCAAGATTCAAGGCAAGATTCTCACACAGGCTTTTACACGCTGGAGCCATCACGGTTTTTCTTGATTTGAGGGTGACTGTAGCAGTTTTGTGTGGTGATCACAATTATCACTTCTGTGGCCACCGGCACTGTCTCCATGCTGACACCCACAAGCCCTTGAGCAGCACTTTGCACTTTCACTGCCTGTTTGTTCAGCCACAGCAAGGTTTGAATTGTGAGTCTCCTTTCCTTCCTGCACAGCCTGTGCTGCTAAATTTGTGATGTCTTTTTCTGGGATGCTGAAAGAACACTCTGCCTTTCTCTAATGTTCCTGTTATGTTTTGATTATTTCTTCGAACAAAGATGCTCTCAGGTATTACTGTTCTCTGCTTGGCAAAGAAAGGAAACAGCAGTTCTGAGTGCTGCTTTCACATGTTTATAAGGGACATGGTACAAATCTTTTCTAGCTGGCTTAACTGCTCCTGTGATCTTGTATGATTGTTGTCATACCTCTTGCTTTTCTCCAGAGTAATTCACACTCAAGCTACAATTCATCCTGTCTCCTTGTATGCTGAGAACATCATCCGTGGCAGGATCTTTGTCACTGTGTCTCTGCTGAGAAAACCACTAATTTATCTACTTTATTATTGTTTTTCAACTTTTTTTGTTAAACAGATGTGATAATCATACTGACAGTGCAGTGACAGGATTACACAAGTTTGATTAGTACATAATGAAAATTGCCTGTAACATAAGTATTTTGCAATTATGTAGAAAGCACAATGCCATCTGGGTCCTGCTCGTATTTCTTTTTTTTTTTTTCCTAATAAATGACGACTAACAATAAAATTTTACTCTGTAGTAAAATGTGAATTGCAGCAACAAGAAATTATTAAAACATTTTGTGTTTTCTTCTTAGCATTTTAAGACTTAGAAATCAGGCCAGGAAGTGTTTTGCCTGCTGAGCAGTCTTTACTCACAAAAGGAGCCATTGACTTTAATAGTGTGACCTATCTGGTTAAAGATTATTTGCAAGAGCCAAATGTTTCCAGGTCTCCCAGAGAATGGGGAAAAATTGATTCAGGCTCCTGCAGAGTAATCATTTCCCATCTTTCTTTCATTCACCTGATCTATGAAAGTATAGCAAATTGCAGTGCTCCAGCCCACAGTGTGTACATTACTTCAATTATTGCTGTTATTTAGTGCATGTGTCCACCTAGGGTTTTTGGACAGTGCATCCCATAGTGGCCATAAACTGGCAACCAGGACCTGGCATCCTCTTGACTCTTTGACCTCGCAGTAGCATGTCTCTGGATCACTGAAATTGAATACTTCATTTCTTCCAGTAGACATTCAGATATCAGTGAAAGCAACTGGCCTGTCAAAGACCCTTGAAAAGGCTGAGATAAATGACCTGGTGAGAATCCCAGCACAAGCCAGTGAGGGAACTGGGATTACCAGACAGGGTTAACTGCATCTCAAACTTTTGCTACATCCCCTGCAAGAAAAAGAAGTTTATCCAACTCCTTGTTAAAACAGTGGTGGGTGAGAAGAGGAAGGTAATTATCCTTCTATAAATGTTGAAAATTAGATAAGAACTTCTGGTACAAGGGTCTGCTGGATTTGGGCTTTTATCTCTGCAGAACAGTATTCCTTAGGCACCAAAATACATAGCTAGAAAAGTTCTTGCAAGATTCATGATTCCATGCATGTATAATGAATTCAAAAAAGAATTATATAAACCTCCACAAACTACTTTCATCTAAGTCTGGGAAGTCCTCTGTGTTTTTGCAGTCAAAATGCTGTTTGAGATTACTTTAGCTGGATGTAAAGAATGGCCTGTTTACATAAAGAAAAATAGCACAGCGTTCCTGTACTGTGGCAGGGAGAGCTGTAAAAAACTTTCACTCCTGGTAAGCACTTGATAAAGCATTTCTTTGAGCTGTTTGTGGCCCTTGGGAACAGAATGTCTTCATTTTCTGTTGGGAAGATGGCACCAAACATAAGGTAAAGGGATGATGAGAGGTAGTGGAACGGGAAAGCTCCATGTCTGAGGAAAGGAGTCAAGTGGACAGGCTGGGCTGCCCTCTTCTCAGACTCCAGTTCAGTCAGGTGAATGTGCTAAATGACAAAGAAGGATTTAGGTCAGTGTACCTGAGAACAGTTTGTCTTTAAGTGAGGGAGAAAGGAAATTATTAGAATAATATACAGTCCCAAAGCTATGGCTTCAACACTCAATAGATCTAAAAAAATAATTAAAAAAAGAGGAATGCTAGTTATGTGAGGTAAATGGAAAATGAGATAAAATGCTAAATAGTTTATCAAGACTAGATAATGCTCAAGTAATCATATATCTCCCTTTGATGGCAGAACTGATTACACAGACAAAGGAAAAGCAGTAGATGAAATCTGTCTGCATTTAGCTAGGGCATTAGACATGGTGTCACACGGGAAGACACCAGTGAGGGAGAAAAATGGAGAATCAGGGTAACATCTGTAAAGTGGGGAGGGATCCAGCTAAGGGGTCTGATAGCTACTGCACTCAGCAGGGAGGTGCCACTCTGAAGAGAAGCTGTTAGGGAAGTTCTTCAGAGTTCCTCCAGACTTACCTTTAATATTTTAATTGCTGAACATGGCATAAAATATCTATTGAAATTCTCCATTGAACTGAAGTTGTGACAAGCACAGATCAGAACTCTGTGGATCCAGAGGAGCTGTGGTTTGTCTGAGTCCTGCCACACTAGAAATGGGTGACACTCAGACTGAGCACAGGGTCATGTGCTACTGATTGAGAACAAAAAATTGTGCTGTGAACTGGGAATAAAGATGGAATCAGATGGACATCCTGGGATGATGTGAATGTAAACTTTTTTTCAGCTGTTCTACTCGTCAGATCCTCTTGGAGAAGTGCTCTCAGGGTAGAAATGAAAGGAGGGGTAGGAAGACATTTCCTGCTTAGTGTTTTGCAAATGAGAGCAGAGTTGGAAGTAAAGGAATGGACCAAAGGCCATCTGCAACTTCCATTGCTGCTGTCAGCAGCTGCATCATGGAGAGAGGAGAAATGAATTCTGCAAATGTGGGCAACAGACAGCAGCAGAATGCTCTTCCAGCCCTCAAGATTCCCTTTTCCCTGTACTGGGAGAGGCTCCTTTGCCACCTTTTCTTTCCACTGGGACCCCTCTACAGCACTTGCAGCTGCTTGTGCCCACCTTTCAGTTTGTTCCCTTAGTGAGAATCCCTGATTTGATGTCTCAGACCCTCACTGTCACCTAAACAGCTATGAAAAGCAAAGGCAGAACATTTGCTCATTTTACAACTGCATCAAAATGGGTTTGGGTCTGCTTAAATGCCTTTTTGATGAAAACTTTTATGGAAAGACACCAAGAAATCTTTCATTTAAATACTTGTGAGACAAGAGTTGTGTTTATGAAAAAAGTCATAGTCACACAAAGTGATGTTAAAAACAACACTAGCTATTTCCAAAACAAATTGCAAAAGTTACAAAAAACCCCTACATTTGTCTCTTGAATTTCAGGGGACATTTTAATAATAAATTAAGATGTGTAACCTGTTCTTCTTAATCAATCTGAACTGACTCAATGAATTATGTAATACTGGGAATATTTCCAGTCTGCAAATTATTTTAAGTCCATAGTAGTTTATGATAATTCTTGTGTATGAAATGTATTAATCTTGTGGAAAACAAAATACTAGCATTTGTTTAATGAAATCATTATCACTGAACACTTATCATCTGTTTAATGAAATTCAGAAATTCACAGATGGTTGTTCTCTTATACAGCAAATGCATGTTTAGTAGAAACAATGTTGAGAAGTAAACACAGTAATCAGTATCACAAATGTCTCTCTTCTGCAATAAAACTGAAACAATTTTTGTCAAACACGGATATGGACTATCAGCCCACAGTAAGATTACTTATCTCTTTTGAAGAGTCCTCTTTGAAATTAAAATAGGAAATAATCTGCTTTTTGTAACAACGGATTAAAACAAACCCAAAAATGTAAAATGCTATCCTGATCCAGGGGCTCACAACTCTCCAGACTTTTTATATCCCCAGCCACCACATGTATAATAAACTTTAGTGAGGCTGATAATTATACTGAGGAATTATCCAGGATTACAATGGCAATAATTTTATCTCCTACCTAAAACTGGTATAAGTTTAGCCGGGACTCATCACAAGCACATTTCTTTTGTTATGCAGAATATACAGCTTTGCAATTTTCTTTCTTCTGCAGATTTGGCCTGCCTGTAGGCATTTACCCCTCACTGCCTGATTTTGTTCTGCTCTGCTTTAGATGTTCTCAGTTATTTAACTGCTCCCATATGAAATTCTGCGTCTGCCCGAAGTCATGTCATGTTGAACTGAAGCTGAGATGTTAAAGTATGTGATTTAGCCATACAGCACAGCCTCACTCCTCTCCCACATCCGCAGAGGTTCTGGGGATAGAGCTTGACAAAGTGTCTACAAAATCAAATTGCTTCTCAACATTTTGTCCTTGGATTTGTTCTTCCCATATACAAGGACAGCAAGCAGGAGAGTAACTAATACAGGAAAGGAAGCTGTAAGGGAGCATTTACTTATGGGGATTAACATGATACAGCACAGTGACTTTGCAATCTGCACTCTAAAATACCACATGTCCCATCACAGTAATTCCCATAACTTAAAGGAGTACATGTACAATTTCTTTTTGCCCTAAATGAATTCTATGTTGCTGTCTTCCTGAAAAGGCCAAACTTTCCTGTCTGTTTTCAGTTTGCTGACAATCTCAGCAAGAAAACACATAGATCTCAAGCACAGCTTTATTCAAGAGATAAATGTCAGGTGAAAGCAACTCTTCCATTGAAAACTTCCATTGAAAAGAGCTGGTTGCATTAGACACAGAATTGCTTACAGTGGGTGAAATTTTAATTCATTAAATATAGATTTTATCTTAATCCACCTCACCACTTTATGGAACTGGTAGAAGAGCCACATGTCAGAATACTCTTCCAAACAAGCTACACGTGAATCATTTCATAAACACATTTCATACATCCAGGCTGGAAATTGGCCAGACTCTGGAGAGAACAGCCTGGAATTGCTCCCACCTTTCCCAATCACATGGAAGAACAGGTTTCCAGTTTTCTATTGCCACTCTTTCATGGTTCAGGTTTATGGCTAAATCTGCTCTCAGCTCAAGGCAAGGCTCATGGGATGAAAAAGGAAATCTGAGCAGAGAGGAGAGAGGGGAGATGCTCTCCAAAGGATCCATTAGTCCTCAGCCCTGGGGAAAATGGGGGGATATTATTAGTGCAGCCAGATTTTGTATTGCTTTACTGTGGTGACTTTCTGTGTCTGTGAAGACCTTCTAGAAGCACCATAACTCCAGATGCAGGACTGCCAGAGAGCAGGTGGGAGAAGTGAGAAACCCTGGAGTCCAGACAAAAACCTGACTCTGAGTAGCTCTTTTCCTGCAGAGGCGCTGAGGTAAATAGGGCAGGAGCATGGACCACTTCTTCCACTCTACAGGGCAGACCCATTCTCTGAAAAGAAAAGAAAAAGTTGCTGAAGCTGCCAGAAATACTATGATCAGTGGAAAAATAATATGATCCCTTTGGATTTCCCTTCTTCAGGACTGTCTTCAGGAGCAGTCCAAGCCAATGCAGCATCAGGGATAGTTTCTCTATCTGGTTAAGTGTAGCACAATTAAGAAATCACAGACAATAGTGGCTGACACACTGGGATCTCTATTATTTAGGGATAATTTTCACAAGAGTGAAACTGGAGAATTTAGCCCTGCAAAAAAAATCCCCATGGAACCTCAAAGCCAAGGTAATTATTGTGCATTTTCTTTCCAACTGCTTCTCTGCCACTTTGTGTTTCTCAGACTTGTATTATTGAAAGGAAAAAACTGAAGGGCATTTTCTTGCCTCTACCGCATGGTTAAATCTTTGAAAGCTTTCTATTTTCATCCAGCACAGATCCTTCTCTGACTTTTTGCTGCCCACCCTCCAAGCAACAGCAAATCCAGACTATGTGTTAAAAACAAAAAGCATTCAGACCATATGCACATTATATTTAAAAAAAAAAAAAAAAAAAACCAACACCAAAACCAAAAACAAACAACTCTTTCCTAATGTGTCCCTTTAAATTTTGTCTTATTTTCCCCCTCTGGGAAACCAGTCCATACATTTCCCCCCTTCTTTACATGTTCTGAAAGTCCTTAACTCTGCCCTCTTAGCATTGTCATGCATTTAATTTAGTTAAGCAAATTTAGTTTATATCAGTCAGTTTGCTGTTCCTGCCAAGGCTGTGAGCCTTCTGTGTTAGCACAGGGACTGCAGGAGCAGCACCGAGGTTTTAATCTGGAGGTACAGTCAACAGAGGAATTTAGAGCACTGGCAGACCCTTGTGTTTGTGCTGGACTGTGAGCCATCAATCATTTCCAGAGGATTTTTCCAAGAAGGTGAATGGCCAGATGTCTTATTTTGGTAAGTTTATAATTCTTTTTAAACAGGGAAATAATCTTTCTGCAGCAGACATGAATCTCCTCCAGGAGCAACACCTCCAGTTATGAAGCCCCACATAAGACAGATCATTGGCTTTCAAAATACCCACTGAGTTCAAGTGTCCCACATTCAGCAGACTGCAAATGCAAGATTTAGTTAATGAGCACATTTATAGACTGACATTTACTCTTACTTTCTTTCTTTTCTTACTCTTACTTTTGATTTGAATCAAAAGACCAAGCATTTGCTTTTAGAAATGTCTATGTTTTGGAGTAGATTTACATAAAAATTCCAATAACTTCAATTTTCAAAGCATCAGTTAATTTCATTGCAACAGGAGACACTTCTTCTGTTCAATATCTTTCAGTAAGTCTTGGGACCACTGAAGTTTTCACAACCCCACCACCACCCCAGGAAAACAGCTTAGTCAATTCTAGCAAAGCCACTGGCATAAATATGTTGGGGTTTTTTTTCCTCACATTTATTTTAAAATAACATCAAAAGAAAGACAACACTGGCACCCCAATAATAAAATTGAAAATTTCTAACTTATTTTTCAGAGTAGTTTTCTCAAAAATCCAAATCAAAATACTGTAATTTACCTGTGAGATTTTTTTTTTTTGGACACAATTTCAGAAAAACTCCTTCAACCTCTTTTGCAACAAAAATAAGGGCAAAAAAAAGAACCTTTTCCAATCACTTTATCCTGCAACAAAATACACACTGAGCTTCCTCACTGGTCTTATTACTGCTGTCTGAATGAATGAAACAATTTGATTCAGACACGTGTTCCAGCAGAAGAAAAAGACAACTTCACTGCACCTAAATCTTGTAATCTTAATACTGGTTTATTTTTACATGTTTTCAAAAGTAGCTACCATTGTCCACAAGCAAAGCAATTTGTTCAGCAGAGCTGAGCTGAGCTGAGCCTTTAGGCTCGTTTGAATCTGCTCTCATACACCCCTGAATAGAAAAGAGATGGAAACCCACCTGCTGTAACAGGGAAATCCAAGATGATGCAGCAAAAGGAGTGAATATTTTTCCCCACTTTGTGGGTGAAGTTCTGACATCACATAAATGCCAGGGGGAAAAAAAATGGTAGCCAAGGGGTGATAAATAATGTAAAAATCAGTTCTGCTGAAAAAATAGTTTCAAACCTGTGGTCTGGATTCAAGGAAAAAATTAGTGCTAATTTTTCTCATGTATTTTTCTAATTTCATAAAAGTCAAGAAATAATACAGTATTGGCATCATTTGGTGAATGATTTGATCAAGGATGAGTGAGGCAAGGAAGACTGGAATTCCTTCCTTGAGCTGTTCTATAGATTTACTGACAAATACAGCAGCAACACCAAAATCATAACGAAAGAGGAGAAGAAATGGTTAATTATTGTGCATTCCTGAGGTGGAGTTTAGATAGGGAGAAATTAAAGTCCTTAAAGGTTTTTGACAGTTTCTACTGAACAACAAACCACTGGATTTAGAGCTTCTAAATTCCCACTCACGTCACAGTTACTGGCTCACACCATCTTTTATAACAACAATCCTATGTTAGAAAAAAGATTTTGAGGATTTCTGCATCCTGTGTACTCCACAGAACAGCTTGAAAGGAAGATGAATCATAGGCAACCAGTTGGCACCTTAGTCTCCTGTTTATTGAAGTGCATGGTTTAAAAGGGAGAACGTAACAAATATAAGCTATAAAATTAGTATAATCCTTTAATAACTGGAACTGCAAAACATCCGGAGTGTGAAGTTTTAACAAAGCATGTTTTTTGGACAATCGCCATTCTCTTCATTGAGTAAAGCCAAAATGATGATTGAGGAACACTCATTGGGCACTGGCGAAGCTTCTGGACACAAAGTTCCAAAATAATGGGTCCCTCTTCATGGATGCAACAGCTATTAATAATTTGTCAGCCATTTCAAACAGGAACAAAACCCTACAAAACAATGTTGTGTGTTCAGAGCTGGGTTCATCTGTTTGTAGAGGCATGCCTGCTCTTACAAAGTCATATTTGCCATGTATTCAATTATGTCTCTGTACACTCCAAGGAGATCCACATTTAGGTACCAATGGTGGATGGTATTGGATCACACTGATATCTTTCTTTGTTTCTCTTCTAATTACCAAATTGGGCTGTGCTATAACAACTGTGGAAGGACAATTTTGTACTGCTAAAAGAAAAATTTGCCTTTGCTTATTTCTTGAGCATGTCTTATATAATTTTCCTTTTCACTTCCTCAAGAATATTGAAATCCAAATGAAATTAATCCTCCAAATGAAATCTAAACCATGATGGGGTTTGGTCTTATGTTCAACTGGCCTTATTTGAGGAGTGTTTTACCAGGGTTCCTGTGATAGGAATTACATGGCCTTTGTCTAGTGTAAAAGTCACAAGAAGGGAGGAATTGTGAAAATAACAAAGTGCTTTTAACTGCAAGCTGAAAATAGAAACCACAGCACTTGACAATCTTTTGAGCAGAAGGGCTTTTTGAAAAAGAGCAGTTTGTAAAAAGGGAGAAACAGAGGTCAAGTGACAAAGAACAGGTCTGTGTTACAGGGAAAGCAGCTGAAAAGTGAAGGTACTGAACTGCAAAGCAACCAGCAAAGGAATTTACTGACTTTACAAATCATGCACCAGAAGCCCTGCAGAGGAGTTACACTATTTTCCTTTTCTCTCTCTTTTTTTTTTTTTTTTTTTTTTTTGAGGGAGGAAAGGAGCAATACATTTCAGAGCAGTGGAGTATGCTGGTAGCCACATTCCACTATTTAAAATTATTCTTTATACTCCTCACTTATTTTCCTTATCATGATTCAGGAGGGTGCTTAAATATGCAATGAATCCTTTACCAATCAACTGAATGACATGCTTAAATTTTGGCAACTATTAAAGCACCTAAGTGAAATGGGGCCTTAAATGAGATTTTGTATGTGATGAGATAGGCCTTACACAGATATGCAGAAATGATATGTAATGGTCACATCAATTTCTGAAATATTAATATACCTCCAGGGATTTCAAAGTCACAGTGATTTATGCTGCTAAAGACTTGTCTCACTGTATATATCATATACAAAAACTGTGGGTGTGGGTTGTTAAATAAATATCACTTTTCAGATGAATGAAACACTATATCAGACAGTATAAAAGCAAATTCTTCAAAGAATATTTTATGACAAGGTCCAGAACAGAAGTTTTGGAGCAAGCTAAGTTAGTTTTTAAATTATTAAGGAATTTTCACTTTCCCTTGATTTTTGAAGGGCTAGACACTGTTCTTGTCACATGCTGTTGAAACTGAAACATGTCATAATTGAGAAATTCAATATTCCATCAAAGGATAAGAGAAACCGAGTAAGGGTCAAGAAATAGTCAATCAAAGCAACTGTCTACAATACTGAATTTGTGTTGTTTTCTGCTTAGCACAAATCCATTCTTAATTGGTCTTATTATTAAAATGTATGACTAATAATAATTTAAAATTATAGAAACCTGGAATAACTTGGATGGGTAAAGATCTTGGGATGCCTCCAGCACAGTTTCAAACAGTGCCAGTTTTGGGGTCAATCCAGATTGCTTTGGGATTTGTCCCATTGTGTCTTAAAACCCTCCAAGGATGGAGGTGGCACAGCCTTTCTGACTGGGCAGAAGCTCCAGATGGACCATCCCAGTGGTCAGTGCACTGCAATAAAGTGCCAGCTTGCTGTCCTTCTTGCACCGTGGAAAACCGGACATGCACTGTCCTAAACTCTTCACAGGTGCCACTGGTGTTTGACTTATAAAAGCTGAATATTGGGGTTTATTTTCACCACTGACTGTTAAGGTACCAGGCTCACGCAGGCAGAGAGAGCAGCGTGGGCTGCCCCATGGGGTGGCAGGGCAGGGCCTCACAAGGCAGACCCTGCCCCACAGCCCCAGGCAAGAGCAGCAGAGATGTCTGCGGGGCTGGGGATCGAGATGGGGATGTGTCACTCCAGGACACGAAATAGAAAGATGTGGACACTGGATTCTCCAAGGTAAAAAAGAGGGCAGTTTAATTTCTGACTCCAGCATTTATAGATTTCCAAAAGTGACAGTGGATCGGAGGGTGAAAGTGCCACCTCTCCAATGACACTGGGCAAACCAACAGTCCATCAAATTTCTCCTCCTCTGGAAAAGAATGCAAAACAATTAATTATTTACATAAAGTCCGAGTGAGAAAGTTTGTTACAAGAATGTAAACATCAGAAGGCTTAGAAAAACTCAAAAGAACAGGGCGACAGGGATGGCCAAGGCCAGGCCAGGCCAGGCCATTCCCCTGTGGCTCAGGGACGGAGCCTGCCTCAGCAGCAGCCACAGCCAAGCCATGCAGGCTGTATCCAGCACAGCCAGAGCTGGGGCAGGGCTGAGGAGCAGAGATGTGGGGCACAGCCACTCCCCCGGGCCAGAAGTCAGCCCAAGACAAGCCCTGCCCATGGTGCTCCCAGCAGGTTCTCCCCACAGTCATCCAAGGGAAGGGGCTGCAAGGGAAAGGGCCACTCTTGGCTTCACTGGTGCTGAACTGGTCCCAGCCCTGGCATTAAAGACTCATAGGTTGGGCTTTGTCAAAAAAGACAGTAATTTTCGTGCTTAGAAGAATGTCTTTGAAATAAAATCTACATAAAACAAGGTATTGATTTCTTTCAAGTAGGAATCCTCAGATGAGAGAGGCAAGGTCTCATGAGAAGGTGAAACAGACTTCTCATTCTTCTCCGATCTGGTGGAGAGAATTTACACCCAGAGGAAGAAATGTCATCCTTATGAAACCCAAGGCAGCATGCTTTACTCTGGACTCTGTACTACTGACCACTTGTGAAGCTCAGAGCACACACCATCACTATTTTGCTTATTTTCCAGCAGAATGGGAACATTCTTTCTTCATCCTGGAAGTGTAGGATCTGTCCATATCAACATACTACTACGACTACTACTACAGTATTTTCCACATGAGGATATCACTCCACAGATGATGATGCTCCACACTGCACCCCTTGACATTTTTATCTCCAGATAGTGAGATTGTGACATAAGTCCAGTGAAACAATTGCAGAAAAACAAGTGTAGAAGTAATAACAGACCCTCTAGGTCATTCCTCCTGGGAAAGACATACAAGTCTGGCTTCCATCACTCACAAGACAGTTGAAGCTTTAACAAAGAGTAAGATCACTTTGTTCATGGATAAACACAAAGTGTTGGATAAAAGTTGTCAAGGGACAATCCAGTCACAGTTTAATGGAGATTCAGTAAGTGTGTGGCTAATGGATGTGCAGAATGGCGTGTTGGATAAAAGTTGTCAAGGGAAATCCTGTTTTACCAATCCAGTCACAGTTTAATGGAGATTCAGTAAGTGTGTGGCTAATGGATGTGCAGAATGGATGTGTACTTTTAAAAGGTTTTTCTCAAGATTCCATAACATTATTAGGGAAAACCAAGTTGTCAAGTGGCACTAATTCAAGTTTTTGGACTGAAGCTGCTGAAATGGTAAGAAGTCACACATTGCAGGACACAGCAGTAGGGGGCTTTTGGATCCTAAAGTCAGTAATTCTTAAAAAGAGAACATTTTGGGGGCAAAATAAGACAGAAAGATACAGTAAGTAACTAAACTTGGAAAAGTGTATTGGTACACAATTAATTGAGAAGACAATTCCCTGCTTCCTTCCCAGGTATCAGGAATTATCACAACCCTTACAGCTGTGAAGAGCTTATGAGTTAACTGATCACTTCTCCCTCCTGTACCTCTTCTCACAGTTCATTCAGGTTTTGATACAGCATTTTGGACACATCTCTCTGATTCTCTTCAGAAAATTGCAGCTGAAGTGTTCTTCTATGTCCCTCACATTTGGTCATAAATAGGCCCCACACTGGACTCCTTCAATTGGCTTCATATGGCAAAACTCAAGTAATCTGAGGCCCTTACCACTCAAGGGGAAATATCCTCCACACTGTCTCAGCTTCCCAGAGAAAAATCAATGTCATAAAGAATCACATTGATGTTTTGCCCACAAATAAGCCCTTTGAGCAGAAAAATGCTTGTTTCTAGCTAAACCAGACAAATTGATGTTCAAGGTTATTCACCTCCTCCCCAGACCCTGAATCCCCAGATGTGATTCATTTACCATTTCCTCAGTAGTCTGCAATAACAGCTTCTTTACTATTAAACACAAATATCGCAAAAATCAACAACACAGTCCCAGAGCATCAGTAGATTTCTCTTGTCCTACAAAGGTTTCCTCTTACTTGAGTTATTGGATTATTATCTGGATTTCTCATAAGCATTTCTATTCATCTACCAATTCCCCCTTCATTCTCTGAAGATTTAAACTCCACACTTCTCACCTCACATCCTCAGGTAAATTTTGAGGGAAAATGCAATATGCACAGTACAGTGCATATTTACAGTCTGCACGTGTAAATGTTACAAATCAATATGAAATAGTCATACTTAAATAAACAGAATTAAAAGCTCAAATGAAACTGCACCATCACAATCAGTAACACATTTAGATTAGAATTTATACTATGTTCAATATGAAATATGGGTATCATAACAGCTGAGCCATCTCCAGATGTCTTTCAGGCTGATAAATAATAACATGCTATTCAGAGACACAGATTCAACCCCTTCAGCCCTCCTAACAATGTGAGGACAAATTTTTCTTTGTTCAGTATCTCATTGTATCTGTTTTGCTGTAGATAATTTTAGTCCTACAAATTCTCTGTGATTGCTGTTTATGTTATGTTTCTGCACCTCAAAGTGACTGTGGAGCTCCCTAAGCATTGCATGCCAGTGATGTTCATATCAAATAAGCTCAGTTTAAAATCCAAGGTTTTTTTTTTTTTTTTCACTACTTCCAGCTCTACAAAGTCAAGCCACCCTGTGATAACCAGAGCTGGGGTTTTCCACAGTTGCAGCCACACAGATGAGCCCACCAAGGGTCAGGAGGATGTGTTTCAGGGCAGTGTTTGCTCCAGTGTTTACTTAAACACCCAGTGTTCCTGACTCCCAGAGTCATCTCCCCAAGAGCCAGCTCTCATATCTGAGCACACTGTACACACACAGCTCAATTGTTTGTTTTTTTTCCTGTGTCACTACTGGCAATAAAGGTGGTGTCCCATTTTTTATCCATATTGTCTTCAGGTTATGTTCCAGCATCTCCACATGATGTCAATCTTCACCCCTACTAGGACATTTTCTGTAGAGAAGTTTTTCCTTGGTGTAACTTCGGGGATGAGCAAATGGCAATAGGGTTATGGAGGTGTTATTGAATTGTTACTGCTGGCAATAAAGTGCCAGCAGAGCACAGCACAGTGTGACTGCCATATTCCAAACTGAGTTACCAGCACTGACAGCTATGAGTACATAGCTTTTTTGCTGATAAAGTGATCACACTTGACTCAAAGGCCCTGGAACACTGTGTGTTTGGGATGATGTGTTACAGTCTTTATAGCCACTAATCACAGGAGAAACGTGATTTGCTATAACTTCTTTTAATGCAGACATCTGGATGATACAAGCTAACTGCACCCAGAAAATCTTACAGAAACTTAAATTCTGATCCAAAGTTTTGCAATAACCATGTATACCTACAGTAATAGCTTGAGCTCCCTAATCTTTATTGCATGTGTAATGCACCACTGTGGTAGAATAGTATACTTTATAGCCATTTGTTTTTCAGCACTGAAATTTTAAATAATGTTAATCTCCCTTTAGATTTGATGTAAATTTAACTTGCTTATATAGCAAACTCCAATCTTTCCCTGGGTAGATTCTGCATTCCTCTTCTATCTTGACCTTTGAAAATCTTCCCCATGACTACCAGTCAAAACACTCTAAACATCAGAAATTCTTTCAGATCTTGCAGGAAGATTAATCATTCTGTATTCCAAAATATTCATTGGAGAGCCTTTTAGTTAGTTAATTTCCTCAAATCTCACTCAAATAGTATCTAACTACTAAAAAATTGACAGGAATGATTAGTGGCAGTACCCTGCAATTGCCATTGAAAAGGATGTGAACTTCCTAACAAAAGATGTTAATTCCCTGAAGAGCACTTTCTAAGCTAGCTCAAATAAGAGACTCCTATGCCTGGAAGCCAATATATGTATGATATTTAGAATCTGATTCTCCCTAGGCAAAATGCAGAGCTCTTTTCTGTGTGTCTGGACTGTGGGTATGAGACAGAGAATTACATACCACAAAATGAGACCAGGGCCAACAACTGTGCTGAGCAGAAAGCTGACAGGAGCATTCATGCCCCTCCCTAAAAATGGGATAACTCTGGATATAGCTTTAAAACAATTTAAAACACCTCTGCTCTGTTTCTTTACACAGACTAGTTTCTTTTGAGAAATACTGAGATCTACAGATAATCCAAGTATAGGAGCAGACAGGTTTAAGAAAGAGCTGTCAAGCTCTATCCAGCAGCTCTCCCAAAGCACACTGGCAATTAGCACAGACACACTCCAAACAACTTGCCAAAGACAAGCCTTGCCATACCCACAAATATGGGATGAAAGTGTGTGTGTTTGCAGAGAGTGCTCATGCTGACCTTAATCCCTGTTCCTTCATCTGTTTGATGGAAAGTAGAAAGGTAATCAGGTAAGAAATACCCAAAAAGGGGGATACTCTGGGATTTGCTGTCCTAACATGACACACCCACTCACACAGGGGCACAGAGTCCAAAGAGGTCACTACTCCCACAGCTCTAATTTCTCATTTCTGCTGCACTGGAAACACACATGTCCAAGGGAAGGCTCTGAATTAGAGCACAGGGAGACAAGTCTTTAACTGCAGGTTCATGTAAGTGTTCATCCCCCCAACGCTGAACTTCTCCCCAGAAATTTATTTTATTTTTAATTCCCTTGCATATCATAAAATCACGTCTGTTATAATTCCTCCTTGTAAAGTACCTGCAGGGTCATTCAAGATGAGAGACACTTTAGAAAAACGTTAATTATCATGGTGATATCAGAATTTATATTTTGCAAAGTGTATAACTAATGTCTTAGCAGCTTTCCCTAACTTTATGTTTTTGCTTCCAGTAATTGATATCTCTCTTGGGATTTGTCACCACCAGATGGGTGACCATATGGATTGGGAGACTTGTTTATAAACCCCGTTATTTATGCACCTACAAGGCTACCTAGGGAAAATAAACTTCCTCTAGATTTTATTAGGAAGACAGACATTAAAGTATTGTCATTCCATAGTGGTAGAAATTACATTTTTCTTGTCCCTTTTCAATAGGAATTAGAGAAAAACTCAGGCTTTGGTTGGTTTTTAGTGGTTTTTTTGTTTGTTTTTTTTTAATAACTTCTTGAAGAAAGTGAGGATTTAAATTAAGGTAAAAAGTTACCTGTGCAACTGTATAACTTTTTCTTCTCCAAAGAAAGAGCACACAGAATGGTGAAAGGAAAAAAAAAATGTCTTTTGCAAGAAGGTTTTGTCTAATAAAGAACAGTGTGTTTGACCATAGGTAAGTCACCAGAAATACCAGCTGGAAAATCAGCAAAGGAAACCTGCTTTTGAAATCCCATCAAGAAGAAAAATGGGTCTGGATTCTGATCTGATCCATTAGAAAATGTTAAGAAAAGTTTAGTAGCTCTAAGTTAACAGCTATCTGCATTCACACCAGTGTAACTGAGATCAGTCCCTGCCCTGGAAACTGTCGTAAAACTAATAATGTTAGAATAACATTTTAGGCTAATGATAATTTACATTACTTAATTTGCCATTTACCTAAAGCCGTTTAATCCACCAGAAAAATTAATTTGCTGTTAAAAGACCTCTTATATCCCATTGACTTCAATGGACATGGGATAAAGCTTTGTAAGTTCATAGCAGTTTTCAAAAGGGAATGATGATAGGTAGTAGGACAGTTTAACACAGGTGAACTGAGACAGTACAAACATTTGAACAGGCTGCCCAGGGCAGCTGTAGATGTGCAGATGTGGCATGTGGGGACAGGGTTTAGTGCTGAGTTAGTGACTGGACTTGATGACCTCAGAGATCTTTTCCAACCTGCATGAGTCTAAATGAGGAACACTATGAACTATTTTACACCAAATAATTTTTATATAATTCCTGTAAGCCAGCAAACGAGTGTTCTCTAACATGAAGTTGATAATTGCATTACTGACACATACAACAAATGCCATTGCACAGGCCCATACACTGAAAAGAAATGTAACAGTTTTGCATTGCTGTGTGTGACATTGACTCTGTATGGATATACCAGATGAGGAAACCTTGTAAAACCACCAACCCAAGTAACAAAACATCTATTTGTATTTTTTCTGTAAGCATTAAACAGTCTGATGCCTGGCTGGACTGAAGGACTGAAACATGGCCATATGGCATATGCAATAAAAGGCAGAGTTATACCTGCCCTTTCCTAGCAGAGCTGCTGTGCTCATCTCTAGGCATCATTGTCAAACCTCAAAAGCCTCATCCAGCTTCTCTTAGCCCAGGTCTTCCAGCTGAACACCTTACTGGGCCCTACACTGTTTCTCTTCCCAGTTAATAGGTAAAGGGAAAAAAGACAAGGTTTCTGTGCCCCCTCCTCTGTGCCTTTCGTGGCTCTCAATTTTGGACATGAAGTGAAATGTGAGGAGGGCCTGAAAGTTAATACAGAAGCTGGGAACACATAACTCAGATTGTTGAGGTTTTTGTTTAGTTTTGTTTTGTGTTTTCAGATATAGCTCAAGAAACTGCTTGATTTGTGTTTAGCCTCCACAGCCACTTGAAAGTGAGGTTATAGCAAAGCTGAGCTAACATTTTCAGATTGTTGGTTTCAGCAACACAGCACTGCAGGGAGTTTTCACAAAGCAGCTCACCTTCAAAGCTCAGTGTGCAGGAATGCCTCATTTCCCCTTTGAAGCCTTGGAAGGGAAATAACTAGTTGGTGTGAGACGGGGGAAAGATTCTTCTGCACTGCGATTCTCCACTTTATTGTCTGAAATTCTGCTTTACTTTGATATCAGTTGAGCTAACTCAGCTGTGAGGTTAAATTTAGGTAGAAGGTTTGCATTGGCACTCCTCCCTCTTCTGTATAATCCCCCAGTAATGCTCACAGCAAACGGAGCAGCAGGCTGGGTACCCCAGTACCGATTTCTCTCAACTGTCTGAAAGATACACACTTCCGATGACAGAGCAGCCCACAAAGTGTTTTCTAGGTCAAGGGTTTCTTCCTGTTTACCTAATAGCCACATTTAATGTTGCTTTCCTGTAGAATTTATGGCTGTGTCTACACAGTACATTAAACATTGCCAGGAAATATCCCCACATGGATATTTGATTGTGCTTTTTGTGTATTTTTTATTGTTAAATAACTCAGAGGGTCCTGGTGCTGTTCTGGTCCATGCCAGCCAGCAGTCCCCCAAATATTTGGCACAGGCCAAATAGCACAGGCCAGGGATCACTCCTAAGAGGAATTTTGGGTGTAGTCATCCTGGTTTGGAAGCCACAGAGTTTGAGCAAGCTATTTGCTTCAGGGGCAGATGATGGTCTTGGTTACTTTTGACTTTTTAGTATAGCAGTGGTCTTTGATCTTGTTGTATGAAAATGTTCATGCCAAGAAAGATGCTTAGAAAAGGGTGAAATTTATAATCATCACAGACCATAAAAATCACATTCCTGTTGTAGCAGGCAGCAGTGCATGTTATTAAGGCAGTTTATAAAAATAATGATAGGATATAGGGGATGAATTCCAGACAAGACAGATCCAACAGGAAAAATATACTGTGAGGGTGACCGAGCACTGGCACAGGCTGCTGAGGGAGGTTGTCTCCATCCTTGGAGATATTCAAAAGCCATCTGTATGTGGTCCTGCGCAAATGACTCTAGATGGCCCTGCTTGACTTCCAGAGGTCCCTTCCAGCCTCAACCATTCACTGATTCTGTGATTCAAATGAAGAAAAGTAATTTTAATTTCTTCTAATTTAATTTTGTCAAAGGCCACAATGAAGATGAAGGAAAAGATCCTTTTTTTTCTGGACTATATGGCAGCAGAATTGGATGGTTTACTGTGACTGCATATGGCTTAGGCAGCAGTGAGTTTGACCCATGGAAATCCTCTACTCCTGAGTATGCTGTGTTATATTGTGCAGGAAAAGGGGAAAAGAGACTGGTGGCCAGGTGAGCTCAGAGAGTAGAACAAAGACAAAAAACAGCTTTGCCACTTTTCCCTTTTATTGATAAAACATCAAACATCAGTACTGACTAACTCCAGCTGGAATGTGACATTTCCCTTTAAAGGCAGAATGTATTACATTACAAAAAGGTAATGAATTGTTCAGCTTCTGCCTGGAATGGGAAAAGAACAAGGAATGAAAAAAGAAAACTTCTTTGTCATGAATTGACAAGCATGTTATTAAAGCTATTTATTCTGCAAACATGCCTCCAGAAGTAAGCTGTCATCCTGTCATCTGGAAGGACTGCAGGGGCCAATGAGTAGGGTGGACATCTGACCACTAGAAACAGGGCTGAGATCACTGCACTCACTTTTGACCACAGATTGCACTGTAAAAGGTCTCACATCCAATAATTCATCAGGTTTATAAAGCCAGAAACATGGCCACATTTGTGGTCCTATTTACTGAATATACTTGAGCATCAAAGTACCGATAAATCAACTTTTAGGCAAAATCTGCAAGAGAAACATTTCAGATGTGTCTTAATATTTCACAGCTGGAAGAGGATTATTGGTCCCTTACCTCTCAGAGGCTGAAATTTTGAAAGACATGTCTATACCACCTCCTTCTCATATGAACTGCACCACATGTTATTCCCTCTAAATAACCTACATTTTGGACTTGATACATCATTTTTTTTTTAATATAACTAATTTGAAATATTTTGACCTTGGACAATGTAACAATTGAAGATACTAGGGAGAGTAACAGCTTGTGAAATGACTGGTGTCAGAGAAATTTGAGCCAGATCAGGGTGGAGGGGGGGAAAGGTGTTGGCAAGTGAAACAGAAGTGGAAGGAGTAAATCCAAATGGGGCTCAGCTCAGTTGGAACCAACCACTGAGGCACCTCAGGCAAAGCAGGTTTCTCCTCCTGGCCTTGAACTCACTGTGCACGCCTAGAATTGCCCTGACAAATAGGATAGGTCCCTATCCCTTTCTGTCTACCTGGGCTGGGAGGTAAAAAGAGTAAGAAAGAAGCTTTACAGTGTCTTGATGACCCCATCTAGTCTGTTCAGAGTCACATGATCATCATACCAAGCACTGTCTGGAAGCTGCAGATTACATTTATATTTGCAGTGATACCTGGTGGAGCTACCAACCTTTTCTGTATAACACATCACCTATTGGATTGCTCTCAGGCAGTAGACTGCACTAGCAGAGAAGAGGATTTCCATCCCTATTGCTGACATAGATAATGTTTGAACAGAGAGGTGCAGCTTCTTTAGAACCACTGTGCCTGAGAAAGGCCTCGGACCAGGGTCACATTTTGTGAGTAAGTTTCCAACCACTTGTACTGAAGGTGAAGTGCAGCTTCTCCTGCATCTTTAAAAAGACAAGAGTGAATCATCATCACATGAGCCCTTTGACAGACTGCAGGGTCTTTTCCTAAAGAGGACTTTGGGCTCTAGCTCCCAAATAGAAATTCTCTAAAAGACCTTTATTGGGACTGCTCATCTGTGGATGACAGTGAAGGCTGGAAAAGCATCCAGATGTTTGGCAAATTTAACAGACTGCATGGAGAGAGCCCTGAGCTCTGAAAGGGTTGAGTTGATGTAATACCCCATGATAATTAGGAGTGACCTGCCTATAGTTATATGCTCTCGTTGCATCTTACATCCATAGAGATCTTGAACATCACTAATGCAGGAGAAAAATGCTGAATTCTCCATTTTAGAGTTTTTTTCAAGCATAACAGAGGGAAAAAAGAGAGAGGAGGAGGAAGAAAGCTGTAGCTCTTGCCGAAATGAGAACTCATCCATCCTCTGCACATTCCTACCTTGCTTTCTTTGCCTAAATCTCCCTTTACATCACATGAAAAGTGAAACCCCTGAGATCTGGATGCAGTCCCAGACACCAGGGAACTCCACTTGTAGGTACTTAGGTTGTACACTGAATTAATTCAACAAGAGTCAATAGTACAAAAAATCTCAATGCCCAATAACCACAGGTCAAACCACAGTAAACAGATCTGAGCTATGCTGCACTTTCCTAATGACCCTCTGGCTAAGTTAAATTTTCCTCTTCATTGCTCAAAGATGGTGAGTAATGCAGAGAAAGTGATATATCCTGGCATGTGGAAAACACTTTGGAAATCCTCCAAAAATGGGTACTTCATTGTGTAAGTGAAAACCATTCTAACCACCATTTGAAAAATTGGCCTTTGAGTCAATCTGACTGACCTCATGAAAACAGATGTTACAAATAGATTATTTAGCTTTTTAGTCACTCAGTTATTTTTATTCTTGTCATTAATATTGTTGGGATCACTGTTAATCCAGGATCTTACTTACTTTTGTGCCATTAGGATTAAGTCAGACTGGAATTCCTTTTTTTTTTTTTTAATATGTGCTAAATGGTAGTTGTTGCTCTCAGACAAATCCTAATGGACAAGCCATAAGAGGTGAGTGCCAGTGCCCTCACAAGTGCAGTTACTAATGGAAAAGATTGGAGAGCTGAATGGGATCAAGAAACAGTGTGTGAAAGTGGAAGAGAGGATTTTGAAAACAACATATTATTTCAGCATTAGTCATCAATATGCATAATTTAGAGCTAATCAATAGTGGTAATTACAACTCCTTACTGATCTAACCATTATCAGATGGTAATATTATATAAATATCCATGTTATTGGAATGGATTGCCATTATTATTCACAGCTGTATTAATTTTCAAGTGACATAATGGTCAAAATTCTTTTCATCCATGCATGGCATATTAAAATTTTTGTTTTGGTACAAAGAGATCTGCTCCATCCATCTTAACATAATTCAGCTGCTGATGAATTTTCTGATTACTTAACCCTAAAGAATTATTCCCCCTAAACAGCCATTTTCTCTCCTCTAGTCACAATCTGCATTTCAGAATAGCAGGACAAGCACTGGGAGGTGTCAAGCATTTATAATTTGACTTCAATGAAAGTTACAGATGCTCGATACTTTTCAGGTCATGAACCACCGTCTGCTTCTCCAACTCCTGGAACACTAATGCCGTCCATTGTAATTTGAGCTCACTTTCAAATCATGGACTTGATTGTCAATTGCTGGAGTTAATGGCTGTCTTGCCATTCATCCCACATGGGCAAGAGAGAGCTGCATGCAAAGCATAACAGAGATTTATATTGCATTATTTCATTGAGTATTCCGTGAGGGAGCTAAGGAATAGTAGAACAGATTTTATACACAAGTCATAAAATTAATTTGCCAATAGCATGGGGCTGCACTTCATGTCCAGCTCCCAGTGACTCAGAAAAACTCTTGTGGTAAGACTTGCCTCAAGGTCAAGGATCCAGGTAAACAACAAAGTATTCATTTACCAACAAAATAAAATTAAATACTTCTGTAAATAATTATTTACTTGGATTATACAGTAAAACTATCCATAAAAATTATAAAATGTTGACATAAAAATCAGATTAAAATGTGAAAAGACATAAATACATAAAGAAATTTTTCCAGTGCTCACATATGGCCATATGTTTCTGTGCCTAGAAATTAGATGGTGTTTTGGAGAGGGTCGGATGAATTTCAAACATTTATCTCTAGGGTGTAGAGTGTTTCTAGTAAGTATTTTTTAGACAAAAATATAGAGTTGCACTGATGTTTCAGCAAGGGTAAGGTCTGATGCATCACTGTTTCCCAGCTGATCTATGTTTGCACAGTAGTTCTGAAACTTTCCAAATGGGCTGACCATCCAAAGAGTGGAGTCTGTGAGTCCCCCGTGAATGAAGAGGCACTGAACACATTGTGGTTGCACAGAATTGCACAAAATCTTTTAACTCCATTGAAACTGAAGTTTCATGCAAAAAAAATAGATGTGACTGAGAAAATGTCGACATCTGGTAGCCATAAACTACTGTGCTCTGCAACGCAGAGATATGAAGCAGAAGGAGAAAGGTAAATTAAATGTCTTGCATGATGTTACAAATGAAAAATAGTTTCCATTAAAAGTTGAGCATTAAAGAAATCTCAGTGGTGAGGTGACAGTGTACTACTGTCAAGACCACTGCAAGTTCACAGCTCTCTATTTATTGTATTTTTGGAAGGATTTTGATCTTGAGAGATCTTCATCACTTATAAATGAACTAGTCATTAGTAGCCTTTTATGTATCTCCAGAGAGCTATCACAGCTCTCATTAACTGCTGTATCTAAACAACTGAAATCTCCTGTTGCAGTGGCACGTGTTTTCAAGTCTGAATCCTTACCCACTACCATGTCCTATCTCACAGAAGCAGAATAAAGCCTGAATAAATTAGGGTAAACCGCAAAACTTTCAGCACTGCCTCAGTTAGTATTTAGGATGTATACAAGGTATATTGAACTTAACCCTTCAGACTCAAAAGTTCCTTCAAGAAAATAAGGCAAAAAGTGAAGGACAGACACAAATTTTTCTTCTGAACTGACAGAACTGGGTTTTTTTCACCAGTTGTTGGTGATCTAGTTTATATCACTCATTTGCTAGCTATGAATGTGATCATTTAGGTCAGAAAAGAGAACACAATAAGAAAAGCTTTATACCAAACCAATGAAGACAACTATGGAATTCTATCAAAAAAAAAAGCATCTGTGTTTCTTGTTTGCTCTTTGCCATGGTTTCCTAGATGAAAAAAAAAAATACAGAAACGAGTTTTCACCTAATTCTCAGTTCCCACATTGCCCTTTGCATGATTCTTTGTTCTAGAGTGTGTGAAAACACTGTATGTACTTAATAAATTAAATAACTTTGCTTCTCTCAATCTTACTATTATAATTTATTTTAGTTAGAAATTTAAACCATATTAATACTGAGTTAGAGAACAGGTCCAGCCTGCTGAGTTCTGTCTGCAACAGTGGCCAGTAGCTGCTGTTTATAGAGAGGTATAAAATCAGACTAAGATCCAACAGTGTTTTCCCTCACACACATTCCCAGTTTCCAGAAAAATATATTGTGTTGCTTCATACTCATCTTTTTGCCCAATTTCTTCCCTTCCTGCTCACTTGAAGGATTTTATGAAGCACTATAACTGCACAATCACTGTCCTCTTTTATGGGCACAGACAACATTTCCCCCCACCCCCCTCTATTATTACATTTATAGTCTTTGCCTGCCAAGATACTTTTATGGCGGTGGAAATGATTGCCTCCCTCTTGATAAAGTCTGGAGTATCCCTTGGTGCTCCATATAACTTGTCACAGTGCTCTCAACAACAGCTCCTGGTGTGTTCCTGAGCGACTGACACTTGTCCCAACTCCCCTGATGTGCTCCCTGACATGGCAGAGAATATTCTGCTTTACAGCATCTCCCACACAGGGCTCTGCACTGCTTCTTTCCACTGTCTGCTCTTGTTTTCCTCACTTGTCTTAGCTCCTGGGCTTTTGCCTTTGGAGACAATGAAAATTTATACCTTTCCTTTGCACAGTAACTACACAAACAATTTAAAGAAAAACACTTCCTTTGCTGCCTCACATTTCTGTTGAGAGTGTTTTGTGCAAGTTATATCCCCAACCCTTTTTTTAAATGTAACTGGAAACCAGGCAAGTTCACCTCCCAGTATCTTGTACAGAGCAGCCTGCATTGTTGCCAGCTCTTGGCTTCGTGTTCAGCACAGCCTTGTTACCTGGTTCATCTGCATTTCCAGCTCACAGAGGATTACAAGTGCACTTTCTGTACTGAAACGTGGGACCTTAAGGCAATAAAAGACCAGGCAACAGTATAAAATTGATTCTTCTTCAGAGATCTAAATGGGAAAGAATTATTGAAGATACTTTTAGGGCCCCTTGCTGAATCATCAAACTATTTTGCAGAGGTAATTGAGACAGCATATAAATACTGCATAGATATCTCTTCAGGCCCTCTTCATAGAGCAGTTGTATTCCATTAAAGTGCTTTTCTTGTACAGGTTAATCTCTCAAAATAAAAGTGGAAAATACAGCAACAAAACAAGATGATATTTTCACTACTCAATAAACCTCCCTTCCCTTGTCTGTGAATAAATGATTCCCAGAGGCACCCTCTCTAGGGCTCCTGAAAACTCAAAAGGGCAAGGAAAGGAATTAAAAAATATCACACACTGCTGCTCATAGTGTTTATTAAAACAAACAAACAAACAAACCAGCACATCAAAGGCTGTCCTGCTTTATCCTGCATTTACATGGTATGAAAGTTAAATCAGATTTGGATCCAGTCTGCCTGTGGTAGAACACTCCTTGTACTCCCACTGATTGACACCAGGGTGAAAACAACCTCCCCACCGATATGAAGTAGAAAAGCTGAGGGATTTTTGAAAATGAGAATGACAAATCAGGCTAAATGATCAGGACAAATCCTAGGAGTGAAGAAGGCATAGAATAAGTGCATTATCACCCATTGCAATTTTTTGCACATCCCTCATTTTCTTTTTTTCTTGTTCTCTGATTTTTTTCCCCAGTTCCAGAACTATATCTACAGCAACTGAACAGCATCTGATTTATTTTGGATACTAAGACAGTGTAACTACCAGTGACAAAAATACATTCTCATTGCAGCTGCACACATAGGAAAGTATTTCAACACTCAGAGTTGGATTGATTTTACATTATATGTTAAAAAATACAAACGTCTCTCCTAAGGGAAGTGAAATCCTGAAGTTTAATGGCTAGATTCCAGTAACAGGGTGCTTAGACAAATTGCTTTTTTTCATAATATATCTAATTATACATACTATCTGTCATTCTGCTTTGACATCTTTGTCCTTCTCTTCCTGTCCCAAACTGTGTACTGCATCTTTTTCCAGACAATGGTTTCCTGCCCAAGAAGTTCTTTATGGACCATGTATTTCCTCTCAAAAACGGTGTTTGAAGGAGTTCATAAAATGTTTTGGGATATTTGAGGGACGAGAGGAACTATATAAATCTTAGTTCTTATTAAAAGAGCACTGAATGAGTTGTCTAGAGTATGTGGTTTGGATCTTTATTGTAAATCATAGAAACCTGCATTACTGGTCTGCTTTACTGTAGATGAAACAAGTGTTAGATGACACCTTGTATTTCACCAGCTGCTTTCCTGCAATTTTTCAAAGAAAGTAACACAATATATGGTCCACCTGCTGTGAGAACATCTGAAATACCACAGACAGTAAAAAGCCTCTGAGCAAAGTTCTTCCAGAGAGTGTTCTGTTGATATGCTTTATGGCATATACATATACCTTACATGTAACATATACCTTACTCAGTTTTCAGACAGTATGTCTAGTTTCCCATTAAAAAGAACTATGCTTATAACACTATTAATTTTTTTATGTGAATGAGAATTCAATGAGTATTATTTTTAAATGTTGCTTTCCTTTTGTTTCTGGATTTCTTAAAATTTTCATTTAAGTTTCCACAAAGGATCAATCAGCCCATTATTAACTCATTGCTATCAAATACAAATTTAGGTTCTGAAAGAGTCCTAACAAAGCACTAATTTCGTATCCTTCACCTATGTAAATAAATTGTCAGATGTTAGTGGAACTAATTACAAGAGCATTGCTTTCTGCTTTCATCAGGACTTCAAGGCCTGATTGAAGCATGGTCGATACACACCACTGTCTTCCAATAATATTCTTATTTCAGATCTTGATTTAAAAAGTAGCGTACTCTTTGAAGAGTGTGAAGGAACTTTATAAGAAATAATTCCTGTAGTGACCTGGAAGGGGGCTGCAGCCAGTTGCAGCAAGGCTTGGTGGTTCATCTGATAGATCCTCATCAGCCACATTTTTCAAAACCCACACAATTCTCATCATTAAATTCAGCTCAATTCCCTACAAGCACTCTGTGCCTTTGATTTATACCCACAAAGCAGACACTAATTGTGCTGTATGTACACAGTGGAATGGGACTTTAAGGGATAGATTTTTAGTAACTCTTATGACACCTTTCTAGTTAGTGCAGTGTAGCAGGATCCTTTTTAAGATTGCTTTGTTTAATTATTTAAGAGCCATTATGGTAACTGGATATACTCTAACTGTAATTTATTAACTCATACACTTGAATTATCCAAGTCTCTACATCCACTTCACAGAATTACAGAGGAACTAGAATAAGATAATGGTATTGAAATGCTACAGAATATTCCCTCTGCTGAGAAGTAGAGAAGCTCTCTTATCTCACAGCAAAGGGGTTCATAAGCTTTCTCAAACTATGCACTGAGTACGAGGATCATTTTATACTAGCAGCAGATGTTCATATAGACACTATTAAGAAAATGTGTGCATTTTCTATATATGTATGTGTATGTATAAGTAAACACACAAATGAATGTATACATAGACAAGTCTTCAATCTAGTACTATAATTTGCTTTCCATTTTTGTGTAAAAAAATGATACTACATCAATATGTTCATTCTCCTTTCTCTGCTCTTCTGAATATGCTTCTTCATGCTCTGGTCCTTGTCTCTTTCCACCTTGTGCTTTCTTCTTGTCTCTACATTTTATCCAAGTTTGGATGCTATGTTAGAAGTTTCCTTACTCACCGTGAGTGGAGTCACCGTCCCTGGATGTGTTTAAAAAAAGACTGGACGTGGCACTTGATGCCATGGTTTAGTTGAGGTGTTGGGGCATGGGTTGGACTCGATGATCTTAAAGGTCCCTTCCAACCTAGAAATTCTGTGATTCTGTGAATTCTGTGTAAACACTGCCCATTCACCTGCATCCTCTTCACCACTATCCTCTGTGCACACTGCTTGTCTGCCTTCAGCCTGCCTGTGTGGGACATCCTTTTCCTCTGGAAAATGACACCTCTGGGAGCAGCACCTTTAGAGTGCTCCGATCTGGTGTCTGCTCTTGCCATCAGCAGCTGCATTCTCTTCTTGCCATTTGGGCACTTTTGAGCAGAGCTGTGATTTGCAAAAAGAATGCAGCACATGGAGCAGCAGCCAAAGGAAAAAACATCTAGACTAAATCATATGATCAGCCAGCCCCCTGAAAGCCATAGCAGGTACTCACAGACCAGCTCAGTGTCATAAATTAATTGGGAACTGCTTAGAAAGGAAATTTTTCAGCACTCTGGATTCTTATTTACATCAGTCTCTTCAACAGAATATTGCTTTAGCTTCACCATGTATCTTTCCTAAGCTGAGATGCTTCCCACAATTCTGCTGTGCTCCAGACAACAGGTCATAAACATCAGGAACATGAAGCAGAGCAATTATTAGCCCTGTATGCTGGGCTGCAGCATCCCTGCTGTTCAAATATACTGGCACAGGACAGAAAACTGATAACAGTAATTCTACAGAGCTTTTGAGCCAGGAGAAGAAGAGGATTGTGAACAATTACTGCCTGGGAGGCTCAGATGTTCTAAAGCAAAAAGGGGGAAAACTCATAATTTACCTGGACTGACCACTTTTGCAATAAAAAAAGTAATTTTCTCTAAATTAAGAGCCTGCCAAAGCAGAAAAGTTAAGACAGCATGCCTGAGAAAGATGATTAACAGGTACAGAATGCTTTCCTGTGTAATCACTAATGCACAATATCCCTCTTACCCTTAACCTTTACGCGCTACCAAAGGACAGCATTAAGATTGTCCTTCCAGCACATGCCTGTTACTGAAAGCTTTTAATATCCTCCTTCCATCTCCAAGATATCAGGAACATAGAAAGATTTAACCACTTATTAAACAGAGATATCGTGTCAGGCAATATGTTCTTTTCTACAGGGCACTAGTGAATTGAATGTGCAAGAGAGACAAAGTGTCTAACAAAGAGAAAGCTGCTGGAGGACAAGCATTGCCTCTTCTCTCCCAGGAAACCCAACTAGCAAGGAAATTCACAGAGTACAAACCAGAGCAAGCCAATGACTGCAGATGAGACAATGGAAAATCACAGAAATAAAGGTGTGGGAAGATATTTGTGGACATGAACCATTTTGGTTTGGTTTTTGTTTGTTTGTTTGGGGCTTTTGTTTGTTTGTTTAGTTGATTTTTTAGTTTTTTTTTAGTTTTGGATTTTTTTTTAGTTTTTTAATATTACATCAATAGTAAACAAAAACTTCATAGAATCATAGCTTCATAGAACAATTTGGGTTGGAAGAGACCTTAAAGATCATCCACTTCCAACCCTCTCGCATGGGTAGGGATGCCACACACTAAATAAGGCTGCTTAGGGCCCCATCCAAACAGGCTTGAACCTCATACAAAGTTGCTTGTTATATCCAACTCGGGATTTAATTGCTTTGATTACCTGGCTCAAGATTAAGCTGACTCTCCTTTCCTCTTTTTCTGCAATGTGGACTTCGGAAACCAGGTCTCACTGTCACGTTTCACAAAACCATTGCCCGAACATGGTGCACACCAGACCAAGTACAGAACACAGCTGAAAACCAGGCCCTGAGGCAGTCACTGCTATCACAAAACCACAGAATATCCTGAGCTGGAGGGGACCAACAAGGATTATTAAGTCCAGCTCCTGGCCTTGCACACCAGGACACCCCAGGAGTCACACCATGTGCCTGAGAGCATTTTCCAAATGCTTCCTGGACTATCAGGTTGGTGTTGTAACCACTTTCCCTGGGGAGCCTGTTCCAGTGCCCAACCACCTTCTGGGGGAAAAACCTCTTCCTGATATCCAACCTAAATCTCCCCTGGTACAGCTTCAGGCCATTCCCTTGGCTCCTGTCACTGGTCACCTGAGAGAAGAGATCTGTCTCTGCCATTCCTTTTCTCCTCATGAGGAAGTTGTGACTGCAATGAGGTTTCCCCTCAGTCTCCTCAAGGCTGAACAAACCAAGTGACCTCAGTCACTGCTTGTATGGATTCCCCTCGGGGGCCTTTGCCATCTTTGCAGCCCTCCTCTGGACACCCTCCAACAGCTTTATATCCTTATATGCTTAAGAACCTGAAATAAATACAATTATATAACAACAGGTATTTAACGCTGTGGGAAAGCTGCCATCAGGGATGGTTCCAGTGAAAGAAAACACAACAAAGAGTTCTCCCCTGGCAATATTCACACATCTTTACTGCACAGCATAGATGCATCACACATACTGACACAGAGAGGTCAGAATGAGCCTGTATCCAGGTTAACTACCCCACAGTTTCAGGATATTGACATCTGCATATCTGGGGACACCAAATAGTGCAAACAGTTCAGGACTCCTACATTCCTATGCTGAAAACCTCTGAAACTGCTGCTGGTACAGATTCACACTACCTCACATTTGTTTCCTGTCTTTAAAGCTGTGTCTAAATCCATAATTACCAGTTGATGCATAGTCATGAGTCATACAGACAAAAGCCACCAGCAATTCCAGGCTCTTCAGGTTCTGAAAACCAACCTGACATGTGTTTCAACCTACAACACCTCTCCTCACCTCTGCAAACCTCTGCTAATTGAAGGACACAGGGGCTTGCCCATATTTTTGGACAGAATTCAACCCAGGAAAAAAAAAGCAACCAATAATGTATGGGTGCATGGCAGTCATGAGTTTTAGACTTCCATGTTCAAAATGATTACCTAAAATGTCTCCTGTAACTTTTATAGGGCCTGGAGCATTCAGAGACACTTTCTCATGGTCATATGAGATCTCAGGTGCAGTACTAAGGTGAGAAAGAAAACATCAAAGAAACCCCCAAAATAACACCCCCAAGTGAAATGCACTCTCATTTAAATGGAAAACTAAAATAGTAATATAAAAAAAATTAGAAAAAATTATCTTGTTTATTTCACTTTCAAAAAAAATGGGAATTTTTTCAGTCAGCAAAGCAGCCATTTAATTAGGTCTGCAATTCACATACAATTGAGTAAAATACATGTAAAAAAAGGCATAACTGCCTCAACTCATTATACACTATTGTTTGAATGAATACAGCTTGCCCCCATAGCCCCTTCACAGTGACTTTCCACGAATCATCTCTCTGAGGGCTGAGGGACTGAGTGGGCTTTGTGCAGAGAGGTCAAGTGGACCTGTGTGCTCTTGGAGAGTCATAAACAACACAAAAATATAGTGCCTGTAATTAAGCTGAAGGATACAGACTCATTAAATCATTTCCACCGAATGATGAGAAGTTTCCAGCAATCAGATTGCTCAGGATGCTGCTAAAGGAATTGCTCTGGATGCAAATTTGACTTGAGGAATACAATGTTTTGTGCATTTTCCTTCAGAATCTTGCCAAGGCAGAATGAAAAGAAAACTGAATATTGAAGTTTCCAGTCTGAACCTCAATTACAGCAACTGTAGTAAAATAATCCTATGAAAAATTCAGAAAAAAGCATCCTGCAAATGCAGGTAGGGAGGTGCCTGCAGCTTGTTGAACACAATAAAAGGAGGGTACTTGTGTGCATTTCGCATTCAAAATACAAAAGAAACAATATGATTTATAGCCGAAAATCAGCCGTAAAATGTAAAGGCGTCGGGGATGAATGAGAGAGGAAGCCACCGGGAGGCACTATTGCCACTCAGCAAGTGCGTGATCGGAGCCGCTCCTGCTGCCGCAGCCGCTCGGGCAGCGGAGAAACAGCCCCGTGTGCGGGTCACCGGAGGAGCCACAGCACCACCGCGCACGGAGGGGGGCACTTTTACCTGCCTCGAATGGCGCTGAAAATGTTTGCAATAAAAATGATGTGCGACTTTTGCTAGTCACCAGAGATTGAAGTGGTTGGGGTTGGTTTTGTGGGTTTTTTTTTAGGTTTTTTTTTTTGTTTTGTTTGATTGTTTGGTTTTTTTATTATTTTTTTTTAATTTATTGTACAGCATCATCTAACTTAATCCTGAATAAAAAAGAGGGCTGTTGTGAGCAAGCCAAAATCTCAAGGGATTATGAACGAATTTCCTTGTAAATTAGAAATCTAGGGATGTCTGCAGAATGAATACTTTCAAAACTGCAAATTGCTATGCAAAAAAGGAAAATGAAAGTAATAATAATATGACTCTCCTTGCAGTTGAAAAAACCCCTTAATTTTGCATTTTATTAATTTTATACTGTATCATCCACTTTGATTTTAATCTCAGAAGAAAAAAACAAAGCTGAGTGCAGTAGAGATGAAAAATCAGAAACCACAGAAGCCTGAGATATCCTGTTCTTATACTGACATCAGAATAAAAGTCTACAAAATCCAACTTCTTTTTTCTTCCAGCTACAACTAAGTAAAATCTTATTTTTCATATAATTAACAATTCTTTGGCAATTTGAAGAATATTGTACATCTTTTAGAACTCTCCATTTAAATATTTTAAAGTAACTTCATAAAAAGATTTGACTCTCACTTATGAAATATCATAGTCAGAGAAGGATTTATCTAGTATTCTTCTTATGCATTTACTGTATTTTTATAAGTTGCCATAATCTAGAAAAATTAAGTATATTTAGGATTTTTGTCATTTAAAACGATACTTTATGATCTCTACTGATTCATATGTACATGAGCTTAATTCCTGAAGCAGATCACACATATAACATTTTACTTTTCTGCTGTTATCCACAATATTTCAGATGCAAGGTATTTCCCCATTTTCATCTCAAGGAAGAAACACACCTTTAATTATTGATAAATGTGATATCAGCTGCCTTGACTGACCAACAACAATTAGCACAGAAAGATCAGCTGATAGCATTAAGTATAGAAATAAATGCAAAGAACCCAAAGTGAACAATTTTAAGGCATGTTATACTTTGAATTATTTAATTCATCACACAGAACTCATTCAGAGAAACACAATGCACATCTCAATTGAATCTCCTCCTTAGTGCAGAGGTTTAATGTCAAAGTGAGTCTGGTAGGTTAATCCATGGGAATATCAAATCTTGTCTGGCAAATTTGCCTGTGCCAAGAGCTGCTCAGGCAGCTGGACGCAGCTGGCTTAAATTTGCTTCTACTCAAAGCTAGAGGAATGAAAATCAGCTCCAGGTTTGATAGCTGTGCTCCTGCAAGAGTGTGTCACCTGAGATGATGAGCAGAAACTGGAGTCAACGACCCTAAATAGTTTTCATTTTATGGCACAGCCACGCACCTGGCTTGTGCTCTGCTGTGTGACAAGGCAGCAGAGCTAGCCCAGGTCAGATAATGATGGACACCAGAGGAAGGTGGTTTGCTCCATGGGGTGCCAACTGAAAGCTAATTGCTGCTCTGTCATAGCTTACCTTTGGACAATTTTCTCTGCCTTGGATCTTCATCTCCAAAAGATTAATTCTCTAATTATCACAGTATTGTACAGATAATTCAATTTATGACTGCCGTGCTCTTCAATACTGTAATGAGGATCATATAAAAAACTTCAGAGAGGTCCTTAGAGCTATCCTCTATATAAGCTGGACAAGCAGAAATTACATGCCTCAGGCACAAGATAACCAGCAGCTTCAAGAAAAGCAAAAATATCTGCTTATTTCAGGTACTTATTTAGTTCTTATTGCTGGACAAAGGAAACAAAGAGTAATCATTTACTTCTACTCCAGAGAGAGAGAAAAAAAAGTGCTAAGTTCAAGAATATATTCACTGAAGAGTGGTCAGGCACTGGAACAGGCTGCCCAGGGAAATGGTGGAAACATCATCCCTGGAAGTGTTCAAAAAACATTTAGATGTGGCACTTGGGGACATGGTTTAGTGCTGGACCTGGCAGTGCTGGGTTAATTGTTGAACTTAATGATCTTAGAGGTCTTTTCCAACCTTCAGAATTCTATGAATCTATGGTAATGCCTGTTTTCTTCTATCTTTATTAAAAAACTTTTGAAATTATAGTCAAGTTAAATGTGGGATTCAGACCCACTTGTCTTTATGGGAGATTTCAACTTCCCAGACAAAACTTGGAATATCATTCAATATCATTCTGCTCTGACAGACTGACAGATCTTGAAAGTTCTTGAAGTTTGTAGGAGATAACTTCTTGTCACAGGTAGTCAGTGAGCCAATCAGGAAAGATGCCCTCCTAGATCTGCTGTTTGTGAAAAGAGAAGAATTCATGTGGGGTGTGATGGTAAGTGGCTGCCTTGGCCACAGAGATCACAACACTGTTGTGTTTAAAATTTTCAGTGCAATGACAAAAAGGGACAGGAGAGTTGCTACCCTGGACTTCAGGAGAGCAAACTTGAAACTATTCACAAGCTATTTAGTAGATTATCCTGGGAATCTGCTTTTGAGGGCTTGGAAGTCCTCAATAACTCATCATTATTTAAGAAAAACTTTCGGAAGCAGAGGATCCAGCAATTCAACTGAGTCTTAAGCAAGTGGGAAAGAAATCCAGTTTGGCTGAAAACGAGACTGCTTGTGGGACTCTGGAGGGAAAATAAACTGTATGATCTGGTAAGTGAGCTCAAGTTTTCAGGAAGAATACAGAGTTCTGGATCCTGTCCAACACAGCATCTTCTGGAGAAATTGTCCAGCTATGGAAAGATCAGATACATGGAGCATTGGGTGAAGAACTGGCCGAAGGACAGAGTTCCAAAGGTTGTCACCAATGGTGTTCCTCTGGGGTTCTTTCTAGGGCCAGTCCTGTTCAACAATATATTTATCAACAATCTGCATGCAGGAGTTGGATGCACCACTAGCAAGTTTGTTGAGGATACCAAAAAGGGAGGTGTGGTTTGCCTTTTTGAGACACAGAAGGTCTTATAGAGGGAACTTGACAGATAGGGTAATTGGATAATGATTAACTGGATGAAATTTAAAAGCTGAAACTGTGGATTCTGCACCTAGGATGGAGTAATGCCCAGCAAAAGTCTAAATAGGGAGAGCAGTGGTTGTAGATCAATCCTGCAGACAAGGATCAGCTCTCCAGAAGCAGCAGTGAGCCCTGGCAGCCCAGAGGGCAAATCCCATCCTGGGCTGCATTAAACACAGCATGAGCAGCAGGAGAAAGAGAGGATGAGCCTGCTGTGCTCAGGGTGGGAGCCCTGAGTGCAGGGCTGGGACCACCAGGTGAGGATGTGACTGTAGGTTCATGCCTGTATCCAGAGATATCTGTAACAAAGATAGTGATGGGGCTGAAGTCATGTCCTATGAGCAGCACCTGAGGGCTCTGGGCTTGTCTGGTTTGGAGGAGGCTGAGGGGTGACCTCATTGCTCTCTGACAGCTTCCTGAGGGGGGAAGGGGAGAGGGAGATGTTGAGCTTTTCTCCTTGGGATCCAGTGGTGGAACATATTGGAATGGTGCAAAACCATTCTTGGGAGGTTTAGACTGGACATGAGGAAGCATTTCTTTACTGAGAGGGTGGTGAAACAGTGGAAGAGGCTTCTTTGAGGTGTGGTTGATGCTCCAGGCCTGTCAGTGTTTAAGGGGCATTTGGGCAATGCCCTTAAAACACTTTAGTTTTTGGTCATCTCTGAACTGGTCAGGCAGTTGGATTAGATGGTCTTGTAAGTCCCATCCAACTGAAACAGTCTATTTTGTTTAGTTCTATTCTTGTGATTCACAGACTGATTAAAAATCAGCTCTGTTCCCACACTGCTCATTGTGCTGAGAGTCCCCACAAGTTTGCTGAGGAACCTGTGATGACCTGTGTGTGTTTCCATCCCTGTGTAATGAGAGTTAACAATATTACAGAATCCATTTTAAAACCTGCCATTTCCAATGCTGATGTCAGAGGTCACTTGCAGGTAGGAAATAGTTTCATTTGTTTTATTAAACAATTTAGTTGTTACTTAGACTAAGCCTTCTGGGGTTAGGTAACCAGAACAACTTTCTTGAACCAGTGGCACCCAGAACATCATCGGAGAGCATTTAGAGGTTATATTTCCAATGTTGTTATTACAAATTAAGCCATTCAGGATAGATAGTCCCAGAAAAATCTGAAATTTGACCATATGAAAGTCACCTACCTTCATTATTTGGGAGACTCATTTGTACAGGACTGAGGATTCTTTGTCCTTTTTCCCTAAAGGATAATATTGTTTCTGCAAGCTGGTGGGAGTAGAAAGCTATAAACAACTGATGATGGGTTGTGAACTGAATAGAATAGTCATCATAATTAATAACTTAGTAATATTCACTACAATATCATGACCTGGCAGAAACTTTCATCTATAATTAATTGTAATCCTCATTTTGGATAGGCCTTTTTTTTTTTTTTTTTTTTTTTTTTTTCATGTCCTATGAGCAGCACCTGAGGGCTCTGGGCTTGTCTGGTTTGGAGGAGGCTGAGGGGTGACCTCATTGCTCTCTGACAGCTTCCTGAGGGGGGAAGGGGAGAGGGAGATGTTGAGCTTTTCTCCTTGGGATCCAGTGGTGGAACATATTGGAATGGTGCAAAACCATTCTTGGGAGGTTTAGACTGGACATGAGGAAGCATTTCTTTACTGAGAGGGTGGTGAAACAGTGGAAGAGGCTTCTTTGAGGTGTGGTTGATGCTCCAGGCCTGTCAGTGTTTAAGGGGCATTTGGGCAATGCCCTTAAAACACTTTAGTTTTTGGTCATCTCTGAACTGGTCAGGCAGTTGGATTAGATGGTCTTGTAAGTCCCATCCAACTGAAACAGTCTATTTTGTTTAGTTCTATTCTTGTGATTCACAGACTGATTAAAAATCAGCTCTGTTCCCACACTGCTCATTGTGCTGAGAGTCCCCACAAGTTTGCTGAGGAACCTGTGATGACCTGTGTGTGTTTCCATCCCTGTGTAATGAGAGTTAACAATATTACAGAATCCATTTTAAAACCTGCCATTTCCAATGCTGATGTCAGAGGTCACTTGCAGGTAGGAAATAGTTTCATTTGTTTTATTAAACAATTTAGTTGTTTACTTAGACTAAGCCTTCTGGGGTTAGGTAACCAGAACAACTTTCTTGAACCAGTGGCACCCAGAACATCATCGGAGAGCATTTAGAGGTTATATTTCCAATGTTGTTATTACAAATTAAGCCATTCAGGATAGATAGTTCCAGAAAAATCTGAAATTTGACCATATGAAAGTCACCTACCTTCATTATTTGGGAGACTCATTTGTACAGGACTGAGGATTCTTTGTCCTTTTTCCCTAAAGGATAATATTGTTTCTGCAAGCTGGTGGGAGTAGAAAGCTATAAACAACTGATGATGGGTTGTGAACTGAATAGAATAGTCATCATAATTAATAACTTAGTAATATTCACTACAATATCATGACCTGGCAGAAACTTTCATCTATAATTAATTGTAATCCTCATTTTGGATAGGCCCTTTTTTTTTTTTTTTTTTTTTTTTTTTGGAAAAAGGAATGACAAGGAATGACAGTATCTATTTAACTGCTAACATGAGTCTAATTTCATTAACAGTGAATTTTGGGATTGATTTGTAACAATAAAAACACAGATCCATAAGCCTTGAAAATTCCTTTAAAACTAACTAAAGATTTTCTTGCTTTTACCAAGGTAAAAAATCAGAATTTTTTCATATAAAAATAAGTTAAGGAAATATGCACTTGCATACACCTATTGTCGGGAAATTTCTGTCCATTTTTCCATGTCAATAATGTAGTAGCTGTTAGAGCTAAAAGAGAGGCTTAGAGGACATTTGTTTTAAAATTTATTCCATGGAGACTTCCTAGATTTATATGCTTTTATATGGGAAAGGGCAAAACAAAAACAATGTTGAAAACTAGGTTATATAAATAGAGCATACACCTAGTTATGTACTATAAATCATGCAGATGAGTATTTTTAACTGGGGGAAGGAGACACAAGAGCAATGAAGAAATATAGATGTTCCTAAACCCTAAGGTGATGATATTCTGCTCTGGACACACCAGAAATGCACATAGACATTGAGCTTGCTTCTCAAAGAGAACTGATAAATGAGGGAAGGCCTCCCAAGGTGTTCCCTTAGGTTCCCTAAGTTTAACAAAATCAAAAGTACTCTTCAGTAAATGCTTTTTCCTCATGTCTTTCCTCAAATAAAACTAATTATGCACAAAGATGATTTATTTCAATTTGGAATTTCTGTTGTAATAAACAGGGCTCTGAGGACTTCTCTGCAAATGCTTTTCCTGTTTATTTATGTCATTTCTATCAACACAAACACTTATCTCAACCCCAGCATCTTATGTCGCCCCCCAAAAACCCAAATATTATTTGGTTGGAGATGCTGAGATATGTTTAAATTGCTGCCTCTCTGCATCTTTCCATCCATGGAACAAATGGAATAGGAAAGTTTACATTCCTGCAGGATTGACAGTGAGATTTTTTTTTACATTCATTATATATTTAGAAAATGGATTCTCTGGCTGTTTAAGTTAATTTTATAACTAAATTAGCTGTAGGATTTAGGGATAGTCATGCACAATTAAAGAGAAAAGTGCAAATAAAAAAACGGAGGATATTTTTTATGGTAACTCCATTCTTTACACAAATATGGTATATTTTTTTTTTCAAACAGATATAATTCTGTCTTCTTTCCCTCACAGCCCAAAGCATGAGCTCTGTCAGGATCCAGAAAATATGTAGAGCAGTGCCTAAGATTCAGACACCCAATCTGGAAGATGTCTTCTGAGAACAGTCAGGAGACATACTCAGAAGGACAAAAGCTGCCAAAATACACTTGTAACTTTTTTCTTTATAAAACCTGAACTGCAGCAGTATCTATCTTTATATTAGCCCAGTAGCCACAATATTTACCCAGAGACTGTTGAGAACTAACTTGTATGCTTTTTATGGGAAGATTTTCCTCTCTTGGCAAGCGATTCACTCTTTCACATCCATTCTCCCTTTGCCATATGAATCTTTCCTCCTTTTCAACACAGGCAAACACTTTGAATGTACCCACAGGCTACTATGTTTTGCATTCAGTAGACATTGGATTTAAACAAGAAATAATCTTGAGGGCAAGTTGAGACTCCAGGATTCCACACTCTAAATTCAAGGCATTAAGCACTGGTGTCAAAGAATTTCTGATTGAGTGTTAAACCCAGCAGGTTATTTTGCACAAGAGCATCACAATGATTTTAGCACAATTTTTTTTCCCATTTTTTAGATTAGACATCATCCCTTCATAACTGGCTTTGACTGTGGATTCTGAGAAGGTTATCTAGGATGTACTTAACAAAACTCTGTAAAATGAGTAAATTGCAAAAAGGACAGAAAAGAATTACTTCTACACTCAGAGTTTTCTACTGGAAACTGCTGAGGTACCAGCAGTGCCCTAGTAAATCTGATTGTCTCCTCAAGGGAAGTAGCTCTTCCTGGAGCATTGCAGAGAAGGCATATGGTAGGCTCTGGCTTCCATTTCTTGGGATCGGGCACCTAAAAAAAAATACATTGCAAGAAATCACTGCAGTCCTTTATCCATCTGTCTTTGGTATGCTGGTGTGAGACAATTTCACTCCAAGTTGTTCATACTGATGGAGTTCTACTTAACTGAAGTACTGCCATAGAAAATAGCTGAGCAGATCAGCTCTTCCTGGAGGATAACTTTGCTCACTGAAGCAGATGATAGTAGTCCACAGACTTACACAGTCTTGAGAAAAGAAGGAAGACACAGAAGGTTCATTTCAGCTAAAATTTTGGTGGCTCTCTGTTCCCATTATAAATGTGCTCATTAGAGTCCATCATAAGAGGCCATCACATATGTTTAAAGTTAAACACCTACACAACCTTTTGCACAACGAAGGCATAGCTACCACCAGTTTTGCTGGTATTTATTTTTATCTGCTCTCATCCTAGTTTGCTTATAAGGGGCTACCAAAGAACTGTAATGTCATTAAACACCATCCAGACATGAAAAGCTTGCTGGAGAACTTCAATCCCTACAGAAAAAAATATGGCTAAGCCACAGAGGAACAAGTACTTACGTTTTCAAACATTTTTGAAATCACTGGCCTTACAGAGTAGACTTAATATGTGAAAACAAATCATTTTATGACAGATTTCTTTGGGGTTAATATCAAGGAAACATCATGTTGCCATTGGATACACCTCAGCCATTTAGAGGAGAATAAATACTGTCTGAAATCAATATATTTGTGTACTTAACCAAGATGAGAAATCCCAATCATTCCAACCATTTTGTGTAAAAGGAGATGGTGTTTTTCAGGGACTTTCCATTTGCTGCAAAGAAATTCTCCATGGATGAGAAAGGGTTCAATTCCATTGTGTAAGCACAAGCATCTAGTACTGCTAAATGCTAAGGTGTAGACAGATAGACACATAGACACATAGATAGAAAGATAGATAGATATGTGTGTGTATATGTGTATATATATATATATATACACACATGTGAGGTACATATATATATATGCATATATGTATATATACCTTATTCCATATATATATATACCCACACACACACACACATATATATATATATATATACACACACACCAAACCCCCCAAAAAGCCACCCATCTTAACAAGAGCTCAACAGATGATTTAATGCATGTTTCTCTAGACCCTATTATGAAGGAAAGAATGAATCCCAAACCAAACGGTCCTACATGATGTTAATTAAAAAAAAATATGTCTTTGCAGAAAGAAATCAAAACACAGGCTCTAAACCCATCAGATAACCCAGACTAAATGGATCACAAACAAGGTTATGGACCCTTCCTCCACTCTAAGGCTCCCTTGCTCATGCCACAGTCTTTAACTCTGAGACAGTTTTACCACACACTACCAACTCTTCATCTCCTTTTTCACAGGGTGTTAATAAGGCTTAATTAGCAAAATAACCATTTGCAGTAGAACTACATTTCCCAGAGTGGTCTTCTTTTTGCAAAGTAGTTATTTTTCAATACATGTCAAGATCCATATAACAGAGAACTTTCTTCTTGAACTTTTGTCAGGGAATGGATTTTAAGACCCAATTGAATCAGTCAATACAATTGTATTTTAGAGCTGTTCTCAATTCAGGGTTTTCAGGTATTTCCATGGATGAGAAAGGGTTCAATTCCATTGCGTAAGCACAAGCATCTAGTACTGCTAAATGCTAAGGTGTAGACAGATAGACACATAGACACATAGATAGAAAGATAGATAGATATGTGTGTGTATATGTGTATATATATATATATATACACACATGTGAGGTACATATATATATATATATGCATATATGTATATATACCTTATTCCATATATATATATACCCACACACACACACACATATATATATATATATATATATACACACATATATGTATGTACCTTAGGGAACACATATAAATTATATGTATATATTCTATAAAGCTGGAGGTCAGGTGTGCTATTCCAGATTTGTCATGTCACATCAGACATGTGTTTTATCCCTGCCTCCCCGCCAAGTGAATGCTGTGTCACCTTTATGCTGAAAGAGAGCTCAATCCTTGCTGTGCACTCAGTGCTGAAGCATAGGTGGTGACCTTGCTGCCCAGCTTTACTGATGGTCAGTAATTTAAACAAAAAAGACACAACTACACCCATGATTGTCAGCAATTCTTATTCGCCCTCTATTCTCCCTCCTTCACCTCTATGTGTTAAGATGTTAGCTAGAGGTAATTATTTTTCATATACAAAATTTAAGCTATACATTTTTATTTCTCAGACACACTTCATGCAAAACCCAGTTTGCATCCAGTTTAGAGTGTTTTGATTTAAACATCCATTACTAGGCTCAGATTGACAGCAGAAAGAATTCACAAAGAATTTCTAAGAAAAAATGTCACACAGTTCTAGTGACCCTGTTAGAAAATGTAAGAGATTGCTGTTTCACAAAGTAAATAGCAAGTCTCATTTTCCTAGAAATTCTCCTATGTTCAGATTCAACACACTAAAACTGTTCTCCAGTGGTAGAGCAACACCTGCCTGCAGGGGAGCATTGCAGGAAACTGACTTACACTGTGTACTAAAACCACACCCTGCAGACAACAGAGGGGTATAAACAAAAGCTGTATCACCCCACTGAAATAATGAGGATTCAATAAAACTGAGTTCTCTAGACCCTATTATGAAGGAAAGAATGAATCCCAAACCAAACGGTCCTACATGATGTTAATTAAAAAAAAATATGTCTTTGCAGAAAGAAATCAAAACACAGGCTCTAAACCCATCAGATAACCCAGACTAAATGGATCACAAACAAGGTTATGGACCCTTCCTCCACTCTAAGGCTCCCTTGCTCATGCCACAGTCTTTAACTCTGAGACAGTTTTACCACACACTACCAACTCTTCATCTCCTTTTTCACAGGGTGTTAATAAGGCTTAATTAGCAAAATAACCATTTGCAGTAGAACTACATTTCCCAGAGTGGTCTTCTTTTTGCAAAGTAGTTATTTTTCAATACATGTCAAGATCCATATAACAGAGAACTTTCTTCTTGAACTTTTGTCAGGGAATGGATTTTAAGACCCAATTGAATCAGTCAATACAATTGTATTTTAGAGCTGTTCTCAATTCAGGGTTTTCAGGTATTTGTAAATGAAGACAAAAGATTAGGTTTTTACAGGGACCCTATCCTGTCTCAGCTTACTCCACTGTTGCATCTGTACAATGTTTTATATTATAACTGATTACTTCATAACAAAATTTAAAAGAGAAGTAAAATTTTCTAAGAATTTCCTCAGCCCAGGAAGTGTTAAATGACATGTAGCACAGGAAACAACTAGGGCTACATTTTGAGCTTTTTGGGGGTGCCGTACATATTTCTAAAACACACAAAGGTTTTTTTTTTTTTAATATGAGATAATATTATTTTTCACATTTTAATGCATATTAACATTTATTTCTTCCAAAATTTCTTATATTGGTGCTAATGACCTTTTTTGGTGGGCTGGTTCTAAGACACTGGAGAAGCAGAAATGAATTCAAAATTTCAGGGCTCCTTTTTTCTCAATTTGGATAAAGAAACACATTATAAAAAGCAATAGCTGTGTGTGAGGCCTTAGGCTTTTGTGGGTTTTAAGGGTGGACGTTGATGGCTTTTTTTAAACCAGGTTAGAAATAATTCCAGTAAAGACTCCTGCTGTGTCAGCAGGTCTGGATAAAAGTAATCAGTACAAAATGATGTAGGAGTTTCTTTTCTTTAATAAAAACCCCATACCAAACCAAACAAAGCCCCCAAAAAACCCAGAAGTTGAGAGCTCAATGTAAATAAGGAAAAGCTAGCTGCTGCTGCCACGAATGAGTGGTTTAGGTTGCTTAAAGAATCACCAGCAAGGAATCAGCAAAAGCAAGTTTGATATAAATTTGCAAAAGCATGGCAAAGTTTGATGGCAAGGTTCACTCTAGTACTTACTATATAAATAAAGCCCACAAATAAAAAATGGTTGGGGAGTAACCTATGAAGACTTATGCTGAAACCAGGGAAAAAAATGGGTAAGGAGGAAAAAGAGTAAGGGATGCAATGGGTAACAGAGATCCTCCTGTTGATCCTCAAGGTTCAGAGTGGATGCCCTTGCCAAACTTAGCCTGAGACTGGATCAACAGTTTGGGTCTAAAGGATTTAGCATAATAAGACTACAAAAAATATTTTCCATATATGGTGAGGGTTACTATAGTGGCAGGTAAATTTAGGTTTTTATCTTTTGTTTGATATTAGAAAGGGTAACTGGGCACTTCTATAGATACCTAGGTTTGAAAAATATCACATAATTGTTCACAATTTTTAGGTTGGGTGAATATTACCAAGCAAGATGCAGGATGCATAAAATCACCCTGCATAACCTGAACCAGTGGGATAAACTTTATGGTCTTATAGCTTCAGGGCAGAAGCTCAGGTCCTGCAGCAAGCTCTCTCCTGGGGCACTTGCAGCCCCCAATGCTTTACATAAAAGGAAAGTGCAAGGGAAAGTTGTTACTGGGGGCATTGTATCCAAGTTTTGGCAAGGCAGTTCAGCAGATATTAGTGTTCCCTGGACTCCTTCCTTGGGCAAACTGTTGGATTAGATGACCATGTGGGGTCTTTTTCACTCTCCTTTTCTTCAGTTCTGTAGCATGCAGCTCCCTGTACGATTGTGCTGTCTGTGCTGTCAAGAAAAAAATATTCACGTTGATATTTTTTATGCATGTAAAGGACAACAGCATCTGGCAAAGCAATGTTTTATAAAGCTGCACTTGACCACTAACCTGTTGTGTTGAGGACATTTCAATAGTCTTCCATACTGAAAAACCAGAAAGACTTTAGCACCGCTGTAGATAAATATAATAATCTTGAAATGAAAGCATATGTTTCTTTCACACATTCCCACTTCTATGCTTTAATTTGTCCCAGCCTACCTGAAGTGTTTTTACTGAAATTAGATCTGTTACTAGTGTAAATTATAGCTGTTCTATTTCTGTGCTATAAAAAAAAAAGAAATAGAAATGTATCTGGTTATACTTAGCCTTGGATATTTTTAGTATTGTTTCCTAATCTTGCTGTGGAAATCTAATGCAATACAGAACATAAGAGATCACATTATTATACCTATAGCTACAAAATAAGCAAGCAGAAATTAAAAAAAAAAAAACCAAAAAACAAAAAAAAAAACCCAAAAAACCACAAACCCAAACAACAATGGATATTAAAAATCTAATTATTTGTGTCGTTTAGAGAATAGTATTTGTTTTATAATACAACCATGAATATGGCACATTTGTGTAGCACATTCTGCTTATTGGAAAACAAATCCAAGATGAGATAATTTTAACTGCATACAGTATCATGGGAACAGGAGATTTGTGGCAAAACACCGGGAAAAAAAATCACAGTAATGAATAAAAAAATCAGTAGCTGAGAAACTTACAGCAAGGGACCTATTTGTTCTTTAGGATTGTTATGCTAATTTTTGGGACTTGCTGGAGCAGTAAAGTAGAGGTTTTAGGATGAAGGCATCAATTACCAAATACTAATTCTATAAAGATATCATTTCCTTCTCAAAGTAATTTCAAATACCCATTCTTACCCTACTTTTCAAGCGCTGCACTTTTACTTGAACTCTGTAAGAGGTAAAACTCTTCAGAAGTCAATAAAAGTTTCCTTATGAAAACAAAAGTGGTTTCCTTGCAAAATATGTTCTAATCCTCCACTAATTTGAAAAAAGATAATAAAATATCTAGAGGCCCCTAAATAAGACCCAGAATGGAGATATTAGACTACTGAGGTATTATTTTTAAGGAAATGTGTGCTTGGATACATTTTAAGCCTTACTAAGCACTTCTTACCTGAGTTTACATTTGTGGCTGTTGACTGCCAAAATAAGGCAGTGCATAAATAAAATTCAAACTATGGATTTTTAGTAACTTATTTTGACAAAAAATTATTTCTCAATATAAGACACATAAGTGCATTAAGTCAGAAACCCAAATTATTAGGGGAAATGGTGGGGAGGGAAATGAGGGAGGGACACTGCATCTAATGAAAATATTCCAGCAGGAAAGCAAAGACATATTTTTGCCTTATCATTTCACTTTATACATTGACCTATAATGAAATAGTCCTGCTATAATGAAATAGTCCTGCTTCTTACTTTCCCTCATTTTGCAAAAACTTAATACATAGATGGAAGTGCTGTGATACTTGGGAATGTATGGTCAGGACTATTTTCTTTCCATTTGAGTTCTAAATTAAAAATATGAAATCAGGCCATTATCACCCACTGAATTCTCAGGCACAGTTTGTAGAAACAGGTGTCTGGGGGTTTTGTTGGATTTTTTGTTCATTTTGTTTTGTTTTCCTAGTGACTCCTATTTCTCTCCTCATAGCCACATTTCCTTTAACATTCCCCAAAGCAACAGCTCTCCCAACTCTTCTTGCTGTATCTTGCAGTGCCAACTATTCTTGGGGTGTCCTGTGTAGGGTCAGGAGTTGGGCTCAAAGATCCCTTTGGGTCCCTTCCAACTCTGAATATTCTGTGATTCTATGATTCTATGTACTGTCTAAAGCTAAAGAACTACTAACTTAAATACATAGTTTGCTTACTGCAAAATTGAAAGTAAACATTTGATTTCAAAATATAGGACCAAAACACCATGATTAGAAGTTTTAATAGAAATTAAACTTATGTGACAGATTTAAAGAACAGATTTCTTGTGAGATAAAATTCATAAATATAGAAGGTGACAAAACTCTGCCTTGCTATCTGAGATATTTGCTAAAATTATTAGCATTTACTAATGTATACACAGCTGAAATATTTTTAAAAACAATTTTTTTTTGCATATATCTTCTACTTGGCTATGTCATATTAAAAAATGAAGCAATGAGATACACATGCAACAGTCACATTAACATTGTGGAGATGGTATTGATGGGTAGGTTGAAAGAATTGACTTTAGAAAACAGACCTATTTTGTGTTATAAGTGCAAATGACACTATTTGGAGCTGGACATAAAAACAGCATCCTTCTCAGGAACTGCTGGAGAGCTGAGCAAACCTCTCATGGCAAAGACTGATGATTCTCTCTGTTCCTTAACTCTTTGCATCACAAAAGATACCAAGAACAGGATGCTGAGAACATTTTGCACTGTTTGATCCTTCCACTGTATCTGGGCAGAGTGGGTGCATGTATAAAATCCACGTTTCACAGACTGATCTGCATGTGCGCTTTGAGTGGGAGCTGAGTCTTGCTGAGTCTTACATGGTGAGTTCCTCTTTCACGTGTTGCTTCGTAGAAGGTACAGAAGGAGAACTGGTTCCATTTACAAACAGAAAATGCTTTATGGCTTTTTTTGTTTATTTTCTTCCCTCCTCCCCCCACTTGCGTCTTTTGGGGGTCTCCTATAGCTGCTGCTTTGCACCATAATCTCACTTCAAGTATGTGAGGTCACATGAAAGCAGCATTACTTTTTATGCACTTTGGTCTCAACAGAGTCTGCAGAGTTACTGGCTCATCCTCCAGCTTTTTAAATAAGATTTTTTATTCTAAGAGAAAAATGGACATTTTACAGCTAACCCTCTTCCCTCTTAAGAGAAGCTTAAGAAATGCTTTTTCTAAGACTGTTTTACTATTACTGTGTAGAGTTAAAGTTTAAAAGCAAGTGCAATAAACCACCATCACCAAATGGCCTCTATTACATAATAACTTTAGTTTACTCTGACTCTCTGAGGATCTGAGCAGTCTGAACAATGTTATTTTCTGATATATTATGAGAAGAAAAGAAACTGTGGTTTTCATGCACAATAATGAAAGAAATAGGCCATGGGTAAATCAGAAATGAAATATTGCAGAAAATAGTGGCATATAGAAGATATTAAGGCAGCAGATTTATTTCAGTGTTGGAGTAGCTAATATTCCTCACCTTGGTTCCAGTCGGTAACAGGGAAAAAGGCACTGATATTTTCAAAGCTCAAGTATCGAGTAAACTCATGCAAGCAGACAGGAAAACACAGATTGTAATTTTGAATTGAGTTCTGTTTCTTTTTCAAGAAAACATCAGCATACAAAGATAAATGCTGGGAGCCACATCACAGTCTTACCAAGACAACAGATAACTTATGGCTGATGAAGCCTTGGTAGTTAGGAAAGACAGTCTGTGAGAGACAAGCTTTTAAAGCATTGAATATAAGAAGAAAAAATTAGCAACAAACAATTTCACCCTGTAAAAAGCTGTCCTTAGAACAAAAGAGAACATTCATTAGCACACAAACACAATGTGCTAAAAGATGTGAAAGCAGGAAGAGGACAGGTATAACAGAGATAAGGGTGTACTGGATTTGGCATCACCCACGTTCAGAGCAATAAAAGAGGTATGTGGGAGGACCAGATGCATCAAGGTTTGTAATACATGTTGATTGTCCCAGCACCAGAGAAGGCAGTCACAAAGTGCTCAAAGCAAACCCCTTTTGTAAGTGTACTAGGCAGGAATACAGGAAATTAAAGAGTGTACAATTTTGCAAAAGCTCCTAGCAGAGGAATTTAGCAATGGTTCAACATTCCTTTATAGCTACAGTATAAAATCAAGAAAGGATTACTAAAAAAGTATCTCTATTCAAATATGACACAAGAGAAAAAGACTATCTAGAAAAAGGTTTTTTTGCCATGATAATGTTGATATCTTTTGCATCATTAGAACTATAGGAAGTGGGTGTTAGCAAGTACGTAATAGAAAATGACAAAAATCTAGATTTTTAACAAATACCTGCACAAAACAAATAATGGGCTATAAAATCATTGCACTTTATTCAAAACAAGATTAGGAAGGACCCTTTTAATATTACAAAATGCTTCAGAGCAGAATATACAAAGTTCCTGAAGATGCCTACAGGCACATCATATGACCAAGGCACATGTGTGTGCAGCTCCAGGACTACACTGCTCCTACAGGACTACACTGCAGCTCCACTGCTACAGCTGCCATTAGCAAAATATCTAGAGGAAAGGAAAAAATCCTTCAGATCATGGCATACTTGAATATAATGACAAAGTGGTGGTGAACTCACTGCAATGTATTGACTCAATTACTGCACTGGAAATCAGAGAGACTGTTCTGATACAGTGTGTTAGCCTTTGGGACCTAGATAGAAAGTAAAGTAGAATGACAAAATGTATCTGCTCTAGATGATGCAATCATTTTGCACTATAGGTCTCATATATTCTATGTACTGTGTTCTACCTTAACTTGGCTGATTACCTTGATTAGGTCCAAAAAAAGCCTCAACTTTGAACTATGAGGCAAAAGGTATAAAATAGAAAGAGGTGAATTTTTAGAGAAAAGCTTTTGAAAACAATTTGTCATGGATGTTCTGATATGACAGTACACTCTAATTTATTTTTTCATATTTTAAATTGCATGCAAGTTTAAAAAAAAAAAAGAAAAAGGCCACAGGAATATTGGAGAAAGGAGTGCAATGGTACTTTCATCACGCCTAATAGAAATCGGCAAGTAACACACTGCAATCTTAAGGAAGCCAGAACCCACTTAGCAACATGCTAGTCAGAATTGTGGTGAGTCACATCAATCACTATGTGGTATTTGTGACAAACCATTTCTCCAAACAGACCCTGCTTCTACAGGTCTTCAGCTGTGTGCACTTTAGTGAGTTGAAGTCTCAAATAAATAATGATTCTGTAACAGTCTGTTGTGGTCTGAGATTTAAATCAGGAACCCAGGAGTTAATCAGAGGCAAGGACTACATTAGAGGCATGTAAAGTCTAGCACAGAATTGGAAATGACCCCAGCAGGGTGGCAGCCTGCGGGTGCAGTGTCTTCTGTATCTGAGGGAGGGTGCTGCAACAGTTTCCCCTTGATCGGGTGCCTTGTAGTAGGTCCCAACCACAAGGTTGTTTTTGTCTAAATTACTGCCCACTCTGTTTGGTTCCTCACCTGTGACAAGTGTTCCATTTATTCGATGATCACACCAAGCTGTCACTTACTGGTGTGCTCGTATCCCACAAAGCCAACCCCGTCCTGGGCTGCACCCACAGCCCTGTGGGCAGCACAGTGAGAGAGGCAATTCTGCCCCTCTGCTCTGCTCTCATGAGACCCCACCTGCCGTGCTGCATCCAGCTCTGGGCTCCTCAGGACAGGAAAGGTTGGATCTACTGCAGCAGGTCCAGAGGAGGCCACACAGATGGTCAGAGGTCTGAAACACCTTCCCTGTGAAGACAAGTGAATTGGGACAGTTCAGCCTGCAGAAGAGATGGCTCTGGGGAGACCTTATAGCTGCATTTTAGCACTTAAAGGGGGCTTAAAATAAAGATCAGAACAAACATTTTACCAGGAGCTGCTGTGATAGGACAAGAAGTAATGATTTTAAGTAAAAGATAGTAGACTCAGACTAGATATAAAGAAATTCTTTACAATGAGCATGGTGAAACACTAGACCAGGCTGCCCAGAGAGCTGACAGATGCCCCATCTCTGAAAACATTCAAGGTCAGTTTTGATGGGGCTCTGAGCAACCTGAACTAGTTGAGGATTGCAGGAGTGGACTTGGACTAGATGACCTTTCCAACCCAAAGCATTCAATGATTCCACGGAAATGACAAATATTTAGTTGTACTTGCAATATTTGGAACAAAGAATTAATGGTGAAACTACTGCTTGTAATCACTGCTTGTTATGTTGATTCAACAAATAAAGAAAATGTAAGTGGATTAATTTGTACAGAATCCATATTTCAGAGAGAGGACACAGCTCAGTTTCTGCCTCTTTACACATGGTCCCCTCACATCCTGTTGGTACAAGAAAGTGAATTTCGTTTCTGAGAGTGAAGATACCAACACATCCTAATGCTTCTAGCACATATGAGTATTAATTTTGGCACCCACAATTTTAGCTTATAGATAGACACACTGTCAGGTCAGATAACTGGTGCTAAAAAGGGAGTAATGGATATTAGTCTGACATGGTTCCTGACTGATGTCCACCTATCAAACTAACTTCCTGAGACTACCACATGAATTAAAAAGCGAAGTAATTGTGTACTGTTAGAGAGAAAACACATTTAAGTCATGAGTTTTAGAAATTTGGACTCACGGCTTTTCAATATTCATGAATCCTACAGCTAATACTTACCAGACATCTCCTTGAGCAAGGCTGCTTTTCAACCTCTGCATAGATTTCAGCAGTAAGAAAGCAATCAATCCTTAAGAAGATGGTGTTTCCTGCCTTTCCTGGACAGTAAAAGTGATGCTTAGCAGGCTTTTCCCAGCCAACCACATCCTGGGCTGCTTTCTAGGGCCCAAGGCTTCTAATTTCCCATCCTTTCTACCCTTGTCTTATTTTATTGCATCCTAGTGAATTTCATTGGAGAAAACAATATCCTGCATTTGTTATGTGCAGGTTTGAGTTTGAACAATAGGGTACAACATGGATAATTTTATAATTCCTATATTATTACAGACCTGGAGAGAACCAAGTCTTCAGACTTCCAGTAAGTCTTTCTTTGTTGAAAGCTAGAGGGAATTGGTATAATATGGGAAGAAATACTGTGGTTTCTTGAAACACCAAATGTTTACTTAACCAGTTACCAGGGAGAATATGACTCTTTCCAAGAAAGGTGAATTGTTTTTTACACAAATTGTAATAACATAACTGAGGTCCTTCATGCTTTAGTACAACTTTAAGTACATTTAGGCTTAACTGGAAAAATAAGGACTTTTTTGCTCCAGGTCACTCAATAAAGATTACACTCCTACATATTGTTCTGTGTCAAGAGTTGTATGTGCCTGCCTGTTTCACAACAGATGGCTGCATTTCAGTACTTTTATATAGAAGACGTATATGGAAGGTTGAAAAAAACATTTGTTTTAATTCAAATTCTTCCAGCTGCTTGTATGCTTTAGTTCTATCCATTGAGCTTGATGTCATGCAAAAGAATTTTTTAAATAGAACTTTGCAAATTTGTTTCTGTTCATTTTGGATCAAGATTTATCTGGAATGGTTGTACAGAGAGTATAAATTGAGTATGTTTCATGTTGTAACATACCAGCCATTTTTTCATGGGGCATTGCAATCTGTGAAATACAAGGTATAAGACACCTTAAAATATAGTCTTTTGGTTTTCAGGGTGAAAGAGCACTTGCAGTTCTGAGAAGGGAGCCTTAACCTCTGCTTCCAAGCTTGGAGTGAGCATTTCTCATGCTAGTTTACTTTTTCAGAGCTTTCTTTCTCCCTGTATTGCAAGGATACGAGTAAGATATATCACAGATTTTCTCTTTTTTTAATGAAATACAGAAGTAAATGTATGGTTATTCAATTCACAGATATAAGAGTATTTTTCGTGGTCTTTTAAGTCTAGATCATCTAAGTTCCTTATTGGCTTAACCAGTAAACACTGATTTAAAATGTTACTTTATGGGTTTGGCTTCAGTGATTTAGCAATTTTCCTCTGCTTTGCCCTTGTGCTCTGTGACAGAGAAGAGCTGGTGTGGCTTCCTCCGGGCTTTTGTCACCCAAGATTCATTGATGAGACACCTAAGGACTAAAAAGGAAGCAAAGTAAAGGCTCAAAGCTAAAGAACAGAGCGAATCATGACCTTGTCTAACAAAAGCATCCTCTGAAAAAATAGGCTTGAGCAAGGTCTTTTAAACTTTGCTTCTCTTCCCTGGTTTAGAACAGGGTGAATCCCAAACCCACTTAGAGCCGCACATCTGGGCAACTCATCAGAAATACGGTTTTTTGGCTAGTATTTATGTAAGTGGTTTGTATTACTAGAGGCAAAAGCACAGAACGAGGATACAGCTGTTTGTGAGAGGGAAAAAGAAAATAAAATCGCGCTTGCTCTACTTTGAACACAAGGTCTGCCTTTCTCCGTAAGATCTGGCAGGGAGGGAAAGGACCCTGGATCCCCGACCCCTCTCACAGATCCTACAGTCCCGGAGAGTGCCCGAAGGGGACTCGTGTGTCGGAGGGGTCACTGTGGGGTCTGAAGGACTCAATGAGTCCCACTGCTCCAGGCACGGCGCTGCGACTGTCCCGGTCCCGCTCGGCTCCCGGCGCGGAGCCGCTCTGGGAGGGTCCCTCAGCACCGGCCCCTCACCAACAGCGGAGAGGCGGGGCCAACAGCAGCGACCAATGAGAAGCTGCGACTGGTTTCTGACTGACAGGCCACGCTATCCAATAGGAGCCTTCACTTGAGCAAGGCGGCGACACTTAGGGGGCTCTGCTATCCCCGCCCATTGGAAAGAGCTGGGGCGGGGCACCGCTCCTGGGCGGGGCTACAGGCCGCTGGGGGGGCGTGGTCTGGGGCCGTATATAAACCTGGTGCGGGGCGGTTTGCGCGCTCAGTGGGCGCTGTGTCGCCGTCGGTGCGGTCCGTGTTGTGGGTCTGTGCGCAGCGCCTGCCGCCGCCTAAGTCTCTTTTGTTGTGTGCGCGGCTCCCGTCTTGCCTGGGTCAGCGGCTCCCGGGGCGCGTCTCTTCCCCGTCTTTCCTCCTTGTGCGCTTCCGCAGAGTGATTTGTCCGCGCCCCTTGTCTGCTGAGGGGGGGCGGCCCCCCAGCCCGCGCCCCTTTTCTCCCCGCTCCTGGCCGGGGGCTTGCGGCGCTTCCTTCTGGATGCGTCCCCGCAGCCCCGGGCGGGAGGCGGCCGGGGGGAAGCGCTGCCTCCGAGGATTTACTGCTGCTTGGGACTCGGACCCGCTCCTTCCCCGCGGGCGCACCCGGCGCCCCGGCTCCGCTGCCGCTCCGGGCCGCTGCCATGGACGAGAAGTACCTGCCCGAGCTGATGGCGGAGAAGGACTCGCTGGACCCGTCCTTCACTCACGCCTTGCGGCTGGTCAACCAAGGTGAGGGACCGCGGGGTGCCTTGTCCCGCGGCGGGGACGGGCCGGAGTGAGCGGCGGCCGCCGCGGATGCTCAGCCCGAGGTTCACCCTTCCCTATTGCGCCGCTTGGAGGGGTTTGTTGTGCTCAGGCTCCCGGTGAGGTTCTCGGTGCGGGGTTCACTCTTGCCTTGCACCGCTTGGGGGGGTTTGTTGTGCTCAGGCTGTCGGTGTTTGCCGGCTCCCGGCGCCTTCCCCGTGCCCTGCCGGGCAGCCACGCTCGCTGGGTGCCTGCCCGCATTGCCCCTCTTCCACCCGTGTTTTCTCTGCCGTCGCTCACTACTCCAGTTACAGATTATTCCGAGTGGAATGGCTGTGTCTGCTGTGCTCTGCTTGGGCTGCATGTCAATTAAAACCCCCGATGGTTTTCCTATTTTACCCTGTTTGTGAACAATGAACAGCCGATTGTTTACATGCGTGTGAGCCTTTGTAAGAGCGAGCCTATTGCCGATGGCTTTTCCTAGAAACTTTAGGCTCTGCTACATTTTAGTAAGCCTTTAAAAAGCACAAAGCATATTTTATTTTGCAATTATGTAACTCCAGATAATAAATTACTCCCACTCCTTCTGCATCTGTCAAGTCAGATGTGCTTTAAAGTGCTAGTTTTTTGTTTCAGTGATGCGGTACTGACTAAAAAGTCATTCTATGTGAATTAAAGTATGATTTAATGTACATTTGGAGATACTGTATAATTGGCAGGCGATACTTTCAAGTACAGCTCTGGAAAGACAAATGCTTGACCTAGTGCTTAGGATGCTCAAGTGAAATAAGCTATGAACTGATCCTCTAGCACACCAAACATAGTGATAGCCAAAATGATTTTGGCTTCAATTGTAATGATTACAAAGCCGTGCTTGGTGTGCTTTGCATCCTGTAACAGGAACAAGTTTAAGTTGATGTGGGTTCTTCTCATGTGTTGTAGGTTTCGATGTGTAATAGAGGCAAATGTCTGTCTCAGAATCAGAAGGAGAATTACTGTTGTCTGGATACTCTGGAGTTAGGGGTAGCTGTCCCAGTTTCAACTGTGGAATGCATATGCTAAGTGAATTGAAGGTCCATATCCATGGGTGGTTGGTATTTTGCATATTTTTCCAAACTCTGAATCTGTAAAAATGTCCCTGTTGATTGTGGGAAAAGGAGAATTATGTTAAAAAAAAGCATAAAAAAAGCATTGCTTCTTGTGTTTGCTGTGAATGAAAAAATTTGTAAAAATTAAGTTTGATGGCTACAAATTATTGAAGTTTCTCTCCAGGTAGTGAAGAATCTTTTTGCATGTGTAAGTTATTCCAGGGAGTTACAGAAGTATGTGATTTACTATTTTGTAAACAGTGTTAAAGAAAGTAAATCTGTCCTTTTGACTGAATTTATGATATTTTTTGAGGTTCTCATTGAAATGATAAATTGGAGGACTGAAACTTTTGCCTTTAATCACAGTATCTGCATGCATACATTCAGCTCCAGAAAAAGAACCTATATTGTCAGTGCAAAAGTGTAGATGTATGTGCATCCAACCTCTGTAATCTAGTCGGTGTCTTGATTTTTTGTTTACTTTGATAGTGTTGAATTATATCTGAAGTGTTTCACATGTTAGAGGTGGAGAAAAGAAATACTGAGGGTGACTAATCAGCTGGTTAACACCAGTTTAAAATGGAAATCTGTGTAATAGCTATTTAAAATAGTTTAATTGTAGAACCACCAAAGACCCAGATCAAACAGAGTGCCTGTATAATACACTGACTTCAGGAGGGGATGTTTTACAAACCCATCCGGTCATGACATTACTTTATCAGTGACTTTTTTTTTCTCAGTGGCAATAATTCTATGCACTTAAATGAATGACANGTCCGTGTTGTGGGTCTGTGCGCAGCGCCTGCCGCCGCCTAAGTCTCTTTTGTTGTGTGCGCGGCTCCCGTCTTGCCTGGGTCAGCGGCTCCCGGGGCGCGTCTCTTCCCCGTCTTTCCTCCTTGTGCGCTTCCGCAGAGTGATTTGTCCGCGCCCCTTGTCTGCTGAGGGGGGGCGGCCCCCCAGCCCGCGCCCCTTTTCTCCCCGCTCCTGGCCGGGGGCTTGCGGCGCTTCCTTCTGGATGCGTCCCCGCAGCCCCGGGCGGGAGGCGGCCGGGGGGAAGCGCTGCCTCCGAGGATTTACTGCTGCTTGGGACTCGGACCCGCTCCTTCCCCGCGGGCGCACCCGGCGCCCCGGCTCCGCTGCCGCTCCGGGCCGCTGCCATGGACGAGAAGTACCTGCCCGAGCTGATGGCGGAGAAGGACTCGCTGGACCCGTCCTTCACTCACGCCTTGCGGCTGGTCAACCAAGGTGAGGGACCGCGGGGTGCCTTGTCCCGCGGCGGGGACGGGCCGGAGTGAGCGGCGGCCGCCGCGGATGCTCAGCCCGAGGTTCACCCTTCCCTATTGCGCCGCTTGGAGGGGTTTGTTGTGCTCAGGCTCCCGGTGAGGTTCTCGGTGCGGGGTTCACTCTTGCCTTGCACCGCTTGGGGGGGTTTGTTGTGCTCAGGCTGTCGGTGTTTGCCGGCTCCCGGCGCCTTCCCCGTGCCCTGCCGGGCAGCCACGCTCGCTGGGTGCCTGCCCGCATTGCCCCTCTTCCACCCGTGTTTTCTCTGCCGTCGCTCACTACTCCAGTTACAGATTATTCCGAGTGGAATGGCTGTGTCTGCTGTGCTCTGCTTGGGCTGCATGTCAATTAAAACCCCCGATGGTTTTCCTATTTTACCCTGTTTGTGAACAATGAACAGCCGATTGTTTACATGCGTGTGAGCCTTTGTAAGAGCGAGCCTATTGCCGATGGCTTTTCCTAGAAACTTTAGGCTCTGCTACATTTTAGTAAGCCTTTAAAAAGCACAAAGCATATTTTATTTTGCAATTATGTAACTCCAGATAATAAATTACTCCCACTCCTTCTGCATCTGTCAAGTCAGATGTGCTTTAAAGTGCTAGTTTTTTGTTTCAGTGATGCGGTACTGACTAAAAAGTCATTCTATGTGAATTAAAGTATGATTTAATGTACATTTGGAGATACTGTATAATTGGCAGGCGATACTTTCAAGTACAGCTCTGGAAAGACAAATGCTTGACCTAGTGCTTAGGATGCTCAAGTGAAATAAGCTATGAACTGATCCTCTAGCACACCAAACATAGTGATAGCCAAAATGATTTTGGCTTCAATTGTAATGATTACAAAGCCGTGCTTGGTGTGCTTTGCATCCTGTAACAGGAACAAGTTTAAGTTGATGTGGGTTCTTCTCATGTGTTGTAGGTTTCGATGTGTAATAGAGGCAAATGTCTGTCTCAGAATCAGAAGGAGAATTACTGTTGTCTGGATACTCTGGAGTTAGGGGTAGCTGTCCCAGTTTCAACTGTGGAATGCATATGCTAAGTGAATTGAAGGTCCATGTCCATGGGTGGTTGGTATTTTGCATATTTTTCCAAACTCTGAATCTGTAAAAATGTCCCTGTTGATTGTGGGAAAAGGAGAATAATGTTAAAAAAGCAGTTGCTTCTTGTGTTTGCTGTGAATGAAAAAATTTGTAAAAATTAAGTTTGATGGCTACAAATTATTGAAGTTTCTCTCCAGGTAGTGAGGAATCTTTTTGCATGTGTAAGTTATTCCAGGGAGTTACAGAAGTATGTGATTTACTATTTTGTAAACAGTGTTAAAGGAAGTAAATCTGTCCTTTTGACTGAATTTATGATATTTTTTGAGGTTCTCATTGAAATGATAAATTGGAGGACTGAAACTTTTGCCTTTAATCACAGTATCTGCATGCATACATTCAGCTCCAGAAAAAGAACCTATATTGTCAGTGCAAAAGTGTAGATGTATGTGCATCCAACCTCTGTAATCTAGTCGGTGTCTTGATTTTTTGTTTACTTTGATAGTGTTGAATTATATCTGAAGTGTTTCACATGTTAGAGGTGGAGAAAAGAAATACTGAGGGTGACTAATCAGCTGGTTAACACCAGTTTAAAATGGAAATCTGTGTAATAGCTATTTAAAATAGTTTAATTGTAGAACCACCAAAGACCCAGATCAAACAGAGTGCCTGTATAATACACTGACTTCAGGAGGGGATGTTTTACAAACCCATCCGGTCATGACATTACTTTATCAGTGACTTTTTTTTTCTCAGTGGCAATAATTCTATGCACTTAAATGAATGACAATTATTAGTGGAAATGTATATGTAATGGTTCTGGCTTGGATTTTGTGTGCCAGGTCCACTGACTATTTTCTATATTAGTTCCTGTGGAGGCAAATAAAATGGCTTGTCTAGTTTTTCAATTGGGTTTGTTTATCTTGTAAGTTTAGAATGAAACAGGTTTCCAAGTCTGGCTTCTCATCTGTAAGAGAATGTCTTACCAAAGGTTTTAAGTGCTTTAAATAACCAGCTTAATTATGTAATAGCATTTTGGTTGTCTTAGTGGCATTAAATTTGCTATCTGTATTTACTTAAACTGAAATACTGTACATCAGCTGGCTTTCTTCAGAAACTCAAGAGTAATTTGTAAGAGTTGTGTGGATGAAGTAGAATCCTTTTGAGATGCTGAAGTAATTGAGGTATGTTTACTGCTTAGACAGAAGAGCCAAATGGCTAACAAATTTCCAGTCATGTTGAAATTTGGTTTCTACGGAAAATCCTGGGTCTAGACTTCTGAAATGTGGTAATTATAGTTTTCAAATGGAAGTGAATGAATTTGCATATTATGCTTGTAATTGCATATTATAATTTGTGTATGCACAAATTACATAATTTTAAATTTAAAAAGTGGAGCTTGGCCTGCTTCAAGTTCCTGGGTAACATTTCAGTTAAAAAAGAAAAATGTGGAAATAACTAAGATGCTGTAAGAATATTTTTGTTGGCAGTGTTATTAATCTGCCTTTATGAATTAGGATTTGACAGAAGTTTCTCTGCCTTGAAACAGTGTTTTGAAAGCAGTAAAATCAAATATCAGCATCCTTCAATGTTCCTGCATAGTAAGTCCTGATTTTTCTTGTTGAGAACTCTTCATGGATTTGATGCCCTGTTTCTTTGGGACACAAATACAGTACTTATTGCCTAAATTGTTTTAAACAGTCATTGAAACATTTAGCTACTGCTTAAATTTTAGAACAGTGGGAATCTTTTCTAGGAGACTAGACGCTATCTCCTCTTCTAATTAAGAAGATGTATTTGTATACTTGAACATTAAGCCATCAAAAAAAGGGGATTTTTTTGCCTATAAACCCTTAAGCATGTTATAGATTGGAAATAGACTTATTTGCACATGTGGTAAGATGACCATGCTAATAGGATTAATTTGCAGCTGGTACCAGACAGTGGAAATGGTAATTTTGTCCAGTTATTAGCTTATAGTAAGTTCTGTAAACGATGAACCTGGGGAAAGATGAGATTCTGTGAAGAAACGAGAGCTTAGTACATTTGTGTTTTCCTATTTTCAGCTCTCATGTGCTCATCTTTATGTGAAATCTGAAAAATATTTGTCTGTGGGAGTGATGGTAGTTCTGAAATCAAGCCTTGTTTTGAAGGCTGTCTTTGCAGTTGTGGTTGTATATAAACGTTGGTAAATGTGCAAGTGTAGTGTTAATTCTCATAACTTGGTTCATGAGTGATGCTCTAAAAATACTGAAAGATCCGTGACAGAAAAGTTACTTTACCTTCTTTCACATTTATTTATAGTAGTGATTCAAGACGAGCAGTTCGTGAATCTTGAATGAAGTATGTGAAACTGCAGATGGAAGAAGCAAACTGTAAATAAAACATGGTGATACCAGACACATTTCCAACAGGGGAGACCTGAAAATGGGTGCTTGGCAGTTGTTTGGTTTGTGTAGATAATTAAATGTGTACATAATGAAAGTTAGGGTTGCTTCCATTGCTGAAAGACAGCTCTCTTGTGCAGACTGGACCTCTGGAATTCTTCCTTAGAAGCTCATTTCAGCTGCTTTGAGATTTGAGGTAATATCTGAACTTGGCAATGCTTCCTTTAAAATGTCGATGAGACGATGTACGGGAATACCAAGCCTTCCTATCAGTAGATGGCTGTATGTGCTAACTGTGTTGAATGGCTTTCCTGAGCCACATGGCTAGTGGTGATCAGCAGGGGCTTGCTGTTTCTTGTGTCAAATTTTGCTTGGGACTTCAGTAATCAGAGCTGTACCTCCCTAAATATCAGGGAGAATGGAGTGTGAGGTGAGTACGCTTTCTGCTTTGTAGAGGATATGAGTGGTCTAATTTTTTTTTTTTTTTCAGCAGAGATGACTTTGTAAAAATGGTTGAAGTAGGAGTTTAACAATAAATTAAGGTTCCTTATATATTACTGATTTTTGTTGTGGTTTAAGCTCAGCTTGGTTAGTAGGTACTGTGCAGCCACTCGTTGCTTTTCCCCCGGTGGAATCTGAGAATTGAAAAAAGGTACAACTTGTGGGTTTAATAACTGAAATAAAGTAAAATATAATAATTATACTGAAAATTAAAAAGAGGACTAAAACCCAAGAGAAACAAGTCATGCATAATACAGTTGTTCCCCATCTGCTGACTGATGCCCAGGCTGTCCCTGAGCAGCAATCAGTGGCTCTGAGTCAACTCCCCACAGTTTATATACTGGACATCCATCCTGTGCTGTGGAATATTCCTTTGTCCAGTTCAGGTCACCTCTCCTGGCCGTGCTCCCTCTGGGCTTTTTGTGCACCTGCTCCCCAGCAGAGCGTGAGACACTGCAGAGTCCTTGATTTAGAGTAAGCACTACTTAGCAACAACCAAAACATCACTGTGTTGTCAGCTCATACTGAATCTGAATCACAGCACTGTACCAGGCACTAGGAAGAAAATAAACTGTCCCAGCCAAAACCAGGACAACTTTCATTAAATCTTGGTATGCAAGGGGTTTTGTGCTTTTATTTAATTTATCAAAAACAAATGTGATTATGTGGAGTGACGTACCCATGTTGTAACGTAAGTGATCAGTTTGCCACTGAAGCATCCACTTTCCTGTGTGGCATGGCACAGACACATGGTGCTGCTCATTCCAGTCACTAATGGTGTTGAATGTACTCCATCTGTGTAACCCCAAACTCTCCTTTTTGTCATTATAGTATCAGTCACAAACAATACTTGTTTCAAGTGTCCTACTCTTTGAGGATTTCAAAGCACTTCATGAAGGTCATAGGTGTTTTGAAAATGAGATATGGCTGTAGAAAGCTTACTGTGTTTTAAAATTATTCAGAGCATTGTATGAAATGTAGTAAGTTTTGTGCTTCTCAGATTTTTTCAGACTGCTGGTCACTTTTAGTTGCCATTCTTAGCAGTTAACCAGAAATAAACTCTTCTGGGTTTAGTCTGATTACTAGAAGATGAGAGTCTAAGCAAAACGTTTAGGTGGAATTGGATATTTTCCAGGCCAAGTGTGAGGAGAAATTAAAGTGGCAGTAATGGGAATGGATACGATGTAATGGTTGCACCATCAGTCTAGGAAATGTTGATTTGGGTTGTATTTCTGTTTTCTTAAAGCAGCATGAAAACTGTAACTCTTGGACAGCAGAAGGGATATTTCAGAGTCTGTCTCTCATCTCAGCTATCTGTATTTGGTCAAACTTCAGAAGTTCAAGTTTTTGTTATAGTTCCTCTTAGCTTTTACTGCAGTGAAACTGTATTGGAGCAGTCAGAGGGCTTTCTAAAACTTAGATTCCAATCTTGCTCTCTTAAAAGGCTGGGGAAGTGATTTATCAGATATTCCAGTCATGTTAACAGGGTTCTGCAAAATGCAGCTGAAGATAATGATACTTTCTTCACCCCTGGGCTCATCTGTTCTGGAGCCTGACTGAGCCTAGAGCCACTCACTGCAATCACAATTAGTGCAAAGCTGACTCCTAATTCACTTGCACACTCACTTTGGCAGTCAATGAGAGAGATTGAATTTAAAGGTTTCAAATGCAGGCTGACATGGTTTGTCACTTTCAATCCTTTTTGACACCAGCCATGCAAATTAAAACTGTAACCTTCTGAGTACTTATTTACTGGGGAAATCAGAAAGAAGGTCACAGCACTGTTCCTCTGGCCTGTGGCTTGTTTGACTTTTCTTGCAGGTACTTAAAATTTATGTATGTGACCTTTCTGCCCTCTGGCTTCAAGTATAATTAAGAAACAAAGGAATTTAGGATACACTTTTGTTTGAAAGAATCAGGTATCCAAGTTCAGAGTTGAGAAGCATCTGTAAAGTATTCAGTGTGGTACTGCATGACTTTTTAATTGGTATTTAGCAGGGTTCAGTAAAAAGCATGTTTAAATAGATTAACTGGTAACTGACACACCTAATATTTTATGGTGAATTAACTGACTGTTCTTAGCTGAGCTCTGCAGGAATCTTGCAAGCTTAATGTTTACATTATTAATACTGTTTTTCAAATGGAACATAACAAAGGGCAGGGCTTCTATACTGGGTATGTGGAATACTTGATAAAGTGGGGTTGTCTACCCCTGAGTCCTGGGAAGGCAAGCTTCCTTCTCACCCATGCTGTGGGAGCTGTTTGGTAGTGGTGGTGATAGTTCTGGGAATTATTTTAGAGGTGTAGCAGTAGCTAGAAAATTAATATCTTTATGGCCTTAAGCTAAGGCCATAAGGGCATATGGACTCAGGAATTTAATTTTCTTGTGACATTCTACTTACACAAGTCCATATGTCTTAATCTTTGAGGAAATCATGGAAAAATACAATGCTTTGCAAGTTTGAGAAGGTCTGTAGGCCTCTTGCTAGTCTGATTGGTGTGTGAAAGGGATCTTTGACTTGTGCTTTGAGAGCCTGACTGCCTGCAGGAGTGAATAAAAGTGCAAAGAGGCCCTTCAAACTGATGGTGAAATGTCTGGCCAAGAAGTACAAATGAAAAAATGCACAATGCTTTAGCAATGGATGATTAACTCTTAAAGCAGATATAAGGACCAGTAGATTTTGTATATCTTGACATCTTTGCCTCAAAATGAGTTGCATTTATGGACATTTGATCTCTGCTAAATTGTTAAGCTCTTTGAACTGTCAGTGACTTGGGCTGTGCCATAGCTGTAGGTTGGCTGTTTATGCCAAGGAGCAAATTAAAGAGCAGTAACTGGAGAGGTAGCATGAAGAAGCATTGTTAGACTGACTGATGTATTTTTGTACCTCAACAGCTGAGCAGTGCATGTTTTATTCTTTGTGTGTGTATCCTAGCTTTAAATTTTCCTTTGCTTAAACTTGCCTTTGTCATATTTATCACTTACGTCTCTTTTATGTTGTGTTGTTGTTTTTCACCATTTTACCTTATTGTCAAGGCAAACTTATTAAGAAACTAGGCAGTTAAATGGATTTCCTTTCTGTTCTCCATCTCTAGTTGCTATTTGCTGGATGCCATTCATTTCTTATTTTGATGTGTTTATCAGACTTTTGGCTGCAGGTAGCAACTCAACTTCAACAAAGTTGCAAGGCAGCAAAAAAATGTCAGTTTAATTCTTTTAGATGGTAAATCTTTCACATTTTTGGCTTGTATAGGTGTTCTTTTATAGATCTTTATTTTCTAGGAAGAATTTGTTGACAGAGTAATTGGAAACCTAAAAGATTAGAAATCATTTCAGTAAACCCATTGTACTTGATCCAACAAAAAAATTTGTTATAACAACTGCTGCTGTGCTGATCTTGGTATAATGTAGTAACAGTGAAGACCTGAAGTTGCAAATCCTTTAAGGATTTACTGATTTTCTTTGACTTTAATAATCCATCAGGATTGTTCAAAAGGAACAGTCTGAGTAAGATGCCTTTATGTGGACAAGACAAAGAGTATAGGGAAATGTCTTAAGTACTGTGTGCAGTTTCAGACACTACAATATAAATCACAATATAGGAGAAATATAGAAGCATTAAAGGGTGTTCAGAGGAGGACTATGAAGATGAATGGTCTGGAGGAGAAGCCATATGAAATGTGGCTGAGGTCACTTGGTCTGTTCAGCCTGGAGAAGAAGAGACTGAGGGGGGACCTCACTGCAGTCTGCAACATCCTCACGAGGGGAAGAGGAGGGGCTGGCACTGATCTCTTCTCTTTGGGGGCCAGTGACAGGACCTGAGGGCAAGGCCTGAAACTGTGTCAGGGGAGGTTTAGGTTGGATATTGAGAAAATGTTCTTCGCCCAGAGGGAGGTTGGGAGCTGGAACAGGTTCCCCAGGGAAGTGGTCACAGCACCAGGCCTGACAGAGCTCAAGAAATATTTGAACAATGCTTTCAGCCACATAATGGGATTCTTGAGCTGGTCTTGTGCAGGGCCAGGAGTTGGACTTCAGTCCTTGTGGGTCCCTTCCAAGTCAGGATATTCTGTGATTCTGTAAATTACTTCTCCTCTCACTGCTGCTGCATTTGTTGAATGCTTGGAGAAGAAATGTATCTGTAGCCTTTTATTGCCTCAAACCATTCAGTAGCAGTACTCTGGGAAGCAAATGTGTTTGAAAGCAAAAGGTTTTAGATGTTTTCAGCCAGTTTTTCCTACTGCTTTGGGATAAAAATGATGGTTTTTCAGATAAAGAAATGAAGGACTGCTTCTAATGTGGTCATTCTTCCTTTCATGTGTCCTTTTCTGTTTGCTGGTAGTGAACAAACGTTTTTGTTACTGGTTCATTTTGATCCATGTCCTAATTAACTAGAGGTGGTCAAGTACCAATCCTGATGTGTCCCTGGTAAGAAGTCCAGTTTGTGCTCCAATATTTGAGGGTTAAAGAGATTTTTGTTACCTTTCTTCTGCTATTAGGCAGAAATGCTGTGGTGCCCTCTATGCTGACTTCAGTGATACAGCTCCATGAGGTAAAGCAGTGAAGTAAAAAAAATCACCCTTTCCTTCTCTGTCCACCACCAGACTAATGCTAAATGATAAATTTCACTTCTGTTAAAGTGAAAGGCACTATGGTTTTTCATGTCTGTTTGGTTATTTGAGTTTTTATGGTGTTTAACTGTACCCCATCTCCCCTCCTGAGCTTAAAGGAAAGCAGATTTTTCTCAGCTATAGAAACACAGTTTGGGTATGATGTTCTTCATCCATTTGTAGAGTCATGAAAGTTCAGAAAGCATTTTTTCACTTTATTAAGTATCCAACTGCTTCATGACCACTTCTGGCCTATTATTTGAGGCTTAAGAAATCCTAATTTTGAAGAAACTTGTTCACAGATCAGTTTTCTGCCTTCCTTTAAAGGGTTCCCTAAAATCTTTGTGGTAGTTGAAGATGTTTCAGAGGAAAAGTGTTTGTTCTTAATGATTGGTTCAGTTTCTCCATTTAAAGCCTGGTGTGTCTGGAGGAGCTAAGCTGTTTCACAGCAGATGGGCTGCAGTGATACCTTTAGCCCTTGTTAACACTTGCTCCCTATGTGGAGTTATCCCAGTAATATCCTAGGCTGGATAGTCTGCAAGGTGAAATGCAGCACCTTAGTACTAGATCTTAAAGACTGGAAAAGACTCTTGTGGTCCAATTTGTCTTGTGTTACACAGATTAGTCTTAAAGATTCTTTTTGCTTATCATATACCCTTGACCTTTTTATTACACCATGCATCCATGGTCTGGAAAAATGATTAGGTTTTTATTGGCCTACTGTATAAAAGGATACAGCGAAAGATTTATCATGTTTTTAAGGCTTGCTGTATCTGTGCTTTAGACCTTTTTGTTTCTGCAGGCACGTGAGTCTTCAATACCATGTGAAACAAATACTGGGAATGATGTAAGTGTAGTCATAAAGTGCTTGTGAGGGATGTAGTGTTTTTGGCTGGGATTTTTTTTTTCCCAGTAGCCAATGTGAGGTTGTTTTGGATTTGTGATGAAAACAGTGTTGATAACACAGGGATGTTTTCATTACTGCTTAGCAGAGCTCACACAGAGGCCTTTTATGCTCATTCAAGGCCTTTCTGCTCCTCACCCCACTGGCAAGGAGGCTGGGGGGAACAAGGAATGGGGTAAGACACAGCTGGGATAGCTGACCCCAACTGACCCAAGAGATGTTCCAGACCTTATGGCATGATGCCCAGTATATAAAGCTGGGGGGAAGAAGGAAGAGGGGAAGTTTGGAGCATTGGTGTTTGTTTTCCCAAGTCACCATTACATGTAATGGAGCCCTGCTGTCCTCGGAATGGCTGAGCGCCTGCCTGGCCATGGCAAGGGGTGGATGAATTGTTTTGCTTTGCTTATGTGCATGGATTTTGCTTTACCTACTATTGAACTGTCTTTATCTCAACCCACATTATTAATTATTAAGTCTTATTAATTTTACCCTTGTGATTTTCTCCCCATCTTCTTGGTGGGAAGGGAGCACCTCTATGGGGCTTAGTTGCTAGCTGGGGCTAAACCATGACAGAGAATTAATGACCTCTGAAGAATTTTTCCAGCCTTATATCATCTGTGAATTTTAGGATCTTGGGCGATTATGAACTGTTAATATGAGCACACTTTGGAAAGAGCAGAGGCATTCCACAGTGGGCTCTCCTACAAGATTCTAATACAGCATCTTACATGTAGTGATGCAGAGCTATTGACGATGCAGCTTTTGCAGAACGATTTTTAAATGCATCTTTGCCAGGCAACTCTATTATGATTAGGGCACTAATTCCTAGAAAAGGCATTATGTGTGTTTCATTTTTGGGGGACCCGTTTCGGGAGGGTTTTAGAGCGCTTCGGGAATTATTTCTGGAGCGGTGCCAGGAGAGGGCGACAGCGGCCCGGCCCTGCGGGGCTCCCGGGATCGGGTGTGATCCCCCGGGAGAGGCGGGATCGGGGCTGTGGGATCGGGTGTGATCCCCGGGAGAGCCGGGATCGGGGCTGTGCGATCGGGTGTGATCCCCCGGGAGAGGCGGGATCGGGGCTGTGAGATCGGGTGTGATCCCCTGGGAGAGGCGGGATCGGGGCTGAGCTGTAGGATCGGGTGTGATCCCCCGGGAGAGGCGGGATCGGGGCTGTGGGATCGGGTGTGATCCCCGGGAGAGCCGGGATCGGGGCTGTGGGATCGGGTGTGATCCCCGGGAGAGCCGGGATCGGGGCTGTGGGATCGGGTGTGATTCCCTGGGAGAGGCGGAATCGGGGCTGTAGGATCGGGTGTGATTCCCTGGGAGAGGCGGAATCGGGGCTCCCGGGATTGGGCATCAGCCCACCGGGGGAGGCGGGACTGGGGCTCCCGGGATCGGGTGTGAGCCCCCGGCACACTCCGGAGCGGGTGTGATCCCCAAGGGCTGGGCTCGGGTTCCAGCCCCTCGGGAGAGCGGGTCGGTGCCAGGCGGGTGCCGGGAGCCGCCGGTGTTCGCCTGTGCAGCGGCTCTCGCAGCCAGGTGTGTTCTGTCTGTCCTCAGGCGCAGGTGTGTCCCTGTCCTGCTGTAACCCCAGCCCGCAGCCGCTCGCTCCCTCCCCCGCCAGGGAAGGGGCGGGAATCGGAAGAGTAAAAATTAGAAAACTCTGCGTGAAGATACTTTGATAAGCGAGGTACAGGCTGCACACACAAGCAGATGAAAACAAGGAATCCATTCTCCACTTCCTATGAGCAGGCAGGTGTTCAGCCATCTGCAGAAATTCCAGAATTCCATCGCACCTGACTGTGGCTCGAGGAGACAAATGCTTCCACCTTGAACATCCTCCCCCTTCCTTATTCCTTCCACTCCAAATGTTCACCAGTTCCTTCTGCCTCTCTCTTTATATATTGAGGATGACACCATGTCATATACAGGGATGGCTTTAAACTAAAGGAGGAGAAATTTGGATTATATGTTAGGAAGAAATTCTTCTCTCTGTGCTGAGACACTGGCACAGGTTGCCCAGAGAAGCTGTGGAAGCCCCATCCTTGGAGTGTTCCAGGTCAGGCTGGATGGGGCTCTAAGCAACCTGGTCCAGGGGAAGGTGTCCCTGCCTATGGCAGGGAGTATGGAACTAAATGATATTTAAAGTCACTTCCACCCCAAACCCTTCTATGACCTGAAGTAGCTTTGACCTGTGGTGTTTTCTTCATGTATGCTTAAGCTATTAAGACTGCTGTCAGTCCAATTTGAAAAATCTTGAATAAAATTTAAAAAAAAAAATTTCCCAGACTTCTAAATTTCAAGCTATTAAAATATTCCTTTATTATCAGCTGATTAAATGGAGAGCACAGGGAAATTACCATAATGGTATTTATAAATTATTTATTTATAGATGCACTTATATAGTTTGCAGACCTGAAATAATAGGCCTTGTTTGAAACCCTAAGTAATAGTTCATGTAGTTCAATATAAAATTAATTAAAAATGCTGGTGTGTATTTCATTACCACATAAGTGGCAAGTAACTGGCTGTGGGATCAGGTCTATAAAGAGCTCTAAGCAAATTATCCTTTAGATTAATGCCCTGATAGTGGAAAATGGATGTGATTTGCTTTCTTAACTTTTAGATTATAGTTTAGACTTGACTGGTGTGCTGAGCATTGTGCTAACATAATGTATTTTCTGCCTCTGAGTAGGTTGTAGGTCCTGAAGGTACCAATCCCTTATTCCTTTTTCCTGTGTTCAAAGCAATGACCAAAGCTTCCAGCATGAGGCTGATGCTGAGTATTTATTTAGTTACTCTAGGCAATAGCTAAAGTACTCAACTTGCTGGATAGCCTCCTGCTTGGTCATTTTTCTGGAGAAAGCAGTGAAATAGGAAATAACTGAATCAAAGGTACTTTTTTTCCCACTTGGATAAAGTATAAGGTAAAACTGTAGGTTTAATTCTTTACTGTTCTTTCAGACAGTTTTGCTTAACTTTGTATTACTGCACTGGAGTAGTAGTAACTGGCTAGAGCTCAGCCCTGTAGCTTGTATTTCAGTAAGTGTTTTAGCAGTAACTTCATTATTTCTAAGTCTGTGCAAATGGTGCTAATCACGTCGGTATGTCTTGTCAGCATCTGTATGAGGTATTTTTTGGCTCCTCATTTGGAAAGGTTTCATTGCTGTTATCAAAGCTGAGATTTGAAGATTTTCTGCAGAGTCATTGGAAAAGAGCTGAGTGGAGGGAATATAGAAAGCAAATGTAGTTCCTTTATTCATGTTTGGTACCTTAAACATGGCTGTGCATACTGTTAGTAATGGATGTCAAGCTGTGCTGTAATAAAACAAATGTGAGCATTATTTTTCTTTCATTTTATTGATGACTAATCAGCTGTTTGAGCTGTATCAATAATAGTCAATCAACTTCTTGTAATGACACCTTTTCCCCTTACAGTACTTGATCCTCAAAACAGCCATCCTGACACAGGAGAAATTTTATGTGTACCTAATTGAAAACCTAGCAGAATAGTGAATGCAATTTCAAGCTAAGCCACAAAATGAAGAAATAAGAGCAGATGGCCCCTTCAGAAAAATAGATTAAACAGAATAGATATTCCTGGCCAGCTACATAGTTAATCTCATGCTTCTTGTCAAGGGGTACTGCCAATACATAGTCATTATGCAAGGGTAAAGTAAAAGCTGTATGAATTTAGTGATAAAAGCTTTCCTTCATTCCCAGCTCTTTCTGATAATTTAGTGTTATGTTTGTATTTTTAAACTTACAGTTATAGCAAGTATGAGTAGTAATCTGTTAAATTAGTTGTGTCTTGCTTTAGAAAGGGATCCTGCAAAAGGAGCAGCTCTGGGAATGTAGTTCCATTTATGATCAATGAAAATTCATGGTAGCATTTCTGGTATTTTCTGGCTCTGTGACACACTGGTGATTGAGTCTTTAAACCCACAAGTCAGATTTGGTAGAGGGATTTGTGAGTGTGTCTCTCCCGTTGGCATGAGAAAGCGTTTATATTCCCTGTGGTTAAATGTTCTTTTCAGACCTATTAGTGGACAGTCAGATTTTTCAGCTCAGTGAAGCACCTTTATTTCTTGGGTGTATGCAAAATAACACATTCCAGCCTCTTTAGGTGGTTATTCTGTATGTGACTGGACGTGTCATTCCTGTACTTGCTCTAAGGTCAATGAATGGGGAGGGGGAAGTGAGATTTGAAACTTAGTAACACATAACCCTTTCTCTAGGAAGACTTCCTGGGTGCACAATTACCCATTGCAACTTTGTTAAGTTTCTTCCCAAATGCACTTTTTTGCTTAGTTTCTCTCAAGTAGTAAGGAGCAATAGAAAAGTCTACCTATTAACTGGTTATTGCTGTCTCAGCTGTCCTTCATCTTTTAGGTACCCAGACTCAAAATTTCTTAAGCAGCTGTATTTTTTAAAAATTCATTCCCTTCGTCCTCTGCCCCATCTAGAAGATAACTTCATTCTGCACTTTTGGAAAATGGAGCATCAACATTTTCTTTCCCGTATAAAAGCAATTTAAGCATCACTGAATCAAGAAGTAATGGCACCTCAGGTAGTTTGCGTTGGCACTTTTCTTATTGTTTCTTGGCAGACAGAAGTGATGAAGGAGCAGAAACTTGAATATATGGGGCTGTGAAGGCAGGTGGGGGACAGGCAGGGCAGGTGTCTGGTTAGAAGCAGCTTCTGCAGGTTCCCAGCATGACTGTTAAAAATATGACCAATTTTGTTTTTGCTGTCTCACCTTGAATGTAGGTGAACTTCCCTGGCTGTGAATTGTTCTACTGCACTTAAAGGTGTCAGCTGTTTTGTGCCTGTGACACTTTGTAGTAGTTGATTTTCAGGGTATAATCTGTAGAAATGTACTGAAATATGCCACTTAAACTATTGAATATAGGAATTACTCCCCTAAGAACCCACATGCTAATCACTGGGAAAAAGTGTTTGGTGAAAGTTGGCATTCTGAAATTAGCTGGATGAAAAATAAAACCGTAACATGTCTAAAGTTAATTTATCAAATAATTGTGTGACATAATTTGGCTGCAGTAAAACTCAGGCATCACATTTTAGATTTTGAGATAAACATTTGATTTTAAACTGTCTTCAAAACAAACTAGTAAGACAAATAAATTTGCAATTGACTTGACTGCTGAGTAATTGCACAGAACATGCAGTTTTCCTGATTCTTACAGTTACACCATAACCATGTCTGTTGGAAAGAAACTTAGACCTTTAAAAATACTTTTTACTGAAGAAAGATGCTATTTGTAAACAAATTTACTAAGCCAAAATATAACTTAACCAGAAGGAGCTGATTAGTTCTGTTTAAGGTGAACATGAAGATACTTTATTTAGAGAAAGATTTTGAGTCAGAGCTGTTTCTTATTGCTAGTAAACCCATACCATAAATGCTACTAAAACTGTAGTGTATTTTAGCTTTGGAAGGTGTGTTTCAGCAAAAGCTTACTGTTGGTAGTTACTTCAGCTATTTATGAAGGTATAAACCATGGTCTGTTTCAGTTTTTCTTAAATTTGGGAAGATGCATAATGTTCTATTAGGTGAATGCTAGAAATACTAGTTTAAGAAAAGAAAACCTTTTTTTCATAGATACCATGAAAGTGGGAAGATTACCTTCCTCAGAAGGATGCTGCATTGACAGGCACATGGTCCTACAGAGGCAGAGATTTATTGCAGCTGTAGATGTGACCACTTTCCTGCAAAGACTGGTCTGTTGAAAGATATTTAGTCCTTTTTTAAGATTTGCAGCTGGATTGAGTCCTTAAGATGGGCTTTTAAGTTTTATAACACTTCTAGGGGAGTCTGATCTTATTATACAATTCTGTGAAGTTTAATAGCATAATATTTGGAAAAAAATTAATATGGTAGCAATATGCATTATCCTGTGTAATGTGTCTCCATACACAGAAAATAATTTGGTTTTGCTTTCTATTGAGCACGTGGAAGGGATTGTAATTAATGTTATCCCTCTGCTAGTTAATTTTTAACTTGGATGTTTGAAGTTTTTAACATCTGATTTATGTTGAAGCCCATACAAAAAATTACTACACAAATTTCTTTAAGCTGCACTTTCCCACAGGACAGTCGATGTGCAAGCTGCCTTTTTACCTTTTCTTGCCAAGTTACATTACTGCACCCCAGGATTGTAATGGGTGACAAAAATTAAAAGTACTGCCTACAATAATTTTATCAAAAATGGTGCTTTACTTCTTTTATCTGCTGGCAGTGGAAGTGATGGCCTTCTGAAGGAATCATGAAGTGGTTTGGGTTGGAAGGACCTTAAAGGTCATTTAGTTACAAACCCCCTGCCATGGATAAGGACACCTTCCACAGGACCAGCTTGTTTAAAGTATTATGAAAGCATTTTTAAAATTTGTGATTTTTTTGTTTTGTTTTGTTTTTTAGAGTTTTGTTTTGTTTTTCATCCATTTTATGACCCATGACCTGTTTTTGTGGTTTTGTGTTCTGTCTATACAAGATTACTTTTTCACAGCTTACTTGCACATCAATAGTTCTTTAGTAAACAAAGTTTCAGACATGGAATTTCTCAGGATGCTGAGAAGTTTACATCAAAGGACCAGGAAGCTTGTGTTAAAACTCAGCAATATGAGAAAATTACAAACAGTAGGTTGAAACAAGAGATTATACATGAAGCTTACTGCAGTCTATGCTATTTTTAATGGTTCATCTTTTAGAGGCTCTAAGCAGTGATTGCATTCACTTTCTGAGTTCATTCAAATCAGTGCAGTGCCACAGAATATATAGATGTTTTTTTATCAATTCTATAGTAAGATTGAGGTTATACTTGTTGGTAGAGCTTATGTAGGATCAGTGGGTGTGAGTTTAAGTCATAGCAGAGTCTGGTGCTAACTCTGAATTTCACTGAATTAAATATAAGAATTTAAAAACACTATAGATACTTGCAATAGCTTTATCTCTGTTCCTTTCCCTAATTCTGTGTGAAATATGGACAGTGACAAGTTTTTATTGGACAGAAAATGCATTTTGGACAATGTTGCATTCTGGGAAGCAGTGGGAAAAGCTGTATGCTGTGTGCATTTTCAGCCATGCACAAGGAGAGGGAAAACAATGGACTGCTGTACCCTGGGTCTGTCCATATCAGTTCCCCTGGACTGTTCTAGCATTCCTATGATGAATGAATGACATTGATTTGTACCATGCTTTCAGGTGACAAATCATGGCTTGCTATGTCCCAGTATTTAATGAGAAATAAATCTTGGGCTTGGGGAAGAATTTATTGGAACTAGTATTTTTTAAAAAATACCAAAGATGGAACAAATCTTTCCTCCAAAAAATAATTTCAAAACTCTTCAACAAAACAGCAGAAATCAAGACACTTATTAAACTTGCATGAGAGGAAGGATCACCACTTCCAAAGTGCTGGCAGTGCTGTTCTGGTGCAGCCCAGGTACTGGTGGCCTTTGCCAGTGCACCTTCCTGGCTGATGCTCAACTTGTTTGAGCTTCAGGACCTCTTCTGCAAAGCTGCTTCTGGTGTTTGGTTTCCAGGCCATTCTCTTGCATGGGGTTGTTCCTCCACAGGCAGAGGACTTTGCACTTCCCTTTGAACTGCAGGACTGCTGCCCATTCCTCCACCTCTTCGAGGCACTTTGGGTATCATCACAACCCTCTCGTGTTTGGATTGCTCCTGGTTTTCTGGTGTGTAAAGCTGCTGAAACTGCACTCTGTGCCATCAGCCAGATCACTGATGAAGATGTTAAATATCATTGAACCTCAGAGCTCACCACTGATGACTGGCCCCTGGCTGGCCTGGTTGTGATGGCCCTGACAGAGTCCTTTGAGGCAGGCACGTCAGTTTTCAGTCTGCCTCACGTCTCTATCCTGTGCCTCATCAGTCCACAGGAAGATGGGGTGTGGGAGGCTTCTCAAAAGCCCTACTACAGATGGGGTGGACACATCAGCTCTTGTCTCATCTCACATTGTTCATAGTGCTGTTCAGTACGTGTGACTTCCCTGCCATGAATTTCTGCAAACTGCTCTCTCATCTTGGCTTTCCATGCTTGGAAATGGTTTTCAAGAGCTGTTCACTACATCACCTTTCAGGAGATCAAAGTGAGTTTTACCTTGCTGTGGTGTCCCAGCTCCTCCTCCCTGCTCTTGAAGATAGGACTGCTTTGCCTCAGGCATCAGTGACATTCCCTGATGACCATGACCTTACAGAAACAGTGGCCTGTTGATGACATCAGCTATTTCTGTCAGTATTTGTGCATGTTTCCTGAAACTTCTGCTTTAGTGATGGTTTCAAGCAAATTGTGACTTACAGAAGGTGTGAGTTGTGTTTTACTGATATTTGTCAGTGGAATGTGACACATTAATGAATTAAGGATTTCCACAGTGTGAGGCTCTACCTTGGCCTTCTGTCATTGGGATGGAAGCTCCTGGCAAAGCTCTAGTTGCCTAAAAATATTTTTTTGAGAAGTAGAAGATAACACTTGTTTGTATTGCTGGTGGCTACATAAATCTTGCATAATGCTAAGTAAACAGCTGTACATTTATTTGTGTAACTATCAATTATACAAAACACAGGGATGTGTTTTGTTAGCCATAGCTATCTTCTAGTATTAAATATGGTTTGTTTGAATCTGCTGGCAGATTTTTAGACCGCAGTCTTTGCCAGTGCCTTAAAGTGTGGTCTTAATAGTGCTCAAGTCTGTCTGTTTTAATGGTCAGCAATTGGATGTGCTATGGCTACTACTTCACCTTGGCAATAGTTTAAAATGTGATATTTGCGCATTGAGAGCTGCAGGTTGTGTCCATTTTTCAGCTGAGATCTGCCTTTTCTTGTCAAAGTTGTCAGAGGAGTCACAGAAAGTTTGTAGTACTCTGCAGTGCTATGTGTGTGATAAGGAGGAAAGATTATAGGCCCTTCTTGATGTCTCACCAAAATGTCAAGTGGAATCTTGTGTAAGAGCTACCTGGCTGTGCTCATATGCTGAAATGAAATAGGTGAAACAGCTGCTTGTAGGTGCTTGTGATACAGAATATTAATTTCATTTTGCCTGGGTCCTATGTACCAAGTAGTGTAAGATGCTCCGTACACTGGATTTTATTTTTAAGTTACAGAACAAATGAGTTGACTTTTTGTAGCTAGTGGATTCCTGACCTTGCTAATTTAGAAATATTCATGCTTAAAGAAAGATCTGCAGTAGGTAAAATGTATCATAGGTAGAGTAGCTAAATCATACAGCTGATTTTAGCATTTTGCTATAAGTTGTCTTCACAATGAGATAAATAATTTTTAGAGGGGTAGATTGAGGATATGGGACTGCCATCTACATCTTGTTTTCTTCCTGAGCAAGACTGATTAAACATCTGTTAATACGTTATGCATGATTTTGACAGTTCCTACTGTGGTACTTCCTACCTTACTGCTAATATTAATCAGTCTAAACAGATTTTAGTGGAGTCATTTTTGATGTGAAGGTAATAGGTGTTCATTTAGTTTTGAATTGCTTAAATAAAAAAGCCCATTCAAAATATTTGTCATGTTGGTGACTGAAATTTATTTTCAGATCAGTGCAGATAGTAGTACCTAGAGTGTAAAATAGAACTTATAATGCCTCTGAATGCAATTTAAATAAAGATTGGTTTGAGTCCTTCAACAGGGATATTATTATTAATTTGAGAATTCTGAATGCTGTAGACATCATTCTGGCATGAACTGCTTATTTTATTGTAAATTGAAATTAGATTCATTGTCAGTTGCTTTTACAAAATTAAGGTGGCATATGAAAGACAGTTATTTGGAATTCAACTACTGTAATAATGAGCATTAGTTGAAACAAATTAGTGTGAGTTTTTTTATGCACAATTCATGCTCTTAATGCATTGCTTTCTCTGCCAGTTCAGAATTAGGACCTATTATAGATGCAAAACTTGCAATTTTTAAAAAGAATTTTTAAAGGATTAGAATGTTGGCTGAGGAGAGTAGGTGAAGTTTTCTGAGGGCCTTAAAGGAATGGGGATGGCTGCATTAATAGAAAAACAGCATTAAAAATGGAAAATTCTGTTGCATTTTTATGTGTTTTAGACCCATTCAGGCTGAGTCTAAATGTTGCCATTCCATATATATTTAGTTTCCTTATTTTAAATATTTTGAGGCTATTTTTGTTTGATTACTTTAGTTCCCTAATTTCCCTTTTTTTTTTTTTTTAATGAAGATACACTAATTAGCATTTACTTTGGAAACATCTTAGAGGGTAGAAAAAGGGACATTTGTCTAAGCATTTACTCATATCAGAAAATGTTTAGTTGCTGAACTTAATTATATGTTTTTCTGGGGGATTGAGATGCCATATACAGTCGAAATTGGGAAATTCTGCATTTTTCTGTGAATGTCTGAAAAGAGAAACTGCTTTGGAGCAGACTGGACTATGCTAGACATGCTTTAAGATACTCAAAAGGAGCAGGAGGCTAAGGTTGCCTCTTGTTTAGTGCAAAAATTGGGAAGGTTGTGCAGCTTCATGCTGATCAAGGGGACAGGGAATGAGTAGTCGGTCTCTTAGAGGCTGTTGTAAGGAAGTCTATGAAGTTTATTTCAGCAAGCCTTTTGGAGTTTATTAAAGCCTTGGTGTGGTGATTCTAGTTCAAGTTCGTGCTGTGCAGTACTGTTTTCAGCTCAAAAGTTGAGAAATATTGTTTGGAGAGGTGCTGATTCAAAGAACTTTTAATCATCCCCTAGTAGGACAGGGAATAAAGGAGTCCAGGATAAAAGATGTATAATCTAAAGCACAATCAAGACCATTTTACTACAACAATAATGAGATTAAGCTCTCATCAATTAAATGAAACTTAGAATTGTAATTGAGTTCACCATCTTGTGTGCTCTGGATTTACAGAATTCCTGGAAGGTCTGTGGGCAATCAGTCAGCATCCAGCACAGCAGACTTCTATGACTTGGCTTCGTTGGAAAAGTTTTAATATTTTTTTTTAAGAATAGGTGTTCTTAAAATGTGTCTTCTGGGATAAATTATGGGGTTTGCCACAGTGAAAAATTCTGAATAAACAGTATGAAATGCTGATATTATCAGTTTTTGTCCATTAAGGAAACACTTTTTTTTTTTTTCTGAAATTCCACTACAACTGACTTGGAGCCCCCTTTTCCTCTGGGAGCTTGTCTCTTATCAAAGCTTGACTGGGTTCCTTAAAGGGGGTCTTCCTAAAATGCAAACTAATAGGTTGAGGGCTGTTTTTTGTGGTACCATCACTTTGATTTGTTTCTGATGTGAAACCAAAAGGAATCATGCTGCCAGAGGAAATGGCCATCCAGCTCAGTGTTCTGCCTCCATCAATGGGCAAAACCCGTGAGTTTTCTAGAGCTGAAAGGACAGGGGAAATATGTAAAGATACTTAGCCTTCAGTTTGACTTAAGAGCTTTCTGAATTGAGGAGGGTGTGACTTTTCTTAGTCAACTGTGAAGTTGTGAGAATTCACTGAGAAATATTATTGCTGTTGGGCTATGCTTCAGTAGTTGTACAACATGCTTGATTGAGTCAGTCTAGATCTTGATGTTTCCTTTTCTTAGATACAAGGCAATAAAATTGCCCAAATAAAGCAAAATCTATTGCTTCTATTGTATAATGTTAGTAATTTTCAAACCCACTTGATTTAGGAGTATTTTTAAAGGATAATGTAATTCTAAGAGTATTTTCACTTTCAAAATGAATGTGGAAACCACTTCTAGTGCAATTGCAGCGCAGTTCCATCAATGCCCTCTTCTCTTAAGCTGTGATCACGTGGATATCCTTGAATGAGCCTTGCATTTTTCACTTTTTCTTCCATCCAAAGCAGGAAAAAGTTAGTACAAAATTTGGACATAATGGTGTGTTTGGTAAGACATCTGAATGTCAGGAAATAAAGTAGAAACTTTAAGGATTTGCAGGCAAATTGACCTGGTTTTTGTTTCTCCTGATCTTGTGTAAGGGAAATATTGCCTTAAGAACAAATGCAGTAAACATTTCTATTTACTCTGAGGATGACATTAGTTCTTATATTTATTATACTGATTTACTACAGACAAATAGGGCATCACTTTGCTCAGCATTAAACACAAGTATTTATATTGGCTTAGCCGAGGGAGCTGGAATCCTGGATTGTACTTCTGCCCCAGGAAGATTAATTCTAATTGAAGAATAATAAGAAACAATTCTACTTCATCATTATCTGATGTATCTACCACTGTTATTTGGTGAATTAACTGAGGACTAATCATTGCTTAGATCTCTGCTATGATTAAATCTAAAGAAAAGAATCCAGTTTTATTACTGCATGCAGTGAAATTCCTGTTGCATTAGCTGCATCCTTGGTCTGAGAACATGAGATTTTAATCTATAGCATTATGGGAAGCTTTAATCACATGTTTATTTACTGTTTGTGATCTAGGAAATGGCATTGCTTCATATAGCAAAGCAGTGCAGAATGTAATCTAAGGATTAAGAAAAGGCAAATCTTCCTATCCATTTGACCTTGAAAATCTGATTGGATTTCCTGTGTGATCTGGCATGATTTTTCCCTAATTATCTAAACTTGATGTATATGAATGATATTGCAAGAGCGTTGCAGATCTGGATAAAATTCTAATGCTTAGCTGTGTTTCTTATTCATCCTAGATTTCAAGTGCAAAGAAATTAAAGAAAAAAAAAAAAAGTGAAATCTGAGATAAAATGTGATCAGTGGACTGGACTTTGTTAATACAAAACTAAAGTCTTTTACAACAGCAATGAAGAGGCAGAAAGTCTTAAATCAGTTTGATTAACATTAGACCATAATAGGAAAAAAATTACTTAATCTTTGTACTGCTTTGGCAATGGGCTATGGCTGTTTGTTAGTAAAGTAATTTGTCTTTAAAACAAATGAGGGAAATTGTGATGCATTTTGCTGAGAGCTGATTTGCAGCCTCTTAATGGGTTTCAGTAGCTTCTTCAAGCAAAAAGAAAGTTGTTTAAACAGTGCAAGTAAAAGAATAAAGGGTTTTTGCTTAAAATGCTCAATAAAGTGTGTAGATACTTGGGATAGGAAAACTGATTTAAGGAGTAAGTAAAGTGTTTCTTTTAATAATTACTTTAGTGACTTGGAAGTTCAGTATCTACTAGAGCAAGAAGAGAATGGTCTTTTCATGTTTTTTATCAGCTCAAAATAGTCCCATATTATGAGCATATTTAGAATTAATCACATTGTTGCAGCCAAGTCCTTCAAATACCAATTCAAATAACTTTTTTGAGCTAAAGTATTTAGGAAATACAATTAGCACTGTATTGATCTATTAAGGAATTTTATGAAGCTGGCTCAGCTGAAGAATGTTACTGAGGTAGAACTCTGTGCTTAAAGTGCATTTTAAGTGCATCTGAGATGTCTGAAACAACTCATTTCCAGGTGTAATATTTTTTGGCAATTTCTTGGAAGCTCCTTAAGCCACTGCTGATTCATAAAGTTGTGGTTCTCTCTTTCAGGTGGGCAGGGGGATGGCAGTGTATGCCATGCTGTGCATTTGGGGATAACATATGACTCAACATGAGAAAACAAATTTTTAGCTTTACCAGTTCATGGGCTTTGATGCTGAAGATATTATTATTTTGTAAATTTAGATTCTTCAGGTAAAAGTCCTTTCCTGTAGCAGTAATTACAGTGACTGAGAACTCGTAAATGTCTTGCACCAGGCTGGGATCAGTTGAACTACCTGGAGGGTCTTGGTGCTCTGCTCTGTCACAAAAAAATACAGCAAAATGCATTAATTGAATTTAATATTTAATGGAGTTTAACTGTGTTTTTCTGCCTTAGAAGAAGTTTTAGTCCTAACATTTAAAATCAATACTAAATCATATAATTTCAAATTTTGTTGCAACTGCATTTGCTTCAGTCGTTACAAATTGATGTATTTTTATTACAGTTTTAATAATCAGCATTTCATGGTGTAAAATATTGCTCAAGATGAGCAAATTTCTGATCAGTTTTAAGCTTTGAATGTTTATACTAACAGTAATGCCAACAGCAGCCTTAAAATTAGTGGTTTTTTACTTGTAAAACATAAAAATCTTTATGTACCTAATCTTGTTTATCAAGTGAAATCAAAGAGCTTTGTCACTACTGTCCTTGTTATATGAGGAAAGAGCAGTGTGAGGTGTATCTGTATTTGAATGCTGTGACAGTATTGTGCTTTTACACCTGAATGTGATATTTGGAAACTTCTAAAAGGTACCAGTCATCTGATTCCTGAGTGGGAACATCACACCCTATAAAATTTTAGTCTTAATTTCACCTAGAAATGAGTTCCTAATTAAATTGGTATAACTTTCCTTTTGTTTAATTGCTCATAATTCCCTGGTCTGTAATGTGGCATTTCCGAATTTCCATTTTTACCTGGATTTCGAATATTGAAATGTTCTTCAGCTGTTGTTAGCTGGTGGGATAATGGTGCTTTTTGTTTACTGAGCATGGTAAAACAAAGGACATGCTGCAGCAAGGTTACTTTGATAGGGCTTCTCCAGAATTCTTACACTGATACATTCCGTAGGAATCAAAAACTTCATAGAGACTTGACAAGAAGTTTTGGAGGTACCGCTGGGGAATTCTTTTCCTTCAAGAAGCCTTCAGATATTCTGAGGCTGGTTTGACTTCCTAAGTTTTCAGGGACTGAACAACCCTTGGATAAATTGAATAAATTGGATAAATGAACAGTAACTTGGATAAATTGGTTTTTTCCTGTTTTGTGTTAGTGAAGTTAAAACTTGAATGGAAGATAAGTTTCAGTTATTACAAAAGATGTTGGCATTTTAATTCTGTACGGGTAGATGGAAATGGAATGGTATTCATTAAACAAATCTGCTAATAATGCATGGATTTTTTTTTGTAGTTACAAATTTGTTGGTTTATTCTCTTTTTCATTGGTCCTAATTTCAAACCAGACTGTCTTTGAAAGTGTACTGAAGGCTGGTTTCTCCTGTATTTTTGATTGGTTTCTTTGCGTTCAAGTTTTCATTGCAGTCTCCTCTCAGCTTAAGATCACATTCCCATTAAAGAAACTGCGAGGTCTTGATGAATGTCCTTAGTTTCTAGTGGTCCAGTAGAGTAGAAGGGTGTTTCTTGTTGTAACAGATGAACAAGATCCATGGAGATGCTTGTGGAGGAGAAGTGCTAGATTCCCACAGAAGAATTCTCTGGCACTTGTGAAATGGGTTGAGTTTTGGTGTGTGCTGACATCTTCAGTGCTGCAGCCCCCAGCATGATGGACCCAATCCAGGAAGTACCTCAAGAAGTGCTTCACTTCATCTCCCTGTATACTCCTCATGAATCCTCTCTAATGAAATGAAATCTGCAGTTTTTCATCAGCACACTGGAGAGTCAATATTTGGAGAAAAGTATAATCAAGAGTCATTTTTGTGTGTGCCTCTGGAACGAGTAAAGTCATGCAAGCCAGTTTCAACTTCTAAATCCCATTCCTAATAATGTCATTGTTGGTATAACACTAATCTGGGATTTTTGGGTATGATCTATGTGCCTCAATTACGTTTCTGAAATTCCAAAAGATTAACTTGACATTTGTTCCTAAGTTCACTGTAGAAAGCCACTATGAAAACTGATACTTTATTTATAGAAGAGGAATAAAATTGTTGAATGTTAAACTAGGTTGTTTTTTAATTTATACATGCTCAAAGGTATCTAGGAATAGTTTTCACTAATGGAGCCATATAAAAAAATATATCCTAAGTGTTAAGTGAGTACAGTGTTTGCAATGCTAATTCAAGATGCTGCTATGAACATGAATACACAAAAAAGGGAAACATGCTTTATCCTATTGGCCCTGTATAACCAATTATATATATTGATTACACAAGTTGTCATAAGTATACCATACAGTATTAGCTTTGAAATTTATTTATACTGAATTTGAAGGTATTGATTACACAAGTATACCATACAGTATTAGCTTTGAAATTTATTTATACTGAATTTGAAGATTCTCGGCTTTTGGATTGTTGCATTAAACTAAAAAATATAACCTTTTTCTTTAACAGAAATTGAAAAATTCCAAAAAGGGGAAGGAAAGGAAGAAGAAAAGTATATTGATGTAGTCATCAATAAGAATATGAAGTTGGGACAAAAAGTTCTGATTCCAGTAAAACAATTCCCTAAGGTAAGCCAAATTTTCATATTTGGTAGATGTAAGTTCTTATAAAAGATATTTCACTAGTATCTTAACTATTCTTTAATGTAACATTTAAAACTATTATCAGTCACTACTGTTGTTCTTCTGCAGTCTGTTCTGTAAGAGCTCTAAGACAGAAGTGATTCTACCTTTGAGCTCCTACATTCTTCATTTGTTGGAATAAACATGCAGGAAAGTGGTGCTGGTCACACAAAGTAGTATGTTGAGAACAATAATTGAGCCATATTTTTGGGGTAGTAGGATCCTCTTCTGAATATCAAAAGGAAAAACAAGTTTTGAAGTTGAATCTGATGCCAGGCTTTGAAAGTTTCCTATTGCAGCTGGAAGTGCGGCTTAAAATGCACCATTAAGGAACTAATTGTGAAAATTTTCTTCTCATTCTCTAAAGTTTCAGCCATTGTTATTCTTGAATGAATTATAGCTTGACTGCTAAATTATGCAGTCTGTTCTGGAGGGGTAGAGACTGCTTCATTAATATCTTTGCCCACCATGAATTCTTAACACTTCTTTACTGCCAAGTATTATCCTGCACTAAAATATTGCTGCCTGGAAGCATTTATGCAACATTCAGTAGGCTGTGGAACTTTATTATTTTGGTGCTGCTTAAAATTTTAAGGTTAATGTTATGACAATCATATTAGCATTTTTTAATTTGTTTGAAATGGCTTTTTCCTCCTACTAGAAATTTCAAGACTATCTGTTCATGGAGGAAAAAAAGTCATCATTCCTCCCTCCTATTTAGGAAAACCTTTTATAATTTGGTTTTTTGGTTTTTTTTGGTTTTTTTTTTTTTTTTTTTTTTCTGCACAGTATCAGTGTTTTTCTCACAGGCCTGTGCAGGATAACTTGCAGGGATTTCTTTGCTGCTGTTCAAAGTTTCATGAAATATTTCTTGAGTGAGTACAAGGCTGCACATCATGCGGGCGCCTCTTTGAAACTCTGACTTAAGTCATCTTTATGGCTAAGTAGAGCTATATACAAGCATGAAGAAACATGGAGATGGGATTGTAAAATATAGGAACCCCTTACTCCATGGTCAGTGTTTGCAAACAGGATGTTTTACTTCCAGATGTTGAGATGTAGATACTTGGGCTCAGGGGCAAGAAAGGCAAACTGGCTATTAAAAAGGGAAACACTGCCTTCTGAAAGATGCTTCTCCTTCTTTATCTAGTGTCAACTTTCTTTATAGACTAAACACTGAAATTATTTAGGATTGCTAGTAGGAAAGCCCTTGCCATATTTTGAATGGCTGGAGATGCTCTGCTGTTTTATTCTGACCCATAAAGACACTGAACTGGAATAAAGCCTGGTGTGTGCTATGGAAATAAGCCTGAACTTATGTCCAGGCAGGTCCAGGGGTGCAAAATAAAACAGCTGTGCAGAACAGCCATGTCATGTGAATTCCTTCATCTCTGCTAGGACTGCTCCACAGAAAGGAAAATATTGGTATCTCTAGTCACATGTATCTCTATTCTACCAGTGTATAAATCCTAGATACTTAATATTTAAGAATATTTCTACCCCAATATTTGGGGGCTCAACTTCTCTCAGAAATTTCCATTTTATTGCATCTAGATGGGTATTTGATAAAGTTTGCTCATTAAATGTTCTGTAGAGTCAAAATGAACTAAAATTTCTCACTGTATAAGGAGTATCAGTTCAGAATTATGATAGGTACTCCTGATACCTCTGAGAAACACCTGCCCTAAACCACCAGTCACTGCAATTTGCTATCACTTGGTATTAGAACCAGGCTTTTGGTTTTATTTTTGAGATTTAATAAATTATGATACTATGTATGAAGCTTCAACATGGCAAACTAATCCTGGGATACTATAGTCTGCACTAAGTGACATGAGTTTTAGATGCCTGTATGTGGGAGAAAAAGTCTTTTTGCATCAATAAATTTTTGAGGTGCTAATCCTATTTATATTTCATGTGTTCAGAGGAGGGGTCAGAAGTTAGAGATGCTTTGTCAAGATTTGTGGGATGGATATGGGGTTGTTCCAATCATCTTGGTTCCCCTGATGCATGTGTTGGATATTTATCCATGTTGTCTGATTTGTGACAGGTGAAGTGGCTTCACTAAGGACAAGCTGTGTGTGAACTGGTGAACTCCTTTGACAGGGTTACAGGGTTGGTATTAAGTGGGAAAAGCAAGTGACGTTATCTATGTGGATTTGTGCAAAGGATTTGACACTGTCACTCTTGTTCCTAAACTGCAGAGACAGGGAGTTGATGGATGGATGGTTTGGTGGGTAAGGAATTGGCTGGATGGTTGCCCTCAGAGTTGTGATCAACTCAGTGTCCAAGTGGTGACCAATGAGGAGTGGCATTCCTTGGGGGCTGGTACTGGGACCAGCAGTGTTTGACATCTTTGTTGGTGACATGGACAGTGACACTGAGTGTGCCCTCTGCAAGTTCTCTGACCCAGCTGTGTGGTGCCGTTGGCACTTGCTGGAGGGATGGGATGGCATCCAGAGGGACCTTGAGAGTTTGGAGAGGTGGGGCTGTGCAAAGCTCGTGAAGTTCAGCCAAGTGCAAGGTGATCTCTGTGGGTTGGGTCCATCCCAGACACAAATACAGGCTGGGCAGAGAATGGAGCAAGGGCAGCCCTGAGGAGGATGACTTGGGGTGTTGGTGGAAGAGAAGCTCAACATGATCCCAAAATGTGCTTTCACAGCTCTGAAACCAAAGGTAACCTGGGCTGCATCCACAGCCCTGTGGGCAGCAGGTGAGGGAGGGAACTCTTCCCCTCTGCTCTGCTCTGGTGGGACCTGCTGGAATGAGTCCAGAGGAGGTCATGAGGATGACTGGGTCTGGAGCACCTCTGCTAGGAAGATGGGATGAGAGAGCTGGAGAAGGCTCCAGGGAGACCTTACAGCATCTTCAGTACCTAAAGAGGGCGTAAAAGATAGCTGGAAAGAGACTTCTTACAAGGGCATGCAGTGATTGGGCAAGTGGGGATGGTTTTAAACTGAAGGAGGAGAGATTTAGATCAGATAGTAGGAAGAAATTATTCACAGAAAGAGCAGTGAGGCATCTGGTATAGTTGCTCAGAGAAGCTGTGGATGCTTCATCCCTGGAAATGTTCAAGGCCAGGCTGGATGGGGCTTTGAGCCACCTGATTGAGTGGAAGGTGGCTCTGCCCATGTCGAGGGGTTTGGAACTGGATGATCTTTAAGGTACCTTCCATCCTATGATTCTCTTCTGCAGAACTTACCAAAAATATTGTGGTCCTCATAAAAACCTTAAGTGCTGTTTTGCATAAATGCTCTGTGCCTCTGCACTGCTGTTCTCTGTGTATGTGTGCAGTTTTCCTAGATCATTTTACCTGTGGTAGGTGTTGGTATTGCTGCAAATGTGTTGTTGGTAGAAAATACCAAGGGAGAATTCCTCAGAAAAATGGTTGGAAGATTTGTTTTTCATTTTTGAGTTTTCTTTCTACTGATCAGTGTTGGTGACAAATGCTTCAAAAGAATGAAATTCCAGACTTAAATATGGATGAAATCTGTGCAAAAAAAATATTCTGCATGGCAGTATTGAGTTCAGAGTTCTCCTATCATTCTGGCTTGTTTGCCTGCAATCCACACTAACGCTGTTACCTATTTTGCAAGATCCTGAACAAAGACATCTCCATTTTTTCAGGAGATGTAGTCTTTATGGGGTTAGTGACCTGGGAATCTGCTGTTTAAGGCTGACAAAACCATTATAATAATTAATAAATCTCTCAAACAAGAATTGGGTTACAGTTTGGGTTTAATCTAACTAACTTTGGTAACCAGGAAGTAGTGAGAAAAAGCAAGCTTGCTTCAACTTCATTAATGGAATAGTCCCCTAAATAATCAATCCTGCTTTTAAACTAGATCCAAAAAATCCCCCAAGTTATTTAAATTGTTAAATCCTTAACAGTGTTGAATAGATGAAAGTGAAACTAGCCACAAATATAAGTGATTCTTGCCAACAGAAACTATTCCTTTGTTTATATTTGCCAGGGATGACTCTGGGAAAGAAAGATGCCTCTGCTGTTTATGTATATTGATATTTAATTAATCATATCCTAATTTTTTGTTGAGCCAAAACAACCCATCGGTGCCCTGTTCCCAAGCAAGACAGCCTACTAGACCTGACATGTATATTGCATTGCCTTTTCCTTCTTTAAAACTTTTCTGTAACTCTGATTCCTTGAATAAATCATAATAGCCTTCAACACAGGTCAGGCAGTCCAGGCTCTGATCAGATCAGCCTGGCAGAGTAATGCTTGCTCACATTTCCTGTCCTGTCAGATCCATTCTCATGAGCCCATGGCTGGGTCCTGTGCAATTACCTCTGACAGCCCTGGAAGGTGACAGGTTAAGTGCAGCAGAAGCTCTTCAACTAAAGTGCAGAGCAGCTGGGTTTCTGTTGGAAAAGAAACTGGTAGACCTCACATTCAAAAGTGTGTATTGCACTTTTTTGGGCATCTTTGCTCACCCTGAAAAATAATGAGTCTTTTGCTTAGTGCACAAATAGTTGAGTGTTTCTGGTGATGTGCTTATCTGGCCTCCTGCCAAAGAGCTCTTGGTTCCTTCTGTGATACTCTAATTATATCCTTTAACTGGGAACCTTTGCCTTATCTCAACCCTTGTCAGCGTTAGTTAACACGCTTAATCTTATGCTACAGATAGTTGGTCTAAAAGGGTTTTTTAATATCTAGACCTTGGTGGAAGGTGATAGAATAACCAAGACAGCCTGAATTTTGTCTGTGCTATGAAATAACTCAAGATGGTTAGTCCCAGGAGTTATGTTCACTTTCTCCTGGAAGCTGGTTGTGCATTTGAATAAATTTCCTTGTGTTATTTACAGACTCCTGTAAAAAAAAAAAAAAAAGTCCCTGATTTAATATGTCTTGATATGGTGACAGTCTTACCTGGTAAGATAAAACCTTGTGTAAACTCCTCTATAGATTGCAGGCTCAGTCACATGTTTTCAAAATATTGTTGTGCAGGGTCTTTTTTTTGTTTGGTTCAGCTCTCTAGATGCCTCCAAGAGGCCTGAAGAGCTGTGATACAGAAATTAATCTGAGGTATTTAAGGGGAAGCTTGAATAAGCTTTGGTAATGCTGTCTGCAATCCTGTTGTAACTGGGACATCTACTACAAATAAGGATTAGCAAGGTTGGGTTTTTATGCAGCTTTATAGGAAAAGGGCCAGACTTTTTGAGGTAGAACTGATTTCTAAATCAAGTTACCTATAGAAAGGAGTCCATGTGGATGCTGGATGTAGTGGAATCAGATCTTGTCAGCTTAGGGCACTGAGGTTACAGTGACTTGCTCTTTGATCTGCTGAATATCTCAACTGGCTCTGGGTTGTGTGTGAGAATGTGATGCTTAAACCTGTATTTCTTTTGTGTTTCATGCTTGAAAGTAATCTTCAAACTTTCACAGACTTAAAGGCATAAAAGGTGAGCTGGCCACTCAAGGAAGATCCTGATGTAGTTGTGGAGGGGTTCTGGATCTGTCCCAATTCTGCTCTGAAGAGTCATCACACGTGAAAGGTGTTTTAGAGCTTTGTTGTGTACTTGTGAGGCAGGAAGGTGTTATCCCCCTCCCATACATTTAATGAGTATGCATTGTGAAGTAGTTTAGTCTCAGAGCCTGATTTTGCTTTGACAGTTTGTTGAACTTGGGTGTTCTGAATTAGGTGAAGAAAATAGCTTCCATGGATAGTAAATGGAATCATGATGGCTTTCCATGAGATGGATCAAAACTGTGGGGAATAATTATTTCCATTTTGACAGGCTACCATTTTAAAAATTGCTCGTAGATCTACACTTAAATACTGGGTAAATCTCAGAAGTTAAGAAGAAATGGTCTGTTGTTCCCCCAAGTAATACTTTAATCATATTTTCTCAAAAGTTACTGACTTGTGGAACTGGTATCCATTTAAGCCTTTTAGCTCAACTTTTAAAGTGAAAATACCTGTTTTAAAATATCATTGTCATATACAATACATCTGGCATTGTTATGTCAAGTCATGGAGAGATTAATATTTTAATCACATGACTAGTTAGAAAGCAATTTTTCATAATAGCTCATTTTTTAAAGCAGAAATGAGAAAATGTTGTTGCATAACCAGAAATAATGTAGAGGAACAAGCATCACTAGTAATACCAGAGATACCTTTTGAGCAACCTTATAGTAAAATTGACCAAGCTTTCTGCTATGAATAAATGTTTAAAGACCTATTACCATGTTACATGAAGGAGAGTAGTTTGTGGTGTAACATTGATGCTTGAAGCACTTACCTTTCTATAAAAACTTTCTTTCTGAAATGAATAGGAAAAACCTTGAAGTTTGCCTTGTTTCAGGTCATTCAAGGGGAAAGTGCTGAATCTTAAATTAACTTTTTTTTTTTTTTTTTTTTTTCTAGTGACCCTGTCACAGAGAAACCATTGCAGAAAACTAATCTGTCAGGAAAGCTTTCTATGGCTTTAGTAACAATGGAGTGCTTAAAGCTTTACAGGAAAGCATTTGGTCAAGCATTTATACTTTCACTAAGTGTTTTAAGCTGGATGAACCATTCTTAGCAGACTTGCCTTGGTTGGAGATAAACAAGGATTACTTTTTCTATTACAACCCCTTTTCTGTAATATATACATTTAAAAATGCTGCAACACTGGCATTAGATTTTTTTTGTTATAATTCATATAGTAGATCAAATGGTTCTGAAGAGAATATCATGTCCTTTGAATGTTCTTTGTGTTTCTTCAGAAATGTTTTCAGGGAATAGTTTCAAGCAGTGCTGTGGTAAGGAAGCAAATCTCTAGACAACTGTTCAACTCATGTTTTGATTTGGTGATTCTGAGGAAATGGGTGCTGCCAAGTGATGCCCATGATCTCCATTGTACAAAAACTGAAAAAATGCTTCTTAAACAAGGATTTATGAACAGCTAAGAAAGGAGACAATTTTGAAGCAAAAACATTATAATATTTTTTTCATTTCTTCTATTGTGAAAGATGTTTTGTATTTAAGATGTATTTTAAATTAGAGATTTTTGTTACAGACTTTAGGATAATGTGTAAAAGGGAAACAGATGCACTCCTTCAGTACAGTTAACCAGTATTTGCCAGCTAATGGACACCACGGTCAAGAGAAAAATCCCATGTCCCAGGAATCTGAGGAAGGACTGTTGCACTGCATGGTGTATCTTTACCCACAAAGTAAACCAGTTCTCTGATTTTAGGAGTAAGAACACCTCTCAAATCTTGCATCCTTTTGCTCAAACAAATGTATTATCGGATGATATTTTGTTCAGAGGGTACCATTTATCAGTAGCAGAATATTATTTGGTTAGAAGTGTAGCTGAGGTGCTAATTTTTCCCATTTTATCTAATTGTTTCCTCCCAGGTCTGTTAATCTGAGTCTTAATATTGTTTTTGCAAAGATGTCTGTAATTTTGAGTGAGATAGCATATTTGCCAAATCCTTCAGAGCTGGTCAGAAGCAAATTTGAGTTGGGGACTTTATCTCCTCTTATATATGCCATTGTCCATAGTTTACTGGTACTTACCTAATACATTAGAAGCTGTCTTAGTGCAGAGACAACTCCTGATTTGACAAAGGTGATCCAGTGCAGAGTGACATTTGTTTAGTCTTAAGAGTTCATCTGTCCTGTAGAACTGAAAACTTCACCAGCTTGCACGGGAATACAGCGTGACTGCTTTAATACAGTGTTAAGCTGAAGCTGGTGAAAGTGAGGACAATTTTTGATATTTACAGCAGTTTGGAGGTGATTGTGCTGCTTGTGAGGGGTGAGTAAAGAGGGGAGTCTGGCATGTCTGATTGTGACCCAGCACTTGTGAGCGTGACTGGTCTGACTCGGCCAGAGCTGCTCAGATGTCTGTTTGCTACTATCCAGTGTGTCTAATTCAAAGATAGTTTATGAGCTTTGAGTTCAATAATAAACCTGAATTTATTCTTGGTTTTGTGCTCTTGGGGCAAATAAACCCTAAATGTGGAACATGGGAAGCACCCATGCAACTTGTATGTGAGCAATCTTGTGTAAGAGCTAACCTGGATCTGCCAGGCTTGCTTGCTTCTGTAACACCAGCAGATAAATAGGATTTGTTAATTTTTTAAGTAAAATTTCTTTTACTGTGCACTGGATTTGTACCTTTGAGTCATTCTATTATTTGACTGAAAGCAGTGAATAAGTAATAATAGTAACTTAATGACTGATACTTTGAGTGTTTCTGTATCTATGAAATATCTCAAAATAAACCTTTGATCAGATGTTTCCAATTGTAAAAGGGAGATAAACCAATAGTTTGAACAAAATGTATTACCTGTTCAAAGTAAATAATCTGTTTTCTACTGAAAGGATTCCTTCAATATCATAAATGGGTTTTATTTATGGAATAATCAACTGAAATGTTCCAAAGCCTTTCAGTTTTGTTATGTGGGAGCAAAAATGCTTTGTGAGTGCGTTTCAAGCTATATTTTACTAACCTTTGTTTGTGCTTTTGAGATACACCTAGAAGTATTGTGCTTTTAAATCAGCAGAATTTCAGACTTGCAGCACAAGTTTCTTATGCTTCAGACTTGTCAAATAAAATATTTGGAGCCTCAGTGCACAGAAAAGAACAGTTCAGTGGATCTCAGGATACAGACAATACATTTTAATGTTCATGAAATGTGTCTAGAACATGTCATCTGTGCAGTCCTTGTATAGCTTCTGTAGTGTCTGACTTTGGCACTAGAGATTTCATGGTTTTTAAAAGATGACAACTTTTGGAGGGATTAAAGTTCGGTACATCAAATTTTAGATTTACACAACAATAAACTACTTGGTTTTAACTGAAAGAATATAGCTGCAGTAAAGTATAAGTGTTTATTTTTGTAGCTTAAAAGGCTGTTATAAGTAGACATAAGCAATCTTAAGTAATGCTTGAGAAACTGAGGTGGTGTTCCTCTACATGAAAGCTTTACTTTCAGCTGAACTATGAGCTTCCTTTAAGGAAACTCTTGAAAAGAAGTAATTGACTTCTCGAGGTTCAAATTAGTTACAAATTGTTTCAATTTGTTTGCTTTCCTTAGTTATATGTTCAGAAACAATAAAAGCAGAAGTCCAAGTTAAAGGAATCTCTGGAAAGCATCTGTGCCTTCACATGTTCAACTTTCTGTTGAAATGATTGTAAATTAAATTGCACAGGACCCCATCAGTGGCCTTGAGTCCTGAATATTCTCAGCGAGGGAAATTTCTGCCTGTATCTGTTCAATCTTTCTGATTAATATTTTTATTGACTGTATCTTAAGACCTATTAAAAAAATGGACAAGTCTAATAAAAAAAAAAAAATTCCCTGAGAATTTTTGATGTGACCTGATATTTTCAGAAAAGACTGGTTCATGCAAGGCCTTAAATGTAATAAGCTCTGTGGACTTCAGTAATCTGTAAGCCATTTTCTCAATACTATTGTGTCAGGTCTACATTGGGAATTAAATGTGCAACTAGTAAGGGGAATTAACTTATATTTCCCTATTTAGTTGACCTTTAATGCTTGTTTTCTTTTTTGTCTAAAGCTGAAAGAAATGAACTGGCGCTGTAGACTTTCTGCGTTGTAGGATGAGTGCAGCTGGGCCTTTGCTCCATCAGCACTTCCAGTGTAGCAACAAGAGATTTGGGACTGCCATTGCCCCATTGTTAGGTCCTTTCAAGTAACTCCAGATGAACAGGGAGATCAGTGCAGCCCATCTTGGCTCTTGAGTGACATGGTAGTAGAGGGACAAGCAAAGAACTTACAAACTGTTTCATAAATTTGAGGCCATAAGGCTTAAGCTTGTTTGCTGTTCAATATCACTATATTTTATTTCTGCCTAAAACTATCTTTATAACATGATTGCGTCACTTCAGTTGTTGAGTGTCTCAACCTTCTTATCTGTTGTAACCAGTTTTCCAGCATTGTTTATCAGGGCAATGGGAGAACAATACCTTCTTTAACCTTCCTTTTCTGGTTGGGACATCTGGAGAAGCCCTTTCTGTTGTTCTTTGTGCTCTTTGCCAGATTCAGTTTCAGCTGTGCTTGGGCCTTCCTCACCCCAGCTCTACACAAGCAGACTTGATCTCTGTATTCCTCCCAGCTCACCTGTCTTAACTTCCACTGTCTGTGCACTTGTTTCTTGCCCTTTAGTTTGACCAGCCTGTCCCTGCTCAGCCTTGTGGGTCTCTTGTCTTCCTCTGAATTCTTGCTGCTGGGAATCGCCCCGTGTTCAATAGAAGACTTCCTTGGAGATCTGCCAGCTCTGTTCCTTATCCCCGAGGGCAGTCTCTCAGGAGATCCCACTGACTAGCTCCCCAAAGAGCTGGAAGTCTGCTTCCCTAAAATTCTTGAGCCCAACTTTACTCCTTACCTGATCCACATCCAATGCGCGATCACTGCTTCCAATCCTGGTGTCCCCATGGAGCTCATTTGTGTTGGTGACCAACAGATCCAGTAATGCCTCCCCTTTGGTAGGTCTGTTGGTTACCTGGGTCAGGAAGTTGTCCCACATGCATTCCAGGAGTCTCCAGGGTTGCCTGCAGCTTTTCCAGCAGATGTTGGGGTGGTTGGAGTCCCTCAGTGGGATAAAAGCCTTGGACATGATGTCTCCTGTTAGCTGGAGCAAGAGGGCTTTGTCAACAGGCTCTTCTTGATCTGGCAGCCTGTAATGGACACCAAGTCATGCTTCAGTTCAGATACTTCTGTGTTGCTGGACCCACTGACATTCTATTAATTGTACTACATTATTGTACTTAATATTTTTAAATTTATCATCTAATCATTTGCACCTATGACCAAAAGCTGTTTCAGCAAAATATCCATTTTAATTTAATCATTGCTCATTATTTACAATTAAAAATCCAGTTAAGTTAATGTGTTGTTTTTTGTTTGTTTGTTTTCTTACAGTTCAACTTTGTGGGAAAACTTTTGGGTCCACGTGGTAATTCTCTAAAGCGTTTACAGGAGGAAACACTGACAAAAATGTCTATTTTGGGAAAAGGTTCTATGAGGGACAAGACAAAGGTAAGGCCTGACTATATTTGATACTTACTTCAAATTTCTGAGGAGGGGAACAAACCTTGCAACAAAAATTGGAACAAAGGAAAAGCATAGGAGATCCTAATATTGATTATTGGTTAATGTCTCTCTTTGGCCAGTCAAGCCAAGATTCCACGTGCAGTGGAATCAAGCCAGTAGATGTCAAGTAATGGAAGACAGAGAATTGTATGGAAGCTAAATTGCTGTCAAAGAGGGATACTGGAATGGGAACAAGTTGTGGCTTTTGTGTTGGTCTTCAAGGGAAACTAAAAAAAACCCTGAAATGCTTAATGTGTTCCCAGGGTTGTGAGATATAGCCAGCGAGTGAGTGAGCTCATTTTCATTTGTGTGCTGTTATAAGAGTTTTTGTGTGTAGTGTTTTCATAGAACCACAGAATATCCTGAGCTGGAAGGTACCGACGTGGATCATCTAAGTCCAACTTCTGGCCTTGCAAGTAATGGAGAAAGTAATGGAAGCATTGCCAAGTCATGTTACAGAGCTAAAATAAAATACAATAATAAAGTGAACTTAGCAAAAAAAGCACAGAGTGATTTTAAAAGGTTTGGTTATGGGAATGATCTTAAAAAAACCTGCTTTGAAATTCTGTATGTTTTGTTTAAGGTGCTGATTGAAATGCTTTTTTACCAGGTCTCATGCAGAAAAGGGTGACTCTTCTGTTGCTTATTGCTTTTGTCAGCCAACTTGATCAATAAACACAGAAAGGAAGTTTCTTAGCACTCTGTTTTCTGCATAAACTAACTACACAGTGATTTTTTTTTTCCTTCTCTTGGGGGAAAAAAGGACAGGGAATGTGTGGTGCAAGCACATACTAAAAGCCAGTATATGGAGAACTCAAGTAGTTTCCAGTGCTAGTGGCTCATGTTTTGAGTAACTGTGCCTAAAGTATTTAACTGAGAAGCAGTTCCTATTAAAACTATATGTTTGAGCTGTCATGTTTATATTAGGTTACTTTCTATTTTTTATGATCTTTTATTTTTATTGACAAAATAATGATTTTACTGATGGAGTCTAATCTTGCTGAGTGACCTCTTAATATTCTTGGTCTGGATGTTCTGACAGCAATCTAGACTTTTTTTTTTAAACTTCTGTTTTAAACTTCTTCATAATTAAAAGCAAATCATGTTGATAAGAATGTTATTCATGAGGAACAGAAATGGATTGTCACATATAAACCTCAACCCATAATTAGGGGTGTGCAGGGGAGATTTCAGCTATCATTGCAAGTTACAATTTTAGTCATCTTAAGTGTGAAGTGCTTATCTGGTGCTTGTCAAATACAGGAAGCTGCAGGGGAGTGTTAGTTTTTTAGACTACAGAACTGCTAATTATTTGATATAGTGTTGTCTGGTAAAACAATGAAATTATTTTTAGTGCTGGTTTCATCCCTTTGGACCAGTCAAGTACACACGGGCGAGGGGCAGCCTGAAAAAAGCAAGTGCTGCCCTTTTGGTCTGTGAATATTTTGCATGTGAATGTCAGTATTTGAGCACTGAGCTCTGCTTTACTTCATTGAACTCAGCTTTGCAGTCATTGAAGTGGGTTGGGTGAAGGAAGATAAAAGACATAAGCTTGCTACTGAATTAGTTGGTGAACTCTTTTTGCTAATGTTCTTTTCCCTCATTTCATATGCTGTTAGCTTTATGTCCAAATAGCTCAGTTCTGTGAAGGATGCCACTCACTGGATAAAAACTTCAGTGAGAACAACATAGTAATGCTGAGATTGAAATAATATTGGTAAAAGAAGCTTGCTCTTGTGGAATATTAGATCAAACATGTTTCTGTAGACTTTACTTTCAAGAAAAGAGTGACTTCTTCATGAAACTGGTGCACCTGGGAGAACTCTTGGAAGCATTCCTGCTTGTGCTACAATTTCTGTATGTGAGCAGAAGCTGTTGGCTCTTACTTTGCATTATTTTTATTTGCAGACATCTGAACATAAGTGAACAGTGTCTGCAAATTCTTCTGGAGAAACTTCCACATTTGCATTACAATGTTTCAAACAAGAATGTGTAAAACCAATCTTTTTCCTTATCTCCTAGGAGGAAGAGTTGAGAAAAAGTGGAGAGGCAAAGTATTTCCACCTAAATGATGACCTGCATGTTTTAATTGAAGTGTTTGCTCCACCTGCAGAAGCATATGCCAGAATGGGACATGCATTGGAAGAAATTAAGAAGTTCCTCATTCCTGTTAGTATTTTTTATTTTAATGAGAATTCTTGAGTGAGAAATGTTATCTCTAAAACTGAGTAAGCTGGTCTAGCAAAGGTATCCCTGCTCACTGCAGGGGGGTGGAACTAGATGATGTTTAAGGTCCCTTCAACCCAAACTGTTCTATGATTGTGAACAGTGCACAATATTGGTCAGGTCATATTGCTTGATTTCCTTTGTGAAAGAAATTATGATTATCAAATACTTTGCATTTTGATACAGGCAGTTACTGGGTGAATCTGTAACAGTCCACACAAATCTCATCACCTGACCTACAGTAAAAGAGAAACTTATTCTTGCTTAACTAGTCATATGCAAAGTATCATAGACTACAAATAATTGTAAATATCTGTAAAATGTGCCTTTAATGTTTTCTTTGTACACGTGAAGCATCAGTTCTGTTTAAGAATTAATACATTTGAAGCTGTAATGTTTCTCTCACCTGTAATCCTGGTTTTGAGTGCTGAGAATCAATACAGGTTTATCATGTATCTTCATTTTTATCACAATACTAGTGATTCATGAGCTGTACTTGTTCTCTGGTGTATACTTCAGCTTCCATTGTATGGGTGTATAAAATGACATCTGGTTTCCAGTACAATTTTGTACTCCAAGTTTGGGATATATATAGGTAATGGGATTCTAATGTCTTCTATAAGAAGGTAACTTCATCTGCTCCTCATGTAAGAAGCAACCTTACTTCTTTTCAATCTTAAACTGCTTGAAAAAATCCAGTCTCTCTTAGGAAGTTCTGGAGCACTTGAGGTGATATTTCTCTCTGTGAAGTTCCCAACTGTTTTAGCTCTTATGTGAACATTTCTTCAGCCTTTATGGGTGATCAAAGGAATAATATAGAAAGCAAAGCATTCTCAAGGTGCATTGACTTCTTTTTAGTTTTACTGTGGAAAATGTTACCCAAGTGTTAGTCTTTATTTGTGTCAGATCTGGGAATTGTGGGGATCTGGCCAAGGAAAGTTTCCTGACGCATGTGTCTGAGTGACAACAGCTTGGAAGTGTCTGAGTGGAGCCAAAGTGGCCATACTGGGAACCAGCTGGGATTGTGTCTTGTGCAGTTGGTGCTGCTGACTTAACTGCTGGTGCTCCTGTGTGTATTTTGGGAATTATAGCTTGTACCAAACCTACTCCACATCTATGAAAACACCCAGTGAGTGGCTGGGCACCAGAACAGGCTCCCCAGGGAAATCGTCAAAGCACCAAGCCTGGCAGAGTTCAAGGAATGAACAGTACTCTCAGGCACATGGTGGGATTCTAGAGGTGTCCTGTGCAGGGCCAGGATTTGGACTTAAATGATCCCTCTTGGTCCCTTCCAACCCAAGCTATTTTATGAAACTAAGTCTCCAGGTGACTGGAGCTGTGTGCTCCTTGACTGTTTCTTCTGACCAGTTTTTGGCTGAATGAAGTGAGTTCATGTGCCCCAATACTACACTGTGGTATGAACAAAATGATGATAAATGACAGTCATCAGGAGATTCAGTAGGAACATGTCCTGATGTGAAATAACACTAATGTATATGTACTTTAGGACAGTTAAAAAGCAAAGATGTCCTGGGCATTATGTTCTCATCTTACAAAAAATCAAGCATCACATTGTATATTTGTCTGCAGGTTCCAAATTGCTTTTTTCTTGATGCATATGAAAAGAGGTGAATGAGCACACTACTGTTCAGACATCCTAACAGATCAGACAGGGGATACTCTACAGAATATTTGTAGAAATGCTGGGCTGTCATAATGTCAAAGGTTACTCTATTTACAAGATTCATGATTTAATGGTGTGGAGAGATAAGGGAGAATTAAGTTCTTGGCTATTCTAGACAGCAAACAGCTGCCTTTTTTAGATAGAAATATGTCCAATTTGATAAATGCTTCTTGTACATGCTGGAAGGAAGGATATGCCTGATCCCCATTCCCCCTTCATCAGAGGTCTTATTTTTCTTCATTGAGCTTGATTTCCCTAATGTTGCTGTAAATGAAGTAAGCTTATCAAAACCTGGTCATTAGTGTGTTAAGCCAGTAGAATTACAGACTGATAACGACCAATTCCATTGACTGGTGGTTATACACTTTTCCATCTTTATTTTTTGATCATTGCATCTTTATTATACTGAGCTGAACTGATGCTACATAATCTTTCCTGAACTGTGGGATCACGCCAACACTGTCTTAATTTCCCTTTGGCTTTTCAAATGTGAGCTTATCAGAATTGCTGTAAATGCCTTAATCTCTTTTGTCTGCCACCCCCCCCCCCC